>NC_051269.1:5539274-5862369 GCF_015220745.1 Sebastes umbrosus
CTCCATTTAAGTCAGAAGGGGGGGGTCCATGCAGATAATGAGCAGATGGCATGGGAACACACGCATGCCCCCTGCCATCCATCTGGACAGTTCTGCAGGTGAAGTGTAAAGTGTTCACTCACAAAAAAAAAAAAAAAGTGTCTGACATCAAAGTGGTAAACAGCATGGCCGAACATGAAAGAAAAACACAGCAGTATGACTTAAGGCCTGGTCAAAAGAGGCTACATTTGTCTGTTGATCAGCCAAAGCAGCAGACAGTGTTGAAGGGAGAGAGAGAGAGAGAGAGAGAGAGAGACAGGGAGAGGGAGAGACAGGGAGAGAGAGAGACAGAGAGACAGGGAGAGAGAGAGACAGAGAGACAGAGAGAGAGAGAACAGAGGGAGGGGAAACATGCTGTGAAGGACATTGACATAGAAAGGTGTACTGTATGCATGCTTTTCACACAGATACACGGCCTTGTTAAAAAAACAATAATCCGTAAACATGCTGTAATACAGTCAGCCCACAGTTTGTTGTTAGACAGTAGATAAATTGACAATAAGGTCTAATGCCTCATCCACACTTGGAACGTCAGGAGCGCGTGGCGGTGGTGTGATTCACGTGTCGGGTGTTCACATCAGCTGCGTTTCAGCTGCGTGTCTGCTGCTGTCAACCCTTTCTTTCTACATAGAGTTTGCCATTTATAATGGCCATTTCATTGCATTATAAATATCATTTATATTTATTTTAGACAGAGAAAGGTTAAGAAACGTGTGGTAATTTGTAAATAATAGTAATAATCCACAATTAAAACCCGTACTATATTCATTCATGAAGCTCTCCAAGTCACTGCATGTTCTACAACACAGTCCCGCACATATTTCAGAGTAAAAGCCTTGTGTTAACAAATGAAGGAATTCTGTCCACAGAAAAAACGCTTGAGGGCTTTTATTTTAAAATGAAAATAGGAAGTGTTGATTTAAAAATAAGTCTTTACTTTTTTCCATCTCCGTAACATATACCATAGATACAGACATCGAAACTGTAGTAATGTTGCTGGTATGATGTCAATATACAGTCAATAGATCACTTTCACTATCTGTTGTTGCTGTGAACCGCTCTCTCATATCGTCATTTCAGATTTGTAGTTCACATTGTAGTTTGTTTAGTTTTATGTTCTGCACGGATGTCTTGTTCTGAGAGTTTCTTGCACGAGTTGAAGTATGTGAAGCAGTGAAGTGAAGTGCAGTTTATCTGGCAGCTGGATAACTGAAAATATAATCTGATCCAAAGGAATGCAAAATTTTGAAGCAGCATGAACAGTGTGAAAGGAAGTGACGAACTAACACATCATTATATATACTGTACACTTCACACTTTTGTCAGACTGTGGCTAAAGATGAGAAAACGAGAAACAGTTTATAACATTTTAGTCAAGTTAGCAGTTTGGCTCTTGGTGTCCACCACTTTGGTTCAGATTGAAATATCTTGACAATGATTCGACTGATTGACATTACGATTGCTAATGAATTTGGTAATCCCCTGATGTTTTTATTTTGCACCAGAAGTTATTCTTGTACTAATTCAGTTAAATATCTCAATATCTACATGATGGATTGGCACACAATTTGGGTCAGACATTTCTCAAGATGAATTGTAATAACTTTGGCGGTCCTCTGAACGTTTCTCCTAGCACCATCATCAGGTCAAAATTCTAATGTGTCCAATACTTTGGTTTATGACCATAAACCTGCAAAACTGACATTCCAATCAGTGTAAGCTGTGGTTAGTGCTAATTAGCATGATTTTAAAATAGAAATGCACCGATTGCAATTTTCAAGTATGACTAGCTGATTATGATTTTTGACGATTTTATTTCCAAGAACTATAATTGGCAGCAAGGCTCCAGACAAACTTTTTTTTACCACCATCCCAAAAACTAATTTCAATTGACTTCCGTCCCAAAGTCAGCGTATTCCATCAAAAACATCGAAATGTCATCCTTTTATTGTCATCTATTATGGACATTTTTATAAAAATACACAATTCAAATGATTAGGAAATAAAAGTTAAATATTTGCTTTGAGAAAAACAAGAAAAATTGTAGTTTTAATTATGCATTATAAGCTGCTTAGAGCTAGTGTTAGGAAAACAGGAAAAAGGTAATAAATCCCTCTCTATTATCTCTTTTCTTTGCTGTGAAAACATCTCCTTCAAACAACTGGATTTATTCAAGTTTCTCAACAAAAACTACATTTTACAAGATTATATTTGAACGCATCATGACAGTGTTGTAATTTACCTTCACCCGATACTCATTTAATTTAATTACTGAGTAGAGCTTGAATGCATCATAATGCAAGTCAATGTAACCTCCGTTAATGTTTGCTGCTTAGCTCCGTACTGCCAGTAGACAAACCGGTCACTCTGATTACTCTGAGCAGCATCATGGGAATGAATTAGAATATAAAATAAAGCCATTAATGGGCAAAATAGCGTACAAAGAGAGGAAGAAAAGAAACAGGCACAACCCAGTATGATCTTAGCAGGTGCAGGAGTCGGAAAACTCAAAACTGACACAAAAATAGTTTAAAAAAGAAACGTGAAATGGTGTGCTACACCCTGCTTCCAGCACTCCCATATTTACTTAAATCGTAAGCGTTGTGACCTTAGGGGCCATATTTTCATGACAGCCCACGGTGAAGGCTTTGTGCCTCCAGAGATGTTTTTTGTTAGCCATGAACAGGTTTTCCCTCTCACCCACAGGCATTTGTTATTTCGGTGAACCACCATCTGCATCAAAGCAGCAAACCAGGCACATTAGAGGGTGTGTCGGTAGCAATCAAGCAGAACAGTTTTGGTGTGAAGAATGGTCACTATTTATACTGGCATGACCCAGCTGCTCGACCAGGTCAGTGGTGCCAGGACTACTTTACTGTATGTCCTCTGGTATTTATAGGGTGTTTGTTGTGTCTTTGTTGACATTATGCTTGCCCATTTCACTTGAAGAGTTTATGAAATATAAACTTTCATTTAAAATGCATTTTGTCGCAATACATGGTTAAGACGTTGAAGTGATTGTCTTGACTGAAATGGTATTCCTCCATCGGAGGAACAGTGTAAAGGTTGCAAGGAGAACAAATATATGTGATATTCATCAGTTGTGTTATATTCATCCATCACAGCTAAACATGTTGTCTATGTTTGGTATCAATACCATATTAAAGGTTAATGTTAATCACGTCTGTTAAAGTGATATCTGACTAAAGACCACTGACTAAATGATTCAGTACTACACTGTAGCAGCTTGATCTAACGTTAGCTTCACAGACCGACAGGACAAGCTGCCTTGTGTCTCTGAAACCTGAAGGTCATGATAAAGCTTAAAATATTAACCTATGCTTAAAAGTTTAACTTGAATAGTCTTGCTGATTATCCACAAGCTGTATGTCATTCACACTCTCTGTGGAGATGACATGACACGATCAGATTGATTGTTTCCCAAAAAAAACAGATTCCATGCCATTCTATTTGTCTGTTGGTCCCAAAAACAAACAATCCACTGACCTTCAACTGAAATATCTCAACTATATCGTGATGTTTCTTTCTCTAAAAAATCATTTTTGGTAAAGCCTAAATTGTACAATACAAAAACATGTAGAGCTACAGCTGATAAAAACCTGCAGCAACAGTTATGATTTCAATCAGCGAATATCTTGTGTGTCGCTGAAAAAAAGAAGCCTCTCCCGACAGTAGATTGCACAGTATAGGTTGTCTTTGGGTAAACATATATTATAACTTCACTGTGGTTCACTGTCACCCATTGCTGCTTGTATAAAATACAAAGGCCTTCAGCTCTGATGGATTTAATTGCTATGTACATGGCTCAACCACCTGGCATCAATCATTCAACAATGCACAATACATGAACCCTAAACACTCCGAATCTATGATCAGTTAAAATAACTACATGACCTAATCCTACCTGCCAACAGTGTCCTACTTCCAATTCATTAGGATAAAAAAATATCAGCACCAGAGTTTATTAATGATTTATTTAATTTATATAATTTTAAAATTAAATTACTAGAATTACCGCCTCATGGTTGCATGCCTCCGCTAGTTAAATTGCAGTCTACATCCATGTCTGTCATGAAAAGTGATCACTGTGATAATTAGCATATACATTCTTGAGTTATGGCCAAAAACTGTGGTTTGTGACAGTGACTTTTACTTTTGACTACCAAATTCTTATTGATTCACCATTGAGTCCTAGTGGACGTTTGTGCCAGATCTCAACAAATTCCAGAGCCATGACTGTCGCCGGCGTGGAGGCATACAAACTCATGCCTAAAGGAGAACACTGACATGTTTTCGGCAATCACTCGAATGTGGTTGACGATTTTCCATGGGAATTTGGTTTGACGTATTTCTCTATACCTCCTTGCCTTAAATCTAAAGAACTCCTGAACCCAACCAACAAGTCCTCTGTAGAGGAGGCAGAGTTTGAAGACTAGGAGGAAGGCTTGTCCATTTCCTTAACAGAGGTCGCTGAGGTAATCAAAAACCTCCTAAAGGGCAAGGCACCAGGAGTACATGAGATTCGCTCTGAGATGCTGAAGGTAGTGGACATGGTTGGGCTGTCTTGGCTGGCACGCCTCTTCAGTGTCGTGTGGAGGTCGGGGACAGTGCCTGTGGCAGACCGAGGTGGTGGTTCCCCCAGCTACTTCTATCTCTTGTTGTGAGTGCCACCAAGTGCAACATCATGCATGCTTTTGTTCGTTATCTCCATTTGTATGATTGATCACCTCAAAACAAGTCAGTGATGAGGGTAGAAGCTTAAACAATCCATCCATCACCCTGATCTACACAGCCTCATTGCACACTACTTCCTGCATGGGCACTGAATGTATACTGGCCATCATTACATCCTTCCCAAGATGAAACCACTCATGCAGAAAGTGCTTATAATCGTAACGCAGAAGACAAAGTAACAATTGTATTATAGCCAATGCATTTGAAAATCAGAGTCCCTACTAGTGCTGGGCTGTATACCGGTTCATCTCGTATGCCAGTTTTAGTTCCCCCCCACCCCCAAATCAATGTTATAAATGGCATTGTATCATTGGTTGATGTAAACTGGAAAAAGTATGGCACTGAACCTACCAAAAAAAAGGGTTAAGAATAGCCCATATTAATATCAAGAGTTTAAGAAATAAAGTGGATGAAATTTCTAGTTAAATTAATAGTGAAAATATAAATGTACTTGCTGTCACTGAGACACATTTAGACCACTCAATAACATACATGGGGGTAGCCATACCACGTTATAATATTTTTAGAAAAGATAAGAATATTTTTTGGGAGAGTCATAGCTATATATATATTATATATATATTCAAAGCCATATTCCCACCAAGGTTAAACTGGACCTGATGGTGCCTAGTATTGAGTCTCTTTGGTTGGATGTTCATCTTGCTCACTGTAAAACATGTTTTGTTGGCTGTGTCTATAGGTCCCCAAGTGCAAGTGTGCAATATGTTGAAGAATTATGTTCTGTGTTGATGAAGGCAACGGATATTGGTATATTTGTTCTTGGCGACCTTAATATTGATCGGCTGTCTGATTCATGCCCATTGAGAAAAGAGGTGAACAACGCTGCACTCAACTGTAATTTAACTCAGATGGTGAACAAGCCAACTAGAGTGTATTGCAATTATGCTAGGCAAACATCTGCAACTTGTATTGACCACATATCCAATATAAATTCCAATGCAGTATATGTTCCTGTGGGGTTTAGTGACCATAACATCATTGCTACATTAAGAAAAAACATAACTCCCAAATCTGGGCCTAAAGTACCCTATAAGAGGTCATATAAAAGATTTTGTGAAAATGATTTTGTTAGAGGTATAGAGAATGCTGAATGGAACCAAGTGTTAGCAGTAAATGATGTAGAAAAAAAGTCCTCAAGGTATTTACTGAACTATTTCTCTCTGTGGCTGATCAACATGTCCATTAAAGAAATGTACAGTAAGATCTAATAAGGCATCATGGATTGATGATGAATTTAGGGAGTTTATGCGTAAAAGGGATGAGCTAAAAAAGGCTGCAATAGAGTCGAAAGGAACTGAAGAGTTGCAAATGTACCGTGCAATGAGAAATAAAGTTACAAAGTTAAACAGAAAGAAGAGAAAAAAAGCATATTACCAAAACAAAATCTAGGAGAGGAAGAATGATGGTAATAAACTTTGGAAAACCATAAATTAAATATATGGGCAGAGCCAAGAATAATGCACCTTCATTCATTGATGTTAATGTGATTTTCTTAATAAAAGCAAAAGGACATTGCAAACCATTTCAGTGATCATTTTGCCAATAAAGTTGACAAGTTAAGAAAGGGCTCCCCTAGTGGGGGTGGTATGTTGCTTCAAATCATAACCAACTCTATCATGAGAAACATGCAATGTGTTTTTGAGTTTCAGCCTATCGAAATTGGAAAGGTGAAAAAACTACTTGATGGACTAAACAATTGTAAACCAGCTGGTATGGATAATCTGGATGGACGGTTACTTAAAGTTTCTTTGAATGTTATTAGTTTGCCAATATGTCATATTATTAATTTGAGTCTGAAGGAGGGGTTATTCAGCCAGGTTTGGAAATCGGCCAAGGTTGTTCCTCTCCCGAAAAACAAACGCGAGACGTTCTCAGCTGCCAATAGCAGACCCATTAGTATTCTCCCAGTGTTGAGCAAATTAATGGAAAAAAATAATCTTGAACAGATATTACATTAATTTTCACATAATTGATTAATTTCTAATTTCCCGCATGCTTATAAGGCAGATCACTCTACGTGCACAGCTCTGACACAGATGACCGATAAATGGTTATCTTATGTTGACAAGAAAATGATGGTTGGAACTGTATTACTTGACTTTAGCTCAGCATTTGATGTTGTAAACCTTTGGTTATTATTAACAGAATTAACTGCATATGGGTTTAGTCCAAAAGCAATCAACTGGATGAGTAGTTATTTATCCAATAGGATGCAGTCTGGGTTTTTTAATGGTAGTTTTTTCCTCCCATAAACACTTAAAGCGGAGGTCTCCAACAGATCGACCAGTAGCTCGCGACCAGTTTCTGAGTCGCTCGCCAAAGGTTCAAAGAATATGTAAACAAATTTGATAATAGGGATGTCATGAGAACCGATACTTCGGTACCAAGTCGATGCCAAAATTCTAAAAACGTGACGTACTTGTTTTCTACAGTACCGAAGGTACCGTACGATGCCTGCAGGGTCTGAAATTACCACCCGCCAAGTGTCAAACGCGGCTGCTTCTGTCCTCTGCGTCGGAGTTTGACACACACACACACACACACACACACACACACTATGTTTGAGAAGAGAATTCACTCCTGAGGGAAAAGACTGAACTGTTTTCCATCTTTTGTTGCTTATTGCTAAATCTCTGAAAAAGGTGTTTTTTTCATTTTACATTCAGTTAGTGAAAAACAAAAAGGCTTCAACACTTCCCCTCGGTGTCAAAGATGTTGGAAAGACATGCATGGGCAGCTGACGTTGTGAACGTACACAAGTATTGTGACCTACTGTCCAAGCTTGGACAGGAGTTTGCAGACAGATTGAATGACTTTAAGAAACTTGAGGCCTGTGTGACATTTATTGCCAACCCCTTCATGAAGGTGGACATATAGGTGAGATTTCCGGACAGATAGCTGAACTGTTCTGTGTCTATCCTGTTGAGATGGAGATGGAGGTTATAAACCTCCAAAATGATGTCCAGCTAAAATCTCAACAGCATTCACAGCATATCTGGAACTAGTAGAGCCAGAAAACTATAAGAACCTGTCATGAAATCTAAGTTCAGAACAAGACTGACAGATGAACATTTAAATGACTCCATAAGAGTGAACCTAAGTGAATACACTCTAGCATACACCTCTCTTGTTCACTCCATGCAGTGCCAGTCATCTCACTAACTGTTAAAAAGACTGAATGCATGTAATTCATGCATGTGAACTACAGATTATGAAGGGAAGTGATGTGATACATTGATATGTGGAAAGACAGAAAATAAGAACAAGTAAAATAAGTAACATTGTTTTGTTTTATATGACATTAATCTGAAAAAACATGCACATGCTGCTGAATTTAAGATGTTGATGATGTCAAAATGTGAGTGTTGGATATCAACATTTTCTAAATGTTCACACAAAAGAAGCTTATTCAGCTGGTTTGGGTGGAGCTGAGCAATGTCAATAAATGTTACTAATAATATAAAATATGAGTAGATCTCGGCCATTTTCATTTTGTCAAAGTAGCTCTCAAAGGAAAAAAAAGGTTGGAGACCTCTGACTTAAAGTGTGGTGTGCCCCAGGGGAGCTGCCTCGGGCTGCTACTCTTTTCTATATTTATCAATGACATGCCTTATATTTTGGAAAAATGCAGTGTTGCGCTATACGCAGATGATACAACTATACATTTTGCGTCAAGTAACATAACTGAGTTGAGGAGTACACTTCAATCCGAACTGCAACTATTACTTGACTGGATATGTGAGAATAGACTTGTTTTGAATGTAGCCCAAACCAAAAGTATGATGTTCAGGGCCGAACGTGCCACTATTGATGATAATCGGCTGTGCCTATCACTCAAGGGCTCTGACACTGAATAGGTTCAAGAGGCAAATTTGCTTGGTGTCACACTTGATGGACAGCTTTCATGGGAGAAACACTGAAAACACTGTCAAGAAAATGGGTAGAGGAACATCATGCATCAGAAGATGTTTCTCCTTTCATATCCCTGCTTCCAGAGTGTTAGTGACACAGGCACTTGTTCTATCTCACCTTGATTACTAAAACTGACCTGCAACACCTTCATTCAGGATTTTATGTGTTCAAATAATTCCTTGATGACTTCTCTCTAAAACAACAAGGTAGTGTAGGCTGGACCTTCCTCTGAGGCTGCTCTGCTGGCAGCCTTTCTTTCTCTCCAAACAAACATAAAAACACGTCTACTTGGATGAACAGATGGCGATGAATCCACCAGCCCAGAAAAAAAGTTCAATGGTTGACCATCAAAACAGATGGAAATCTGACAGAGATGGGCGCATCAGCCCAGACGGCTCTTATTAGAAGGTAATTGAGAATAACATATAGAAGCAGACACTGTAGATCAGTGAGGCGATTGCCTTCATACTAGCGGCTGAATGTAGCTAAAAAAATGCTACAGAGGTAGGGTTTTAAATGTTGGTTCAGCTGAAATGCTTCAAAATCAGCTTGCTTTCATGTCATGAAAATTATGAGAATCATTATGCTATGGCCTTGACAGTCACTAGATATCAACCCAACTGAACACCTATGACAGATTTCAGACCAGGCAACACGTGGAAAAACACCAGCAACCATCCAGCCCACCGTTCTCGTGTGTCCTAAATGTTACGATCAACATCAACTTTTGACAACTAATGCATGACTAACATTTGTATGGCCCTGTTTAGCAAGGTTTAGGTTTTCCTTTCCTTAAAGGTGCTAAATTTGAATTTTTTCAGAGCACATCTATTGCTTCCACACAGCTCTCAACATGGCGACAGCTGAGTCGGCAGCTCGCAGCTAACAGTGCTAAGAGTGCAAACGGCTGCTTATACAACCCATATTTACATTTGTTGTTAGGCGGCGACATCTAGTTGCCATAGTAGTTATGACGAGTGTAAAGGAGAAAGTCAAAGAACAACTAAGTCCACCTAGGGAGGAGGTCGGGGTGGATGGATGAGTAAAACAAACACGGGACTTTAATCCAGGAGACCGCAATTCATGTCCCATGTGAAATCAAAAGTCAACACGTTGAGTTATTTCAAGTTACGGATGTAACTACGTTACTACATCACTATATTAGTATGTTAGAGCGTACGTAACTACGCTAGTAGCATAGTAACTAAGTCACAAACTTATGTACGTACGTTTTAACCCATGCTATGATCTTTTCCTAAACCTAGTTTAGTTTAGTAAGTTTTGTTGTCTAAACATAACCAAGTAGTTCCGTTTCACGACGTTAACCACATGTTTATAACTGTGACTGTTTCCACAACGTTAATTGGAAGTCATGTATGTTGTTTTGGGAGTCAAATGACCTATTCTGTTGTGAAGGTGTGAGGACGTGTTGGTTCGAGTGTAGCAGGTGGAAGTCTGATGGGTTTTCTCCAGCTGTGATAAAAGAATACTTGAATACTTTCTGTTGTTGCAGAAGAAAGCTTTATACCCAGAATTAAGTGCAGCTGCCACGAAGGCTTTACCCAAACTCCCAACTCAAGGAGACCCATTTTCCTTTTAACTTGGAAATGGTGATTTCAATGAGTACACTTTAACACCGTTAAGATGTATCACCATTTTGCATAATGACTCTGAGCATTTCAACCTTATTTTATTTTTTTTCAGAACCGGGGCCTTTAAGAAGCGGAGAAGTCTGTTTGTAATGACAAGCAGCTGGTAAAAGCCCCGTCTTTAGAGATCCATTTGACATAATGGCACTCTGAATGTAGAAATTACCTGCCATGCGGATGTCAAGGTTTCTGGACTGAGTGGTAGGATAACAATTCCCCCAACGGCAGATGTAAAACTTTTCCATTTCATTAAAACTCTGAATTAACAATTGAAACAGATAATACAACCATTACTAAACAATGGCTTTAAGAACATGTCTACAGAATGCTCTTTAGACCTCGGCGGAGTGCTTTCTGACACAAAAGCTTTCTCTGGAATTCTATGTGAACACCTGTGTGGGAAATGTATTATCCATGTGCAGGTTATTATTATTATTATTTCTTAAACCAATTATTCAACCAGAGAAGAAATACTGAAATATGATATACTTTAGTGTTTGTACTGCTGAAGTGAAAGCTGTACATTTGTAACTAAGTAGGTGATAATTGTTTGAGTGGTCTTGTCATCAGCTCCTAGAAAAGTCATCAATAACTGTTGACCACTTCATGGTAAATGGACTTGCATTTATGTAGCTCCTTTGTAGTCTTCCGACCACTCAAAGCTCTTTACACTCCATGATCCCCAGCTCCTCCACTGTTAAACCGCCGACCTTCCGATTGGTGCACCACCCGCTCAACGTCTGAGCCACAGCAGCCGCCCCCACGTCACAGTTTCATTTTTTTTTAACCCTTCAACATGATCATCTTTATTTCCTTAAGTTCTGAACAGTACTGAATTTTCTCATCCGAAAAGGGGAGCCAGCTCATCCCTGAACATCGCCTTTGACATTTAATTGATGGGTCATTCATTAGCTAGGAGTAAACTGTGCATTTGGTGGGGTGTTTCACCATAAAATTTGACAAGAAATGCAGGACACATTTCAACCACAACTTGACACAAAACAAACTGAGCTGTTAAAAAAAAAAAAAAGATCTAATGCAAAAGGCAGTTTGGCAGTTCCGCAGTTTGAGGTTTTGCAAATGAATTGTAATTTCTCAGTGGTACAATATATCTGGATAGAGGTTGTTTTGTCATCCATGGGGCTTGTAGTATTAATTTAGTGTATTGATATTCCATCAGTAGTTTTATGTTGGGTTGAACATAGCAACAAAGTTGTTATGTAGTATTATCAGTAGTTTGGGTTGTATCTGCTTCAAACATACAGTTTACACTATTACGTGTAGGCCATAGTGGATCTGTTGCCATAGTTTTTTGTAGGTCTTGAAGTTCATCTGCATTATTTATATGGTCATGATGTCATTTCACATATCATAGAACACCCCTGCCTTCTTGATGTCTGGACTTCTGTGAGAAAACAGTCAAAATAACCGCTATGATGATCGATGTTTTGTGTAACGTCTGATGCCGTGCACAGTACGTCAGGTGTATACATAATACACAATCTAGATCATGTTCACATGTGGCTCAGGCTGCCTTCTATTTCACACTATAATTTACATTAAATCATTGTAACGGAGTAACAATGGAGTTACTCATGGAGTAGAAGAGCTCAACTAATCAAGTGTTTTACAGAAAGTTTTGCATAGTGCCAAAACTGTGCCATGAAATGACCCAGTCTGTACTGTAAAGTAGAGAGTAAAGAGTCCACAGCTTTAGCCCAATGAAATTACCAGTGGTGAAAGAAAGATTCAGATCTGTCACTTAAAGCTGAAGTAGGCAAGATTGGAGCAAATATGATTAAAAAATCCACCGATGAAACGGTCAAACTAGGCAGCGCTGATCAAATATGAATCAATATTCTGTTACGTTAATGTCTATTTCTCTCCTCAAATGTTTTCAGAATCATCTTGTAGTGTACGGTTTAGCTGTACAATGAGAAAGCTTGTGACGCTGCCGCAGCCATTGTGAAATCTGGTGAAGGAACGCCAAGTTCCGGTCACATGACCGGAGCACAGCCAATAGGAACGCTCTCTCAATGAAATGACATGTGATTGGTCAAAGTCTCCCGTCACGGGCTAGATTTTCTAAAGCCTGTAAGCAGAGCCATGAGGAGGAGCAGAAGTCTAGTTATCTCTCAGAACACTTGAATTACAATATGCTGAAAGGTTTTTATGGAATTTTTGCCCAATGATGCAAAAAATATACTGACTACTGGAGCTTTAAAGGCACAATGAGTTGGATTTGTCGGCTGTGGTTTGTAAACACAACATTCGAAGTTGGCCCTTCCTCCCCGGCTTGACAACACCGGAAGCCACGCCCCCCTGACCGCGGTTAAGGTTTGGGTGCTTGCCAGCGGGCGAAAGCCAACCACAGATTCACTCAAATTTTGGAATGAGCTTTGTCCACTTGCCATTTCGCCTCGCTGTATTTGCTTCTTTTTTTTTCTCGGCGCTGTTGTAGTAATAACTGAGTAACTTTAGCGGTAGAAATATAAACAAATGGAAACATCAGGTAAAGCACCTCAAAATTGTACAGCACTTGTGTAAATGTACTAAGTTACCTTCCACCACTGGGAAAAAACATCTTGGCCACATGTTGGCAGTCTGACAGCAACTGATCAGTTTATCCTTGTTCACTAGGTAGTTACAGGTCTGTCATTTCCTAAGATTCCTGGAAAGAACTCAGTAATTTGCTACTAATCATAGAGAAAACTGACATCTCCTCCACTTAAACCAGAGCAAATACTTGTTTATTATCAGTTCATTAATGGAAACTTCTATTTTCATACATGTTGAATTGTTTGCTTGGCTGTAAAGAAGTGTCACATTTTTGCATGTTCATCCCATCTGTTGTGTACTGACCAAAAGATACACAAGCAATTAATTAAAATTAATTAGATGGAAGTCTACCAATTCAACACTGGTTTCCCTACAATTAGGACCAAATTGCACAGTCCTTTCCAGGAAGAATCCATTTATTTGGAAATTACAGACTAATTATTGTGTTGACTTTAAATAAATAACTGTTTTACAATGCTGCACATAAAACAGCATTCTCAGTGGCGCTAAAACACATCAGCAACAACACATCATCTCAAAAAGGATAGAAAGTCATCGCAATAAGGATAATTATTTGTATAGAATTACCTGAAATGTTGCATTCAATCAGATACATTTTTCAGTCAGGTAAAAAAGAAAATATAGTACACAGGTAGGAAAATTAGGATTGCAGTATCTGTGGTGTTTGGAGCACTGCAGCGTCTCCAACAGTAAAGATACATTTTAGTAGAAACTGTGGTTGACTGATGATAACAACAGTGGTGATGATAATGATGACGTGGGCATGGCGGCGGTGGTGGTGATGCTGATGGTCATACTGAGGCCTAAAATTAGCCTGTGGTAAAACAAAAATGCTAATGCTGGTTGGTTTCCTCTGAAGTACATCAACACATCAACAATGGTTGTCATCTTACAATTCATCAAAATGAAAAGTAATTACACCTGTTCAGCTTCTTGCATTAAACATTTTGCCGGCACTCCAAATGTACCAATGCAATTAAGTGCTGACAAAATAGTGGGTTACTGGGCTGCTTATGAAGGGCCTCGTTCTGCCTCTCGGCTAAACGGCAACGTGAATGAAATGAATAATAAAGAGAAGAGCAGCACTCACATCCTGATGGATAGTGGCACCCGACGTAACTGAAAAACTAAAATCTAAACAGCCAGATGTGTGCCGTTACCAGCCAACACAAACAGGACATAGAGAGAAAGCTAGATAGCGGCACAGAGATGCAGAGGAGAGCAGCTCTAATCAAACAGCTGTTGACTGGATACTGTTGTGCTGTTGGGGAGGGAAGGGGAGGAGAGAGGGAGTAGTCCACCAGGACTGCATAACGCCTCGTCCACACTGGGAACGTGAGGAGCACATGGCGGCTGCGGTCGCGTGGCGGCTGTGTGACTCACGCGTCGGGTGTTCACACCAGCTGCGTCAGATGCGTTTCTGCTGCTGCAGCAGTAAAAGGTTAAGAAACATGTGGTAATTTGTAAATAATAGTACTAATCCACAATAAAAATCCATACTGTATTCATTCATGGAGCTCTCCAAGTCACTGCATGTTCTACAACACTGTCTGGCACATATTTCAGAATAAAAGCCTTGTGTTAACAAATGAAGGAATTCTGTCCATAGAAAAAAACGCTTGAGGGCTTTTATTTTGAAATGAAAGCAGGAAGTGTTGATTTAAAAACGCGGGCAGTGTGGCTGCTCTAACCTGTTAACACGGACGCCGAAATAAAAACAACAGGTAACGCAGCCGCCACGCGTTCCTGACGTTCCCAGTGTGGACGAGGCTTTAAAACTGTACTTCTATGATTGGAATTCAACAAGAGCTGTACTGTTACCCTCAAGATTGGAATCAGCATACCACAGTCCCAAAGGGCTCATACTTTTTGAAATAAAGAAATTTAATAAATACAGGACATGTTCCGTTTCCGATAAAGACAACTAGCTTTTTAAAGAACTATCATCTAAAAGAGGTTAGGTTGATCTAGCCTCCGTGGGATGGAGCTCAAGATGGGTGTTATTAGAACAACTGGGCTCCCTCACTTCCATTGAGGTGCCCTTGAGCAAGACCCCTAACCTCCATGTGCTGCTGCTCAGGGGCCAACAGATCAGACCGTGGTTGTGCTGGGCAGCTTCTTGAACATGGTGCTCTCAATGAAACTGTATTATTATGATAATTATAGGCTAAAAAAAGAAAAGGAAAAAAAAAACAGTACGGGGTGTGATGGTTGAAAGGAGTCACGATTCGGTTCATTTCTTTTTATTTCCATTCCATTCTGGACGGAGCACTTAAGCAATATACCTGCGTGTGCCGCTTGTAATACAAAACTGTCGCAGGTAGATAATAAGCCATCTCGGGATTGAAAATGTTTTAGAAATAGATTAAAAACGTGTCATAATCGATGTCTCACCGTCTTCATTTGCACGTGACTCACAACCCTACGCCGTATGTGCGCTGCAAGTGTAGCCAGTATGAAAATACTTTTTCCCATTAACTAAAATATATTGAGAAACAGACTAAATATATATAAATGCACATTTTATAATCACTATGCAATGAGAATGTATGTACTCTACTTTGTCCATGACAGGGTGGACATATTTTGCGGTTTGCTCATACATTCTCTGCCTGCACATCATTTATAAAAAAGTGCTGGCACTTGACCAACATACATTCCTAACAGCCTGAGATCCCGTTAATACAATGAATATAAAGTGAAAATCTCAGAGGCACTTTATGGTGATTTTGACCCAGCCGTAATGTACTAAATGAACATCATGCTGTATTGAAGAAGACTTGAAACTAGCGATTGAGACCATAAACTCATGTTTACAATGTTTACTGAGGTAATAAATCAAGAGAGAAGTAGGCTCATTTTCTTATGGTCTTCTATACAACCAGAGGAGTCGCCTCCTGCTGGCTGTTAGAAAGAATGCAAGTTTAAGGCACTTCAGCATCGGCTTCACTTCTCAGAACCAGCTGTGCTACCCTGCAAATGCTCAATAAAATGCACAGTGCTCCACCAGCAGTGTGCGCAGCAGTTTGCACTGAAGGAAAGGATGTGAAAACAACCTCTAATGTTTATTCTATCTGTAATCAACTTTCTTACATCCCTTAAAAGAAAAGAAAAAAAAAGGATGGGTAATCAATGGCTCAGCCAATTTCTTTGTCCTTTCTGCAGTAAATACACTTACCTTCAACCTTGCTGGCTTCCCACGGCCCTGCAGATGGATAATTACAGAGAGAGGATGGAGGAACGGATGGAGAGAAGCGATGCTCGGGCTGGGGGGGCAGAGGGAATAGAAAATAACAAGACAGGTTTAATTAGGCTACTGTAGGGTACAGAGGACTAATAAGAATTCTCTGTCACATTGTGATCAAACATATGGGGGTCGTGAGCCGGGATGTTACGCTGAGTGATTAAGGATGAGGCCCGTGTGACAGCAGCGCACCGGCAGGAAGCTATTCCACTATTGACAAAGAGGGCTGAGACGCCCCCAGACAGATCCCAACAGGTATGTTACACCTTTGCTAATGAGGTAAATCACCCACATACACGTGATGGAATTTAACCTCCATGATATCATATTAGAGCTGAGTCAAGGGCTAGGGCGTTGGAACTGTTTTGTTCAGTAAAAAGGAATGACTTGTAAAGATGGTGGGTCAGAAAAATACATTGGACTGAAGGGAGTAAAATTCAATACTGTGTCACACATAACTTGACAGTATCTTTGGAGTAGATACTGTATGTTCCAACCAAGCGCCAACTTTCGGTGCTGAGCAGGTAAGCCAATGCGGAAATGCTAAAAACTGCATTCATCGAATGGCGTTTCGAGGAGATAAGCCCACACCACCTGATGCTGAGGTCAGGGTGTGTGACCACATTGTTTTTTCAGTTGGTCCCTGCTGTTCTGCCCTGAACGCTACCCAAATTTAATTTAATTGTACTGCATTATATGACTACTGCAAACGAGACGTTTAATTTGAAATTAAATTTTTAGTAGTAATATTAAGACAAATATTACGTACAGAATGGCCATCTGTAGGGCAGCTGAGAATTCTCAAACTTATGGCACTAGTGTTTAATTACTACATTTTTATTCAACTGCTTGAATATTTGTCACTTTGTTGTTGTACGAATAGAATAAACCAGCCGCCTTATGACAGTAGTTGGAATTAAAACACTTTTTCTGTGTGATGGCAGTGGCTTTCCTGATTACTGACCGGGTTTAAAGCTCTGTTAGGGGGAGTTTGGGGAGAGCCAATTAGTTTGCCAGCCTGCGTTGGTATCCGGGTTGGATTTTTTTTTTTGTGTTTGGTGGTGAGAGCATTGTACCAGGATTGAGTACAGATTCAATCAGTGACCTATAGACCATGGTTAAAATCTCCTTGCTGACATTAAAAGTCCTGAGCTTCCTCAGCAGGTGGAGGCGCTGCTGGGCCTTCTTGTTGTACAACATAGTTGGTGTGCTTGGAGAAGGACAAGGAGGTGTCCATCTCTGTCCCGAGGTATTTGAATGATTGAACCTGTTCCACTAGCTGGCCGTCGATGCTGAGGGGTTGAAAAAATGGTGATTGTTGTGAAGCCAGTATTTCTCTGCTCCCGCAGCACAGCTCCTTGGTCTTAGTGATGTTGAGCTTGAGGGAGCTTTCCCCGGATAGTCCTGACCAGATTATTCACTGCCTGATGGTACAACGCTTTGGTGTCAGTCAAATGGGCTACTAAAGCCATATCGTCTGCGTACTTTAAAGGAGTCATTCCTGTTGTTAGTGTATGCAGAGAAGAGAATGGGGGATAAAACACAACCATAGGGGAGCCCAGTGTTTAAAATCAACTTGCTGGATTTAAAACCATTTACCACAACTTGTTGTACAACCATTTACTGTTGGGAATATCAGGTGTTTTGACCATCTCGCTTTACTCCAAATTGTGTTACCAACAACTCCCCAAGTATCCTGTAACCTCATGACTCATGTCATCTATGTCCACATGACAAAATCATGTTTTATCTTAAACATTGTTCCCAAAAAACATTTTTTCATAATCAAAAAACAATTAATTATGTTTAAATTGTGCTGTATGTAAGAGTTTCAGGGATATTTCCAAGATATAGCATCATGCATATCTTTTGGTTCATTTTTGGAAGTCTGAATCATCTTGGGGAGATTGAAACAGGTTCCCAAATTATCTGGATGCATAATAAATAAAGCTAAAGCTCTCTTGAGTCCAATTGAAAAAAAGTTGTTGAATAAAGCAGTTATATTACATCTGAGGGGACTATCTTACTCCCGGCGCAAAGGGGCGCAAAGCAGTGCAACAGTCGTTGCTAGTTTCGGACCGACGCAATTGTCAATTGCGTCGATCTGTGCGGCCATGGGTGTGTCGGTCTTAAAATGAGGTGTGGTCAAGCGCTTTTTTGGCACATTGCTATCTTGAGGCAGCAGAAAGCGATTACGCCATTGACCAACAAAAACCTGATGTAAAGTCTGGCTCACCTGGCTTTTAAAGGGAATGGGAGATGACACTCGATTGGTTTAATTCCTGTTACACCTAAAACACACCTATGATTAATTAAAAGACTAAATACAGCCCCTTTGCCCCCTTACTGCCGCCTTACTTTGCGCCCAGATTATGCGCTGCTCAACTAGCAAAAGTGGAGTTGGGCACACAATAAATGCACTTACGCCATGTACTTTAGACCATACCCTACAGAGCGTTTAAACAGGACCCCGAATGTCCATATAGCATTTTATTCAGAGTGCCTGAGGAGAGAGCGGTGCGGTGCGGTGGCGAGTGTCTTCGCTCGAAGCCTCCGACTTTTTTGTGCAGATGCTCCGTGCGCCTGTTGTTGAAAATCTCCGAACTTTTCAAAAGGCGTCGGTGTCATCACTGTGGATCAAGCGCTCCCCAGCGCTTTTGGGCAGATAAAAAAAGCTATGGACTCTCTGAAAGCTGTCTAAAAGCAGGACTGCTGTTGTGTGAGCCAGACAGCGAGCAGAAGCAGCATAGCACACTGTGCAGGTGGACTGGCTAAGCTTGTAGCCTGTAGATTACAAGAGGAAGTTAGCCAGCCTCGCTCCATCAATCTCTCCACATCCACATCCACAGGCAGTAACAGGGGTTGGTGTGGTCGGGAATTAAATTAGTTACATTTTATGATTAATCGATTTTTCCTCAGAAAAAAACAAAGTCTGAAAGTTTTGGTAGCTAGACAAAAAACAACAAAAACCATTCCAGGCTAAAGCCCCAGAAGCTTGATGCTGACGACGGCACTAATGTGCTGAAGAGTATAAAGGTCTTCTGCTGGGAATGCCAACCTAGTCTCACATCAACATTGTAATAACTATGTTGGTCCACTACGCAAAACGTCTTAGTTTCACAATAACAGCTCTAAAATTCGGAGAAGTTTTTTTGGCCTGTTCTTTTTTTTTATTGGCCTGCGTCACGATACCGCCAAGCGTCTTTCTGTCAAAACAAAACAAAGTGGCGGACATTTATTTCATTGTCAGTGCAAATGCAATAATTACTTTTGCCATTAAAATGTGTTTCTGTAGCATTTTTAGCAAGACGTGCATTGTATTTCATTATATTCTTTAAGTGAATGTACATGATCTTTAATTTGTTAGTTGTTACAAAGATTATTTCAGGTCTTGCCAGAAAATCCTTAAAATGCCACGTTCTACAGTATTTACTCCCACCTACCTTAATATTTCTTTAATTCACATTACATCATGTATTTTGAATGTGTATTGGGTCTGCGTGTGAGGTATAAGCTCTCTCAGCTAACTCTGGAACATGACAATGTTTGCTCCTCATATTGTGAATCAAGGTACACGCAGCTACATAAAGATAGCTAGTGTGTGTACCTCGGTTCACCAGGGAGGCAAAACATCATATTCTAACATTTACTTTAACAGACAAAAGTGGAGATGAAAAGAGCTCAAACAGTCAACTCACTGATCTGCAAAAGTGACAGCAAACTTACATAACGATGCCGTACGTCTTTGGCACAACAAACTCCCATTGACTCCGTTGACATTTCTGATTTGCACACTGATTAGAGTACACACACGGAAAAACAAAACAAAATCACTGTAGCAAGGCTTCTGAAACACTTTACATAAGAGGTGACTTTAAATTTGCATTGTTTGTATATATGCATGGTCTCTGCCTGCATATATTTGTCCCTGTTCCTGTCCTCACACTGCTCTGTGAGAAACCTGAGGTCCTACTACGCTTCTGTCCTTCCATCTGAGAAAATGTCCTCTGGTTATACTCCCAGGGTTTCAGTCCTGGGTGATCTCACAATGCCTGTGGTTAATGGTGCTGACAGCAAGCATGTTTTAATTTCACAGGTTCCAGAGTTCAGTTGGAAACTACGGAACATTTACTGGCTCTTCTTGAGCTGTTGATCAAAAGATCAAGTCATAGAATTAAAAGCTCGAGACAAGCTTCTAAAAAGAGGATGTTGTGAGATGCAATTGGACGTGCAGTGTTGTGCGCGAACACACTAAAAGAGTGCGTTCATGCACAACAATTGAACCTGCTCATGTTTTTGGTGAACAGTGAACTGGAAGCATCCTCACGTGAATGTGAGTGTTGTTAACTCTCTGGACAGTTAACAAAGCTCACACACTGTGTAGCCGGCATGGCAGCGCAATCCAGGGAGTGGAGAACATTAGCCACCGTCTATTCCATCCCCGCCTCCAAAGCCAAAAAGCAGAGTAATAACCATCATGATACACATATGCCTTATATATACATATATATATACATACATACACTGTACGTGTATATGTAGGATTTTACCACATGATTAAAATATAGGATAACTTAAGGCTTCAATCTATAGCCTTTGGTCAGTGTAACTTGCTTTGGTTTAATTTATAATCTTATTTGACTTAATATTTTATGTGTGTATTTGACATGTTATTGTGTACGAGACCAAAGCCCTTGAGCCCCGACAGTATTTAGTCTCTTTTCCCCAGCTCTCTGTTGTGCTGTTAGATGATCGTGGTGTGCTGGATCGGATTGGGACAGGAAAAGCCCATTTATCACGACATCAGCCCAGCAGGCAGGGAGGCGAGCTGGCAGTGTCACTGATGGACTGGCAAAGGCCTCGTATTACCACAGCCCCCCCACCCCCTCCACCCCCCCGGTCTCCCCGTAGCCTCACTGATGAGCCCCTTGCCTGCCATCAGGCCCTGCATTCCCTTTCCATTTCTCTTCTTTTCCCAGGCAGAGATTCCCAGGGGTGACAGGGAGGCATTGGGTGGCTGATAGCACGAGTAATTAAAAGGGCTGATTAGAGTGACGGAAGGAGGACACAGGGAGACAACAAGAATCTCCCTCAAGTCAGAGAGAGGGGGAAGAATAAGAGGAGAGAGAGGTGGAAAATACAGTGCAGATATCATGTCAGATCAGTCTTCAAGTTAACAGGGGAAGATTTTTTTGGTGTCCTTAGTCACTTAAATTGGGGCAGAATCTCAGGGGAGGAACTGTCACACAAGTAGCAGAAACACTGTAGATGTGCTCTACAGAGAGCTGTTAAAGGTACAGCCAAAAAACTAAACTGTTGGGACTACTTCTACTTCTACTACTACCTGTCACACAGAATATAAGAGATACATCTCTATGTCCATATGATGCCATTATTCATACTCAAACTTTGACCTAGAGGACTCACTTAGGCTCAATTCCGTGCGGAGGTCAAGAATGAATTGTCCAGCTCACTTTTAAGTTACATGGAAAATGCCATGAATGCCGAGTAAACTTTATCTGCAGATGCAGCCCAGTCTCACAACAAAGTGTGGAACAGACCCGTCTGTCCACCGGAAGAAAGCGTGACCGTGTCACCGTGACCGTCGCCGAGATGTGAATATTACACGCCTGCATGAAGGTGCGGTGTTTTGTAGTGACGTTTGTCACGTGTTTTTCATACGTTGTTTCTGTATGTGCTTTACTTAGTTGACATACTTATTTTAAACCCAACCATGACATTTTCCCTTAAAAGGGACTGTTTTTAACTTCTTACACGTATAAATCATTGCGGGTCGGTGTACCATGCGCACTCGCGTGTGGCTACGCTGTTCAGACTCAGACTCCAACACAAACTACACGGAAGCACCAAAACCGCGAAGTTCTATCTAGTGAAGCCCGTCTGTTAAACAGTGTTGGTCGCGGTCGGAGGACGCGGAGGAGACCGTAGCTTTGGTCTCCAGGGCCGGAGTCTCTGTTGTACTCTGCTCCTCTGCCTACTTGCCTTCACTCACACACCGCACTCGTTCTTGCTCTTTCGCTCCACCTCTCATGTGCATGCGCGCACACTACACACTGCAGAAGAGTTAGTTTAGCTCTGAGAATATCTAGTGAATGTGCAGTGGATGTTTGTGCAGAAATAACTGCTGCAGCTCCTCCAGACCAACAGAGGTTTCCCGTGTCTTGTGAAGTGACGGGGCTCCGCAGAGAGAAACGTTATCGTCTCCGACCAAAACTCCGGTGTCTCCCCTGTTCCCTCCGGCCGCGGTCGGCAGGCTGAAGCAGGAAAAGCCAACACTAGGATCAGCAGTGATTCATGGAGAGACCTTCGTCTGGTCAGCTAACATTACTGCCAAGCAGCTGAAATATAGAGTGATATTGTGGTTTTAGCTGACGTGTGTCGCCTCACTGTGTTGACCGATGCTCGTTCATGTCTATGTAGAGCGAGCACAAGCGCGAGCAACAGGACACTGACTTTCGTTGACTTAACGGCCACAGGTGTTGCTGTTAACAAGTAATTTCTGATTCTTACAAACAGTCCCTTTAACCTAACTAAGTGTTTTTTTTCTTGCCTAAACCTAAGTGAGTGGCTTTGTTGCCCCCTGCTGGTACTGCATGTCCATACAATAATAATAATAATATTAACGTCTCTCACACACGCTTCGTCTTTGATATCGGGTTGGCAGATCTGACGAAGTGTGATACAGTCGAAAGCTCCACAACAAGAAACTGAGTGGACCTTGAGCGGAGATTGTTTTGCCATCTTGATGTTCCATGTAAACACCATATCATATTAAAATGTCACCCATTAACTCACAGACATCAAAGCATCTTCAAATTGATTTGATCCCTTATCAAAACCTGCAGAAATAAGTAGATGTCTGCTCTTATTTCAGCAGCCTGAATCTAGTTTGAGGACAGCATACCTAGACGGGGTCAAGGCTGAAATAACCTCAATTAAATGAAGTTCAATGCACATATCCTCGAGTCCTCCTGGACACAGCAGCACTTCAATCAACAGCACATTCACATACTTCCATTTAGATATGACAGTAGGCGCTTGGCATCTAAACATACTAACTACAGTGGCAGGGATTCATCATTATTGACTATTATGATAAATCAGAATGAAAGCATCTTGGCTTTTTTTCTCCCTTTGGCTCGAAGAACATAAATTAAATTAGGAGAGCTGCCAGTTTCTGCTCAATAGCATTATGTTACATCAGACAGTAAGTGCTCTTCGAGAGTCCTCTTGGCACAAAGGCATCACAATACATCTCCATGTGACTGACTGGAACGTACATACGTACTGTATGTGCCCCTGAATACAAGTCAAGTTTAATTATAGGACAGCACTACATAGAATCTCCTTGCCTTCATGAACCGGTCCAAGCTCTAAGAAGACATGTAAAGAGAGTGAAATCTTAAGACATCAGGAATAAAAAATATCTGAATAAACTACGCTGGTATTAAACATCTTATTAGTGAAGTGATGATTGTTGAGAATAAACTGAACGAAGCTGCTCGGCAGAAAAATGACAGCATTGGTTTTAAGGACCCGTTTACTCTAACAAGCAATGATAGTTACTGCTGCCATTTAGAAGTAGCAAAGGCAGTAGTAGTAGGCAGAAAATGGTCATATTGGTTGCTTTGGAAGTCAGTGACAACCTGTTTTGTTGTTTAGGTTGGAGGACTTGTTGGACTGAAACATATGGATCAACAGCAGAGAACTGGATGAGTTGGAGTGTAATACATATTTACCGGGGAGATGATCTCCATACTTAATGGGAAATATTGGTCCAGTTTAATGCCAATGCTGTTTAAGAATCTGTTCAGACCTGGCATTAACATGCTATTTGGGTGATCTGATCACAAGTGGACAGCTCTAAGTGTAGGTGTGAATGCACCCAAGACGCATCTCATCCCCGGTACGGAGGTCTCCGGGGCCGCTGGTAGACAATAATAAAATGTACCCAAATTCACAAATACATAGGATATTACTTCTGCTGTCTCCCGCCGGTTAAAAACAACAACAACATATGATACGTGTTTATTTGCATATAGAGTGGAGAAGTGAGATCTGATCACAAGTGGTCACTCAGACGCATGTCGAGAGGCATTCTAATGCCAGGTGTGAACTGACGTACTTAGAGCTGTCCACTTGTGATCTGATCACCCAAGACACACGTTACTGCCAGGTCTGAACAGGGTCGAACTTCATCAGCTCAGTAAAGAATGTATTTGCATTGTTGCCAATGACTTTCCTGCTACAAACCAACAATGACGAGGTGAAACAACTTACAACACCATACTACATGTTTGTTCATCTTTGCTGCAGTTTGAACTAGGGATGCACCGACACCGATACCAGTATCGGGTATCGGGTCAGATACTGTGCTCATGTACTCGTACTCGCAAAACGGCTCCGATACCACTTTACAGCAGCGCAACGTTAACCTGTCGTCACCATATTTCAGGTCCTCATGCTCCACCTCCCCGACGGTGCGAGCGAGACGGGCCGGTGGTGCACCCGAACCCGCGGGGCCGGGATCCCACCTCAGCCGGCGCGCGCCTGCCCTTACTTATATTGTGCCACGAGGTTTTTGCTTGCACTCTCTGACTAGCGCGTTAGACTCCTTGGTCCATGTTTCAAGACGAGTCGGGTGGGTTGCCGACATCGCCATAGACCCCTGGCGCCTTTTAGGTGGGCTGCGGCACCGGGAGCAGTGAGCCCTTTGTTCACAGTGCGGCGAGGTCCGGGCAGGGAGCGCTGTAAAGCTGCGGCCACAAGCCACCTTCGCCCCGAGCCTTTCCAAGCCGACCTAGAGCCGGTCGCGGCGCACCGCCTCGTACCGCCCGGACTCCCCAGCCTGCCGTGTGTCGCTCACACCCTCCAGCTGGCTGTTAACGAGGGTCTTTAGGAACAGAGAAGTACTCGTATCGGTACTAAGTATCGGCGAGTACCCAAATGTAAGTACTCATACTCGGTCTGCATCTTTAGTTTGAACACAAGATTTAAAATTCACTAGAGAAATAGAAATTTTTGGTGAGGAATGTCCAAAGTGAATTATCTGCTGGTGTCTTTTCCTTAACGGTCCAATGTCTCCTTGGCTAAAGGACATTAGATAGGACAAACTGAAAGACCGTCCCTTAAGCGTTTAAAGAACTTCAAATGATCTTATCATGGTTGACACTGAGACACTTTCAGGTCAGTTCATTGAGTTAGGAGTCTTCCTGATTGGACCGTTGCTTAAAGAATATTTTGACATGCATGACAAATGCAGGATGATTCAGCAGTGAAGCTCCTGGATCTTTTCCAGCAGAACTCCACCCATGGCAGCATGGTTCCGGATGCAGAGTGACCTTGATCACTGCTCTTATCTAATGAGTGATGGACTGTCAGAGCGGGACATTTCCACGGCTTAGGGCGAGCATACTGCTCCGACTACGATTTACATTATTCCATAACACGGACCGACTGGTTTTATCCTTAGACCCTCCTTGCACCTCTCGTGTCTGCTATGATGACAACACCACTATCAATGCAATCATTAGAGAGTTCTTCAAACCCAAGATCTCATCGCCAATCACCAAATCTATCCACTTAAAATAGTTAATAGCATTTTCTTTTTGTATATGTGACCAAGTAAAATCAATCAGTACATTTTAATAAATGCAGTTTGACAGGTTCTGTTGCATTCATGGCCTCCGGTTATGGAATCTTGATGTTAACATGAATAAAACTGGCGTTTACTGCAGCTAATATTTGCTATCTTTGTTCAGTGTAGCACGCACAGATCCACCAGCTAGGAGTCATAATGCACATAAATGATAATAAATGGCTCAAATCCTCTGCAATAAAGTCACCCATAAACAACAATGTGCTTGTTTTTTCTTTAACTAAGACAAATGTCAAACTGTATTTTGTCTGTTCCAAGAAAGAGACCAATAGGGACAGAGTTGTCCCTAATTTGCACTGCGAGTTGTTTGTGCCATCAAATGTGACAAACCATTGATTTAACATTGGCCTACATCTTCCCCTTTAATACTCTTAAAGGTACAGTCTGACATCTAGACAAATACTCTTATCCAGAGTCAGATTAGACAACCATAGCTGGAGTTCTTATTAACTATCAGTACTACTACTCACATGAAAAAACTTGTGTATTTAACATGTAAAAATGTATGATATAAAAATAAGAGCGTCTGTGACCTGACGCGAATAGTGCAAGATCCAAGATGGCAGCCTCCCACTGCTAGATTACAAACAAACATCTACTACTTTTTCCCACGATATAACTCCCCCTTTTTGTGTCCTATAAATTAGAATATCACAACCATTCAATCTGGAAGACCTCGAGGATTACATTGAGGAACATTTCAACCGACTTTGCACCATGGCCGACATGAAAACAGGACAAAACGAGGACAACTTCGCTTCCACACCAACCAGCAAGAGATCCCGACAATCTGACTCCATTCTAAACTCCCCTTAGAAAACATGCTGTTCTGAGGTCAGTGACATTTTAATTTCATCAGAAATTTTTCTTCGGATTGTAAAAAAACAACAACAAGAGGATGACTGTGTTGTAGCAACCGTTGGTGCTTTTGTGTCGGTTGACTTAAGATGATGTCAGTGGAAGGATACGTCGCTTGTCATCACGCTGTTTTAAGTGAAGCTACAAGCTATTCAGGAAAAGTAGCTTAACACGGAGAGGCTATTCCAAATCATAACATAATTTAACTAGAATGGCACTCAGAGAGCGCAGACCTCCGCCAAGCTGCCCGAGTACAATTGCCCTCCCCCGCCCCCCATCTCCATTCAGCTTGCGCCATCATCCACGTGTATTTTTGTTTATGTTGAGATCAGCTGTACGTAGCGGAGCATCGTAAAACACTTCATTCAAACTGGACAGAAACAAAATAAAACTCACCTAAACCGTCGTCGTTACTCTTTCCAACAATCACTAAGTGTGCTTTGGTCCAACTCAACTGTAATTTCAGAGTTTAATGTGAAAAAACGCAGAATCTACAGGTTTCCCCCCCTCCTCCCTCCACCCCCGCTCTCTCTCTGTCCCTCTCTCTGCAGTCAGAAGGAAAGAGGCAGGGTGACGCGTCATCAGTTACACTGCGCATGTCTTAAAGCCTGTGGTGTTAATGCACAGGCTGAGCGGGGTTATTAAGAAAAATTCCCGTAGCCGGATCATGATCCGGATCGCCACCAAAATCGAATGGGTTGTTCATTGTTCCACACGCCACCCCTCCAAAGAAATTCATTCAAATCCATTGCAGACTTTTGGAGTAATCTTCTAAACGGACAAATAAACAAACAAACCAACAAACCAACGCCAGTGAAAACATAACCTCTTTCCTAGGCCTTCGGCCTTGGCGGAGGTAATAAACCGATCATTATTGGTTGGCCCCACCTGATATTTGTTGGTTTGGGCAAAATAACAAACAAACAAGCAAACTCCCAAACAGAAAGCAGCTAACATGAGCTCAGTGTCAGCCTGAATAACTGAAGTGAAATTAAACGGCCATGCAGTGTGATTGTCAAGCTAACACACAAGCATAGCCTACTTTCCTTTTTAAAGCCTTTATGTGTAGAATTAGAAACTGTCTGACTTGAAATCCCAGAGTACCAAAAAAAGCAACGCACATTTCCTCCACCATTTACAGATAATCAGGACACAGCTGTTATACTGTAAGGCTGCAGTAAAACCAAGAGGACGTGTCTGCTTAGTTTTCTCACTGTGAAACAGAGAAGTCGGCTCAGTAAAGACAGACATATCTTGACTTCAGTCATACCTGTTTAAGAGCTTGGCCAGCTCTGTTTAAGCCTGAGGCGAGGCAGCTGACAAAAACAAGCAGCAGTTGATTACTGTACTGACACTCTGCTTTTTGCCTCTTCTCTCTCTAATCTCCCTCTCTCCACATGTTCTTTCACCACACATTCGTGTTGAATGAGAATGAGTAGACTGACAGCAACTATAAAGAGTTCCTTTTTCATTTTTTTTTGTCTCCATCCACTTTATTTTTTTCCATCTTTTTGCAGCTCCCAATTTGGAGTAGCCAGTTCCCTTTACACTGAAGTCCCCATCACTGTTAACTCCCTCTGTTGGCCTTGGGAGGGTGCAGACAACTAGGAATCTTCTCTGACGCACGGCGTCACATATCAACTTATACTCACCTAGGTTTCACTTGTGGGACCTGAGGGCATCCACACCCTATATCCCTCTACACCGGGGGTCTCCAACACGTTGCTCGCGACCCGTTTCTGAGTCGCTTGCCAAAGGTTCAAAGAATATGTAAACAAATTTGATAAAGCCTCAACCACATTGGGTCCATCAGGAGTGCATGGCGGCTGCGTTACCTGTTGTTTTTTATTTTGGCGTCCGTGTTAACAGGTTACAGGGCGCGGTTCACAGCAGCAACAGACAGTGAAAATGATCTATTGACTGTATATTGACATCATATCAGCAACATTACTACAGTTTTGATGTCTAGACATCTGTAGATTACGTTGCGGAGATGAAAAAAAGTAAAGACTAACTCAACAGTTCCTGTTTTCATTTTTTTTTTTAAAAAGCCCTCAAGCGTTTTTTTTTCTGTGGACAGAATTACTTCATTTGTTAACACAAGGCCTTTATTCTGAAATATGTGCTGGATAGTGAGGTAGAACATGCAGTGACTTGTAGAGCTCCGTGAATGAATATAGTACGGGGTTTTAATTATTGATTATTACTATTATTTACAAATTACCATACGTTTCTTAACCTTTCTCTGTAAAGGTTAGTAAAATAAGTAACAACATCGTTTTGTTTTCTATGACATTAATCTGATGTGAATTTAATAGTGTGAGCTTGACACATTGAAAATGTAAAGAAATGCATACAGAAAAAAAGCATGCACATGCTGCTGAATTTAAGATGTTTTGATACAAAATGTGAGTGTTGGATATCAACATTTTCTAAATGTTCACACAAAAGAAGCTTATTCAGCTGGTTTGGGTGGAGCTGAGCAATGTGAATAAAAGTTACTAATAATATAAAATATGAGTAGCTCTCGGCCACTTTCATTTTGTCAAAGTAGCTCTCAGAGGAAAAAAGGTTGGAGACCCCTGCTCTACACACATGAACTCCTTCCTAATTTACCAAGGTTATATCAACAAAGGCATGATCCCTCATCAACTTCACTGCCAATTGCATTCAATGGAGCACTCACCGAGCAGGAAACAGCTGCAGAGGCTTCAGCCTGGGTGTCTGCAGTGACCCCAGGGTCCCCTACAGTTCATCAAGTTACAGAATGCTCTTTTAAATGAAATGAAATGTCCACAAAGCAACTTAATTTAGTTTATGCCAACAATGACACCAGCCCATAGATCAGAGGTCACTTATAGGCGGACCGAAGTCCGGGTCCGGACCCAGACGCCATCCTATCCAGACCCGGACCGGTGACTGAAAAATGATTGAGAATTATAAAATTTTGACGGAGTGTTTCTATTAATACTGGCACACCTTTTTCTAGCCTTTTTGGCACTGGTTTAGCGGCCCAAGAAACTCACAGACCAATTGCATGCATTATAAATCATCTCACGTGATGCTACCCAGCCAATCAAATCTGTGCATTCTGATGATATTGGGAGTGGTGTCAGTACACGCACACACGCACGCACAGGGGAGAGACGAGACGAGAGACAGAAGAGTCGGAGAAATAAGTGTGTCAGAGAAAAGTCATTTTGCATGGCAAGCTCTAAAAAGAGTATTAAGTAGACAGCAAAAACAGAGCTTTTAATGGAGAATGGACAGACGTGCATGTTCATTCTTCCCACGTGCATTTCAAAACCGGTATGTCTCATGTGTTCCGAGATCATGGCAATTATTAAAAGCGGCAAGGCAACGTGAAGTGCCACTATGAGACAAAGCACAAATCTCTTGAGCAAATATACCCACTCTAATCCAAACTGAGGGCACAGAAAACCAAACAATCTAAGGTCCTACATCAATATACAGTATATGACATTGAATCATAACGCAAGTTATACATTATGATGTTCCAGACACTTGCTGGAGAACATTTTCTCTAACTGGTTAAAATGTATTTGGTTTAAATTGTAATTGAATTGAATTGAATCACAAGTGTGATGCCATCATGTCTACACTTGGAAGTTGGGCTGGGCGATATGGCTTATAAATAACATTTCAATATTTTTAGGCTATATTGCGATGTACGATGTATATCTGATATTTTCACATTTTCTCTAAAATAACATAACTGTTTGATTTAACGCTTCGCCTTATTGATCTTTGGAAATTTATTCTTATTAAGTTTGACTAACAATTCAAATTTTCTCTGAAATACAGTTTGCAGGGGGTATTTTTTTAAATTATCATTCATTTTATTCATTATTAAATATTTATTCATTTTGTTTTGTTTTCTTTATTTATTATTGACTAACTGACTGACTTATTGAATTTATGTGAAATTGCCAATCACATTCACCGGAAGATCAATTTCATTCTTCTTGGTCGCTTTTATTTTGAAGCCAGTTCTTAAGGCTCTTTCCGTATTGCGTATGCCTAGTATGCCTAGTATATATACATACAGGTGCCGCTGTTTGACTGTCTTTTTTGAAGTGGAGGCTGGCATCTCTCATCCCCTTTTCCGACCTCAACACGTAAAAATCTTGCTTCACTTCTTTCGTTCTCTCCAGACTCTCTCCCTGTTCCCTGCTTCCCTCCAGATACAAAAACACACACCCCGTACTCACTTCCATGCTCATACAACACACACACTCGCCCAGGAGAGTGTGTCTATGAGAGGGAGACAACCGCAGGAGAAGCCAAACGCTAAAGTGAGTCTCGTGCCAGTGGCCTTAAAAAAAATGACAATAAAAAAGTGACAGTACTTTTACCTGATGTTCGCAATTTAATATATATTGAATATACTCAATACATTGAGTATATTCAATATATCGCCCATCCCCTTCTTAGAAGTTTCCCTTTATGTCTTTTATGAAAAAATTGAGAAAAATATATATATATATAGCACCTTCCCTTTTATCTTTAGCCATTCCTAGTAGCATGGCTCTGAAGATGGCAATGTCGGTCACTCGGTCCACCACGTTGGTCCAGACTTATGCCAAGTACTGATGGATTAAGATGACATTTTTTATGGTCATTCATAGTTCTGAGAATCCTACTGACTTTGGTGATCTCCTGACTTTTCCTCTAGTAACATCAGCAGGTCAATATTTTCACTTATGTTTACTTTAGTACTATGATTATTAAGATCTACACAACAGATCAGCATAAAATTGTGTAGAGACATTTATGGTCCCCAGATAATGAATCCCCCTGACTTTTCCATTAACATCACCATGACGTTCTCTTTTGTGTTTTTAGTGAAATGTCTTAACTAGATGTGACTGCCATAATATTTGTTAAATGTCAAATTTTGTAGAGACATTCACGTTCCTCTCAGGATGAACTGTAATAACTTTGGTGATCCTCTGACTTTTCATCTAGCGCCATCATCGGGTCAAAATAATAATTTAATTTAAACCCAATATTGTCACGATTTGGAGAGCAGAACAAGCAGGGAGGACAAAAACGCAGACAACAGCAGGCTGACTGGTTCAGTAAAGATTTAACAAGGGGCACCCGGCCTGGGAGCCGAACAGGGGCGGAGCAGGAAAACTCAGGCGGACCGCCTGGTGGCAGGGCAGAAGCAGATCCTCTCTGGAAGACAGCCACGGTGACAGAACTACACTCGATCTTGGCGACGGAGTCTTGAGGCCAGGGAGGGCAGATTGGGACTTCAGACTTGGGGCTGCTGCAGCCGGACAGGGACTTGTTGGTCTGGACCGCCGACTGGACATGAGGAACAGGTGTCAGCCGGACCGCTGACTGGACATGGGGAGCAGGTGTTTGCCGGACCGCCGTCTGAACACGGGGAACAGGTGTCAGCCAGACCGCCGACTGGACATGAGGAACAGGGGTCGGCCGGACCACCGACTGAACACTGGAGCAGGTGTCGGCCGGACCCCCAACTCAGAAAACTGGCTTGAAGTTGGCTGGGACCCCCGACACAGGAATTGGCTTGAGGTCGGCTGAGACACCGACACAGGAATTGGCTTGAAATCGGCTGGGACCCCGACACAAGAACTGGCTTGAAGTTGGCTGGGACCCCCGACACAGGAACTGGCTTGAAGTCGGCTGGGACCCCGACACAAGAACTGGGTTGAAGTCGGCTGGGACCCCGACACAAGAACTGGCTTGAAGTTGGCTGGGACCCCGACACAGGAACTGGCTTGAAGTCGGCTGGGACCCCGACACAAGAACTGGCATGAAGTTGGCTGGGACCCCCAACACAGGAACTGGCTTGAAGTCGGCTGGGACCCCGACACAAGAACTGGGTTGAAATCGGCTGGGACCCCGACACAAGAACTGGCTTGAAGTTGGCTGGGACCCCCAACACAGGAACTGGCTTGAAGCCGGAAGGGGACCCCGACACAAGAACTGGCTTGAAGTCGGCTGGGACCCCGACACAGGAACTGGCTTGAAGTCGGCTGGGACCCTGACACAAGAACTGGCTTGAAGTCGGCTGGGAACCCGACACAAGAACTGGCTTGAAGTTGGCTGGGACCCCCAACACAGGAACTGGCTTGAAGTCGGCTGGGACCCCGACACAAGAACTGGCTTGAAGTTGGCTGGGACCCCCAACACAGGAACTGGCTTGAAGTCGTCAGGGACACTGAGCTATAGGCTGATAGGAGTGTAGGACGAGGGCTAGCAGGCTGGGAATCAGAGGTGTTTTAAACATTCTTAATCCATCCAGGTAAGGAGCTCCTCAGTCATGGCACAGACGACACTTCCCTGCATGCCAACCTAAAAGCAGTCTCCGTGTACTCCTTACTAGTGGCTCTCTTCCACTTTCCATGCAAACAAATGAGGGAGTATGACAAGTCATAAAGTTCCTCCTCAAACAATACTGCTGTGTCCATGGGTGGTCGGTTTGTACCGTCAGGATTTGGAGAGCAGAACAAGCAGGGTGGGCGCAAACGCAGACAATAGCAGGCTGACCGGATCAGTAAAAGATTTAATAAACACAAGGCTTACAACACGGAGAATCCAAAATGTAGGCAGGCAACAGCAAACAGACAACTGGCAAACAAAACTCCACGCATGACTAAAGACTAACCAACAAAGACCCGAGGAAGTGAGGTGGTATTAATAGTGGCTGACGGAGATTCAATATCATTTAAATATGGGGATAACGGCACACATTTTCAGACAGTCTCTCTTGGAAGACATTTTCTTTCACTCAATTGTACATGTAAAAAGTGAGACAAATAGTTGCGTAACAAACAAAAAAGGGAACCAGCAAGAGAAGTTCACACCGTGGCTCCTTTCTCCCCGCCGTACAGCTAGTTCATCATGGCGTGAAGTGGGTGTGAGAGTAAGATCATCAGTTTTGGAAGGTTACAGAAATTTGTTGGGGGCGGCCCTCCGAATTCAACATCTGAAATCTGTGGGGGGGGGGAAGGTTTCCATAGCTCTTCGGCCATCTCTTAGCCTCACTTCATGAAGGCCACACAACTTCCTATTTTGGGACTTAAAGTCGGCATTGGACGTAAATCACGAGGTGCAGATACTGTCCAATTTGGACATAATTCCTGAGGATATTAGGCACCACAACCTTACTTTTTGTCTCAATGCATAAAGGACAAACTACTTCTTCCATTGGCACAAATTTGACATGGGCTTTTAATGTGTCTGAGAGCGAGGGAGGGCCTTGGTTTTCAGATGGATTAATGGCACTAGCTACTGAGTGAGGATAAATGGCGATCCTCCGCTGGTATCTGCAGACAGGCAACTCTAGTGTCTTTTTTCTTCCCCGTTCAGCAAGCGCTGACATTGACGTACACTAAGCTGCCGCCAAGAGACGTGAGCCGCCGCAGCAACACTAACAGGATAGACTCAGCTGAAGGGCATCAAAAATAAGCACGTTATTGTATATTCAAAAAGATCTTACTTATTGCACTACTTACTTATTATTAATGCATTTGAATGATCCAAGAGGTTACGACATGCACAAACAAACTGAAATTTCTCAGAATATCCAAGAATTCTGCTTATGGGAATAGTCCTATTGTAGTTCAATCAAACTATTGTTATAATGTGATTACTCTGTTTTTGTGTGCATACATGTAAACGTAGTCAGTGCATAGATGGAAATATTTATTCTTTTTTTTTCTCTATAAATTCACTTGAAACTTATGTTCATTTTTGTACTAAAGTTATTAATTCAATGAGAAAATGCTACTTTTCAAGTATTCAGTTCACAAAGGAGCATACAAAAATAGGCTTTTTCCATGTGGTTATTTCAGCGGGTTGTCCTTCAACCACAAGGTTAGCGGTTCCATCCCCGGCTCCACATGTCCAAGTGTCCTTGAGCGAAACATTGAACCCCAAGTTGCTCCCTGGCAGCCCACTGCTCCTAATGCTTAGGATGGATTATAATAGTTAAATGCAGAGGTCTATTTCCATGTACCTGTATGTATATGAAGGTTGTAATAAAGTTGAAGTTTCATCACTGAGTAAGCAGAGCTTTGTTACCTGTGATACGTTTCTATGAGCAGAAACAGCCACAATGAGATGTTAGATGAAGAGAGGCTGTCAGCAAGGTAAACAACATACCTTGCTGTGCTTTACAGTGGCAAACACACACTGTGCCAGCATGGCTTCAGTGGTTTGCAGTTGCTCATGGCTCAGCTTGGTGCGAGTCTCCCCACCACTAACTAAAAATGGCCCAATTGTAAAGGGACCAAAGGACACAAGGTCCCAACCTGGGTAGATTACAGGCCCCCAGCGGGCAATTGATTTCTGCTGGGTATTGGTCACGCCCACTACAAACATGCTGCATTGAATTTAAATGGAAACGACAAGTTGCTCAGGTTGGGCCAAACTTAAAGAAGTACGGCATTTTGGAAAACATGAATTTTACTTTTGTTACTCAAAGTCATATCAGTTTTATCTCTGTATGTTCAAGATGTGGTTAGCCTAGCTCAGGGCTGCCCAAAGTGGGGCTTGCGGGCCAAAGCTGGCCCACCAGATGTTTCTATGTTTATATATATATATATGTAATAATATACATTATTGTTTATGCTGTTATATTATATGTAGGATCCCCAATTATCAATCATTTTTCATGAACTGAGCACAGCAGGCAGAGTGACACTCTGCGTAGGAAGTCAGTTTGGCGCAAGTGTGGTAAGAAAAAAATTGAGAGGCGGAGACAATGGCACACGGACAAAAGGCATTTCAATTAAAGGTCCCATATTGTAAAAAATTACATTTTCATGGCTTTTACATCATAAAGCAGGTTGAAGTGATAATTAAATACTATGAAAGTATCGAAATGCTTAATCCAAAGAGAAATACACACAGCCCGTATTCGGAACCTTAGCTTTTGAAACAAGCCGTCAGGATTTCTTTCCATTTGTGATGTACATCTGTACATCTGTGATCTACAATATTTAGACCATTTCAAAGTTTTAAACGTAAACATTCTAAATGGGTCTCAGTTTATTTCCTGTTGCAGTGGATGTGAGTGACATCAGCTGACAGGATGTAACCATGGACCCAAGCTGTTGCCAAGCAACGCAATTCTGTTGCAATTCTGTTGCAATTCCATTGATATGTACTAAAACGGAGCGTTTCAGACAGAGGATAAATGCAGGTATATTCAAGCAGACAGCAGGAGGAAAATAAAGGGTTTTTTTTAAACATTAAAGTATGTAAACAAGTTCTAGGAAAAACCCAAAATACAAATATGAACCTGAAAATGAGCATGATATGGGACCTTTAAGGGTACTTGGGATCTTAGTACCAGTTTGCATCTTAACAATACAATACAGGTTTGGGCACCCCTGGCCTAACTTATCACAAAGACTGGGAGCAGGGGGAAACTGCTTGCACAGGACTGTCAAAGGTGACAAAATTGAATTTGCAATAACTCCAAAGCCGTCTTATTTACATGCCATCGATCGTCACCTGCGGTTTGTTCAAAATTAAGACAAAGCTCAAACACTGAAACCTCACTATAAGTGCGGGCATCATATGCTTGTCCACAAGTCTGAACAAAATACACTAACGAACTAAAATGACGCCTTTGGTTTTATTTAAACCAGTTAGGGCGTTTTCACACCTGTAGTCCGTTTGCTTTGGGCCGAATCAGGGACCAAATCGGTTTGTATTTGTGTTCACACGGCAGCATTTAAAAGCGGACCAAAATTTTGATGCGCAAAAAAAACTGCTCTCACAATTGGTCAAAATGTCCATGCGGGAAAACTCCCGGAAGTAACCAAAAGAAGAGCAGACTTCCAGAACACAACAATGGAGGGACAACTACGCCGCTTGATCTTGGCCCTGGTCATCTTTTTTTTTTACCTCGTAGCAATTTTTCACTCAAGGCAAATGATACAGTTTGAAAATGAGGTGACTGGAAAACAATGTGTTGATGCACTGGAGTCGCCGAAGGCGCATATCAAGACGTACGGAGGACGGAGGAGGAGGCGTGCATTAACCCTCCTAAACTGTGACATGCTCATCGGCCAAAACTATTTTCAAAGATCAATCAGGTGTGCCTGTGGTCTTCAACACAGCCTGGCGTTACACCTGTTTAGTACTGATGTGAATAGCGAGAGCAAGGGTAGGCTCTTTTGTAATAATGTTGTTGTTGTTGTTGTTGCACAGCGCAGCTTGCTACCGGAGCTGGTTTAATCCAAAAAGGCACAATGCTTTCTCCAGTTGGACCGGATCGAGGTCGTATCATGTTCTCACCACAAATGAAGCGTACCAAACCGTACCGCAGTTCTTTTGGAACCGAACCGAGACCCTTCAAGGAAGTCTCGGTTCCCTTGTTTTGGTGCGCACCCGAGTGCAATTGCTGTGTTCACACCTGCCCAAACGAACCGCACCGAGAGGGTAAACGCTCCAGGGTTCAATTCAAATGAACTAAACAAGGCAGGTGTGAATACACCCTTACGGCCCGGACACACCAGGAACGTCAAGAACGTGTGGCGGCTGCGTTACCTGTTGTTTTTTATTTCTGTGTCCGTGTTAACAGGTTAGAGCAGCCACACTGCCCACGTGAGATGAGCGTCTCACGAGCGTCTCACGAGCGTCTCACGAGCGTCTCACGAGCGTCACAGCTGCGTCTCTTCTAGAGAATAGAGGTCTGCATATTTTTGACACGTGCCGCGCGCCTCACAGCAGCAACAGACAGTGAAAGTGATCTATTGACTGTATATTAACATCATATCAGCTACATTACTACAGTTTCGATGTCTATCTGTAAGATATGTTACGGAGATGTAAAAAAAAAGTAAAGACGTATTTTTAAATCAACACTTCCTGCTTTCATTTCAAAATGAAAGCCCTCAAGCGTTTTCGCTGTGGACAGAATTCCTTCATTTGTTAACACGAGGCTTTTATTCTGAAATATGTGCTGGACAGTGTTCTAGAACATGAATGAATATAGTACAGAGTTTTAATTGTGGATTATTACTATTATTTACTAATTACCATACGTTTCCTAACCTTTCTCTGTCTAAAATAAATATAAATGATATTTATAATGAATTAAATGGCCATTAAAAGGCAAACTCTTTGTAGAAAGAAAGGGCTGACAGCAGCAGAAATGCAGCAGAGACGCAGCTGAAATGCAGCTGGTGTGAACGAATCACGCAGCCACCACGCGCTCCTGACGTTCCTGGTGTGTCCGGGCTGTTAGTGGAGCGTTTAGATATTTGACTGTAATACGCAGCTTTTATTAATGATTGATTTTTCTTTTTAATTTATCAACATAACAACATAAATTGATAATTACCGACTACTATTATTGATAATCACTTAGCGGTACCAGCCCAGGACATATCTATGTCACCCGATTCCCAGAAACTGCAAAGCTCAGTGCAGCAGATTGCCCACTTTACCATTCCAAAATTAATGGAGGCAGAATTAGTGGCTCAGTGCATTGGTGGGGCTTGAGTCTAAAGCACCATGAGCTCGCAAATACTGATGAATGAGCCATTTGCTTGCACGCAGCTAACAAGGGTTTGTTTGCAACACAGCTGATTTGCATTCATTTATTACTGAGGATGAATACTCAATACTTAAAAGGACCATGCTGCTTGGTTTGTATGTTTTAATGGCAAATTGGATACACTTCACATTAATGTCATTTTTAAAAGTGATTTTTAATGTTCATTTTGACAAAGTCGTGTTATTGTCGAGTAGTAATGCAGCAGTTCTCGTTGATGCATTTAAGAATGTTTTATCCTTCAAACCACTGGTTTCAGAAGTTCCATTTCAAAATTAAACTTGCTTTCGCTGAAATGAGCAGAAAGCAATGACAGCCATGAAGCTAGAAAATCTTTCTAAACAGTGTTGGGGCACTGTACTGTCTAGTGTAACCCATAATTAGTTGGCTAAAACATTCAAAATCGCTACAGTACAACCACAAATCATGTACGTTTTGGTTCAGATCCGATAGCCAGTGTTCTTACAGTAGCTGTGTAATCTTTACCTGCAAAGGATAACTCCTCAGTGCTGCAGTGGACCGCTCGTGTTCGTGGGTGAGAAAGAAAGAACCAGCTGCTCGGCTCTCTTTGCCTGCGGGAGAAGAAAGCAGGATGGTTGTGATTTTTGATGTAAATGCTTGACCCACCCAGGGGGAGAGGTGGAGCATTGATATTCAGCCTGAGGTCCGGCAGCGCCCCCGTTCTCCACACCTCGACGTTGACCTTACGACCTCGCAGTGAAAATCATTTGGCAGCTACTCTGACCTCTAGCAGTATGCATGAACATAGACACACACACACACACACACACACACCGACAGCTGAATTACACACACACACACTGAATTACAACTGAGGAATGTTTGCCCCAAAGTAACCGCTCTCCAACTTTCTCCTGCCTTGATTTCCATACAGTATCAAGAACTGGAGAAACAGCCAGAAGGACCCTGGCAACATGTAGGCGAGGTTTAAATGTGAGTTCATTTACTTTTATGGCATTCAACAAAGAGCCAAACACTACCTACAATTACAGATATTAGGGGTGGAAAAAAAAATAATTGTCTGACTCGATATAATTGCCTGCATGCTGAAAGTCAAACATTTTTACTGTGTCAATTTAGAGATTTTCCACAGTAAAAGTCCCTAGTAGTGTTTGATTCAACTTTTTCCCCATCGTATAGTGTTAAAAAATTAACAAAAATTACAATTAAAGCTGAAGTAGGCGAGATTGAAGCAAATATGATTAAAAAAAGTTATTTTTATAAAACGGTTGCTATATCGTGACAGTAGTACATGAAACAGGTAACCTGAAAAAAATCATGTTCCTCTGTGTCCTCCGGTGCTCCTAACGGCATCTGCAAGATTTCACAGACCGGAGAAAAACAAGCAGTAAGAGCTGATCTGAGGTCTGCTGTCCATCTGCTGTCTATGAGAGCCGGCTGTCAATCACTCGCAAACTCCGACCAAACGGTCAAACTAGGCAACGCTGATCAAATATGAATCAATATTATGTTACGTTAATGCCTATTTCTCGCCTCGTTTGTGACACCGCCGCCATTGTGAAATCTGGTGAAGGAACGGCAAGTTCCGGTCACAGCCAATAGGAACGCGCTCTCTCTCTGAAATGATCTGTGATTGGTCAAAGTTTCCCGTCCCGGGCTAGATTTTCTAAAGCCTAAAAACAGAGCCATGAGGAGGAGCAGAAGTCTAGTTTTCTCTCAGAACACTTGAATTACAATATGCTGAAAGGTTATTATGGAATTTTTGCCCAAAAATGCCAAAAATATATACTGCCTACTGCAGCTTTAAGAAAAATTAAAAGAACTGGTTGATGAATAAACCAGGTGTGTAATCTAGTCTAACGCTTGCATTCCTCTGAGTTCATGTGTTTTTTATGTTTCGTCCTAAATCTTTAATGTTAATGTTTCTGTGTAAATTTAAATATGCCAGGCTGAACACCCATGTGCCGTCCTCTCTGTTTACCTGTCTTTTTTTCTTCTTTTAACGCCTCTGGGCTTATCCTGGTAACCGCGGAGACCCTCTGTTTAACGTCATAACGCAATGAATTGTGGGTAATTCCATCAGGCAAAGTCTGAAGAAATGTGGCGTTACAGAAAGTGTTCATAACGGGCTCAAGATATCCGTGAGAGAGCCCCTCAAGGACTCGACAATCTGACAGTGGAACAGCCCTGAACCCCCTCACGGACTTTGCGGTGAACGCGCCTCAAAGTCTGTGAGTCTATGAGTGTGGACGTTGGGATCGGGCCTATAACTTATGCGTGTCAGGACAGAAATGACGCACAACAATGCACTAACACAATATGTCTGCATGTCGGATGAGCTGGGAAAATACAGCGCTTTGAGAGAATCAACGTGCACCCTGTTGCATTATACATGAAGCAGAAGGAACCAAATCAACTGTGCGAGGCATTGTTGTGGCATGAATAAATGGTGCATAATTGAAACGGGGTCTCTTACATTGTGCATCCCTGTTTCGCTAATCTCCATGTGGAGTTATGATGCAAAGCAGGTCAGTGGGATCTGAGGGGATACAGTGTCATTGATCTAATGACGCACACTGTTAATGCTTTATGTAAATACACACCGCTGGCTCCATCGAGCTTACATGTATCAATGCAAATCACCACTGGTAGAAACTACAAGAAAAGATGGCGTTGCCTTTAAAATAGTGAATATGTGCACTTAATCATTATTATCAACCACACAAGATGTGTTTGTTAATAGATGAAACCTTCACTGCACAACATGAAACTAATATCCTACAATCTAGCGTTAAATATTACAATTACACAGAAAGTTGCGACTTTTTACAAGACGTGGTGTTTGCTGTCAAAACTAAGAGCCAATCAGCCCTTTGATCAGGTGTCAGCCAGCTGTTTCCCATCATGCCCTGGGTCTTGCAGTCGGTGGAGAACAACTGCGGCGCCTGGCTCTAAAAACTGCGGCGGCCTCGATCTCGTGTGGTTATTGTTGCCCACGTGTGCATGACATCAGAGGTAGACGGGAACAAGTCGGACACAAATCTATCCGGCGTACATTGCGCAACGATCGCCGGTGATCGATTCTACGCAGGCCTGGCTCATCTCCAAACGAGCCTAATATGACCTTCACTGCTACACTTGTATAGTCTATCCTCTGTCTTTTTTGCATCATCATAATCATCAGGTAAGTCCTGTTGATGTAGTAATTCACATAACACGCATTTCCTGCTTAACTTATCCAAGCATACACAATGTTAGTCAGCTCACATAAACACATGTTTAACTAGAAGGGCACTCGGAGAGCGCAGACCTACGCCCCCCCCCCCCCTCTCCATTCAGCTTGCGCCATCATCCATGTGTAATTTTGTTTATGTTGAGATCAGCTGTACGTAGCGGAGCATCGTAAAACACTTCATTCAAACTGGATAGAAACAAAACAAAACTCACCTAAACCGTCGTCGTTACTCTTTCCAACAATCACCAAGTGTGCTTTGGTCGAACTCAACTGTAATTACACAGAGTTTAATGTGAAAAAAACTCAGAATCTACAGTTGTTCTGCCCCATCCCCCGCTCTCTCTCTGTCTTTCTCTCTGAAGGAAAGAGGCAGGGTCATGTGTCATCAGTTACACTGCGCATGTGTTATACCCAGAGGTCTTAATGTTCTGGCTGATTGGAATCCTTAAAAAAAAATCCTGCACGCGGATCATGATCCGGATCGCCACCAAAATCTAATGGATTGTTCATTGTGCCACACCCCACCCCTTCAAAAAATGTCATTAAATTCCATTCCGGACTTTTGGAGTAATCCTGCTAACGGACAAACAAACAAACCAACAAACCAACAAAACAGCGCCGTTGAAAACACAACCTCCTTCCTAGGCCTTCGGCCTTGGCGGAGGTAACTAACAAGCAATCAGCATAAAGTTTGGAGGCGTTTACTGACAGCTAGCTAAGCCCCACTGTGTCTGGACACACACACACACACACACACACACACACCTCCACATACACCCCAGCCACTGCTGCTTGCAGATAGAGTAGGAGAAATACTGCACATACCATTAATATATGTCCAACAGTGAAATTGAATTTGTGATGTCTTTGATTTATATAATTTGTGAAATGGATTCATCGAGTGTTGGGTTAGAAGCCAATGGACCAACAACATATAGGGCCCGAACTTACACCCGGCGCAACAGTCGTTACCAGTTTCAGACAGACGCAGTTGTCATTTTCACGCCCAGCGCCCACGTTGTGTAAGTAGCAGATGTACTTGCGCCCATCTGTGCGCCCGTGGGTGTGTTGGTCTTTAAATGAGGTGTGGTCAGGTGCTCTGTTAGCGCGTTGTTATCTTGAGACAGCCAAAATTAAATTGCACCATCCATCATTTTTACACTTCGGATTTACTTTTACATTTTTCAACATAAGATCTACCACTTCCAAATCTAAGTCTCTGTCCCGCAGAAAGCTACTGTTATACAGCAGACACACAGTGATTTAACTTAATGGGATATCTGGCATTGGGAGGAGGAGACCATTATACTTGCATAATCAGGGGTGTAGCAGCTAGTGGCAACTCTCAGGCAGGCAGATAGGTGACCATCTGTCACGGTGGATCTGAACTTGGCCTTTAGGGTTTTCATGTGGTGAGACTCACACAGGTATGTTGATGCAAATAGGGCTGACAGGCAAAAGGCACATCTTCTTATGTTAGGATGCTTCTCCTCTAAGAGCAGGTGCCAAAATTCACCCTTTATGTCAGTGGATGCTCTAGTTTTCATCCGAACGCCATTCTGAAGGGTGAGAATTTATTTCTCCACTGCAGTATGTAGTGTCCAGCAGGAATGGTGTTCCTACGTTGGAGGTAATGTCATCCACATCAATGTCTGTGCCAAACGGGAAACACGATATGAGGTGACCAGCTCGAGCGATGCAAAGTCTGTGAAAAGTCTTTCAAACTCCGATGCAATGCTCTGAACAAGCTCAATGTGACGGCAACTATCGAGTTGAGCTACATCTTTTTCAGAGCTGATCATTTCAATTATACTTTTAGTTTTTTTCCCCCTCCTGTCAGTGGCAGAATGTCCAGTATCTTCTCTTTGGCACTGTTGTCGAACACCATTCGAATGTAAATATGCAACCGTGCCACGTCTGTGGATTCATCAAACTGAAGGGAAAAACACTCAACAGTCAAAGTCCTTTTTTTTAGTCGAGCCTCGATGTTATCCGCTCTGTCCACACATTGACGTGTTACTCCTTTTTCTGGAGAACTGAATATCCTTAACTGCCAGCATGATTTCAGTTTTATTTTTAAAATCTGCAACCAGTGAATCCACAGCCTCCACAAATGCCTCCTTCACCATCTCTCCATCATTAAATGGCTTTTTATGTTTCACAAGAACGTTATTCACTCGATATGATGCCGTGGCGGCTGCTTTTCCCCCCGGCGTTGGGCTTCATGGACTGTTGTGTCGCTAGTTGAGATTTCAGTTCTTGAAGCTTACTTTTTTCAGAGCTCACTTTTGGTTGGGAAATCCCTCTTGTGGGTTTAAACATGGTTTTAATGTTGCTGTTCTAGGTTCCCCTTCTTTGCTAGCACTATACAGGCTTTGCATATAAAGCAACACACATTTTGAGTTTGACATAATGAATAAAAAATTCCTCTTTCCATTCCGTGTGAAAATGGTAGATCTTCTGTTTCTTATCTGTTCCAGCAACCTTTATTTGTAGCTTAATCCACTTGTCGTTAGTCAGCACGGCTCAAGTTCAGGCTGTCTTTGTCGATAAAGAGTCGTCATACTTGCATTCCATCATGGTACTTGCATTCGATTGACATCTGATCTTAAGCCACTCAGCGATGGCAGTATATGACAACAAAATAAACATGCACGGACTGACAGGTTGAATGCGAGACACTGACACTACAAAGTTCTGTGTTGGGTGATAGTGATACAGATACATACGCCTACACTCATATCTAAATATTATTTTGTGATCAACCTGTAGGCACCCACGATTGACTTGTAGATCACGATCCACTGGTTGGGCACCACTACTGTAGAACATAGACTGTATACAAGAAGTGGACACAGTCACTCATTGGTTTGTGGACTGCCGTTTTGAAGCCTGGAGTTCAATATTTTGGCCGTTGCCATCTTGGTTCTTTGCAACCAGAAGTCACACGAGAGGGCGAAGCTAAGCTAAACGCTGAATAAGACATTTTTAGGCGACCAAAATGTTACAATTAACTTTGATGAACTGAAAACACACTGCAATTTTACATCATTTTGGACCATTATTACTACTATAAATAACATCTGAACATTGCAGTGTTTGCCCTGTAAAATCATGTTCTGTAAATCAAAAGAGCAGATTCAGAAAATTGAACATCGTTTTTATCAGTGCTCATCATCGCGCATTACTAAACCACCAGTTCCTCCCCGGCATTCTAACAGAATGACTGTAGATGATTCGTTCTCATCGGCGTTATTTTGTAGCGTTGCTGCTTTTGCAGCTTTTTACGCGGCGTAAAAACGCGCTGCAATGACAGGGAAACCCTGATTTTAGAAAAGCATACATCAACATATTGTATGTCAAAGCAGCCACAGCAACTACACAGTCATCAACACAGAGCTAATGCATGAGACCTGAGGAGAGGAAGAGGGAGTGAGGCAGTGTACGGCTCAGCCATAATCAGGCTAGTTTATAATAACGCAGGACAGTGAGGATTCAGCCATTTCATACAGAAGACACCCTGGATGTATGGTATGTTGGGGTATGAATGTATTAATTATGAGAATTATGAGTTTCAAAATGCCACTCATTCATTCCAGTGACAGATGCTCGCTCAGCACACACACACACATAACTCCCTATTTTTAGTTATGTGGCCCACACACACAGAAGACGCCTTTTCTAGGCTCTCAAGCTACTCAACATGCTGATGAAAGGTAAATGTGTATGCAGCCCTTGTTCTTGCATTTTTAAAACGTTTTCAGACTGCTTGTCTTAGCCTGTCAGCTCTGGTTAGCTAACATGACACACGGAATTCCAGTGAGAAAGCTAGTAGCAATGAGAGTACTAACCCAGACTACACACACAACGTCGGCTCTATAGGTAGAGAGGTACAGTAGGTATCAGTGACCTCACATACAGCCCAGCATTGATTCTCCTAATCTCAGCACAAATGCAATCGGCCAGAATGAATGAAAACACCTGTTACCTGCTATAACGTCTCCGATGTGTGTAGCTATATACATACAGAATACATGGTTGGAGAACTAACGGCCATAATATTTCATGTTTAATCTTCGCGTCATAGCGCCATCTCCTGGAAGTTCAAGTCTGTTCAGTTTTTGTGGTTCAATGTCACGCGAGATGACGGAAATTCCAGTAGTACTAATAGTATTATTCAGTAGTGCTATATTAGAGCTAAAAAAAAAACACTACAACTGAAATTAATTTATGTTCATTTTTATCGTTTTTTTTTAAGCAGGTAATATCGTTTCAGTTTAGTTTCAGTTTTTGTTGAAGGACCAGTGTGTATAATTAGAGGGATCTATTGGCAGAAATGGAATTAAATATTAAGAAGCATGTTTTCTGTAGTGTATAATCACGTGAAAGTAACCGTTTATATCTACATAGGGAGCGGGTCCTCTCCACGGAGTCCGCCATGTTGCATCACCATGTTTCCACAGTAGCCCAGAACGGACAAACCAAACTCTGTTTACTTTTCCTACTTGGGCCGGAGTTGATAACCTTACTTCGCTGCCACTCTCTCACTCTTGCTTCACCACTCACTTTCAACGTATACACACTCTACACTCTACTCTTACAACTGGCTCTACGGTATATAGGGCCATTCACGTTTTCACGTCGGCCACCGTAGCTCTGCAGCACTCTCGGCACACGGGAGAAGTTGTAATGTGCAACCTCATTGCTAGATACCGCCAGATCCTACACACTGTTCCTTTAGAGGATAAAGATTTTATTTAGTTTCAGTTAAGTATGTTTCAGTAACAATATTTTTCATTGGTTATTTTCATTTTAGTTTTAGTTTATGGAGGACGGAACCTGCCAAAATAAATGACTCGATAAATAAATAAATATCCATTAAAAGTAGCAAAATAAATATTAAAAATAGATGAAGTCATTAAGTAATTGATATAATGTGACACAAATTGATATTTCTGTTTTAATTTCTTTTTTTATGTAGTCTTCTGTTTAATTACCACATATATTTATGTATTTATTTTTAAGAATTTTTAAATTGATCTATTTTTGTATTTATTTGTATTAATGTATTTTTTTGCATTTATTTGTTTATTTTTGCTCTTATTTTTTATTTACTTTATATTTATTTTTATTTTATGTATTTATTTATGTGTTTAAGAATTTATTCATTTATTTATTCATGCATGATTTCCCCTTAGCATTTCACCCCTTATTTATTTCCCCAAACTTATTTATCTCTGTATTCTTTTCTTCATACATTTATTTTTACATTTCTTCATGCATTTCTTCTTCATTATGCAAATGATGGGGGAGTTGCTGTCATGTTTTCAGTGTTAGCAGTCGAACTCAGAAAGAGCAGAGCAGGTAGGAAGTAGACTAGAGCTAAAATAAAAGCCTCTTGTCTACGAGATGGGTCTCTTGAGACAGCGGGGTTGATGAATCATGTTTCAGATGTCCAGCCTGTCTGTCCTCACAATCAGCAGCTGTCAGTTCTTTCTCTGCACAGACAGTTTGTGTTTATCTGTTTACCTTCACAAGTCGATGGTTAGTTGCTGCTCTGAGCGCACGAGACGCCGCGGGCTCGTTAACCCGGTGGTGCGGCCAGATCGCTGTCAGGAGCACCTGCCAAAGTGCGTCGGGAGCGTGCCAAACCAAACGCACTTTTGGTAATGTCGTGGCCAGGCTCCCTTGGCGCACCTGTGATGCACTTGGAATTATTAGCGCGCTCCCTGTCATGACGCACTGACAGTTTGGGAAACATACCTGTAGTTGTCTTAATGTAACAACTGCACATAATGTAATAAAACCATGAGCGCATAATGTAATAGCAGTTTTGTGCAGAACATTATTACATTATAAACTAAGCAACAAAAGAAAGTTGATAAATGTAATAAATTCAGCGCATAGTGTAATACTTAAAAAAAGTCTTCGTAAAGCATGAGAACTTTTTCGTTTGAACATTTTCCTTGACACAAGTGGAGCAGATAATTTAAAGCAACTGGACTTTGTCTGTTTTCATTAATCAGTTTCAAATTGATTAAGCCTCAAAGTTCAGAACTACGAGACATCCAGTGACCTGGACAAATGAGAACCTTCACAGAGATGATGCTGATTTTAATATACTGCTGATTCTTAGGGTGTGAAATAATTGTTCCATACATAATTATTCCAGTTACTGCAATATGGCGTTTAATTAGTGTCAAAACCTGCGCACATAAAAACCAGGAGTGTGCACGTGACATAAGCACACAGATCAGTATCCACGAGCAGAAAACCATCCTCATGAAGGAGCTCTGCCCCCCCCATTCTGCCTCCGTACCTTTCAACAGCGAGGTGGAATAACGGCTCGACAGTCCCGCCTGGAACAGACTGTGAAAGGGGCTATAAGGCGCCAAGCCAGAAAAAAGGCGAGCGAAGGTGCGAGTCACTGAGCGCGAGATGTTGAAATATACTTAAATTGGATGAGTTTAATAATATAAAGCATATAACATGGATTGCTCTATTAAAAACTGTATTAAGGTGACACAAAACATTCCAACGGTATCTACAGTTCTACAGTTAATCAAAAGTCATCTAGATAACACGCCAACACCTAAATTACAAAATATAAAGACTACGTGGATTCTTTTACACATAAGATGTAATAATACATTTCTGAGGCGATAGGCTACTTGGTAAACACAATGTAACCGGGTTTAACCAGGAGGACACTTAAAGCTTCAGTAGGTAACTTTGAGCAAATATTTACCGACTTTCATCCACTGAACAGCAATTCAACATCTCTCGCGCGGCAACTCAGTCTCTCTCGCCCACTAAGACGTTAAAAATGGACGCGTTAACAGGGTGTCTCGTGTCGTCTTGACACAAACAAACGTCTTCAGACATTAAAAATGGATGTGTAAGGTGATGTAAAGTAAAAAACATTCCCCAGAATGTCTCTATTTTAGTCTCAGCAGCCAAATTTATCATTTTAAAGCTTTTATAGATGAATAAATTCAGCACATCAACAGGTGTGTTTCCCTAACTGTCAGTGCGTCATGACGGGGACAGTTCTAATAATTCCAAATGCACCACAGGTACGCCAAGAGAGCCTGGCCACAAAATTACCAAAAGTCCGTTTGGTTTGGCACGTTCCCGACGCACTTTGGCAGGCGCACCTGATAGCGATCTGGCCTCTCTGCCGGGTTAACGAGCCCGCGGCGTCTCGTGCACACGGAGCAGCGACTAACCATCGACTTGTGAAGGTAAACAGATAAACACAAACTGTCTGTGCAGAGAAAGAACTGACAGCTGCTGATTGTGAGGACAGACAGGCTGGACATCTGAAACATGATTCATCAACCCCGCTGTCTCAAGAGACCCATCTCGTAGACGAGAGGCTTTTATTTTAGCTCTAGCCTACTTCATACCTGCTCTGCTCTTTCTGAGTTCGACCGCTAACACTGAAAGCATGACCCCCATTTTCATAATGAAGAAGAAATGTAAAAATGTATTTGTGAAGAAAAGAATACAGAGATAAATAAGTTTGGGGAAATAAATTGGAAAGGGAAAATCATACATAAATAAATAAATGCTTAAACACAAATAAATACATACATTTAAAAAATATAAAATAAATGCAAAAATTCATTAATTAATTAAAAATTCATAAAAATAAATACGTGAATAAAAGTGGAAATTGAACAGAAGAGTAAATAAATAAGGCAAATAATACAAAGGTTAGTAAATTAAAAAAAAGCTAATTTAAACAGAAATATCAATTTATGTCACATTTTATCAATTATCTAATGATAACATTTTTTTTTAATTTTTGCTACTTTTAATGGCATACAGTATATATTTATTCATTGAGTCATTTATTTTTTGATTTTGGCAGCTTCCGTACTCCATATTAGATTATTATTATAACCCTCCAACACAACTGCTCCTGAAACTACAATGTCTCACTTTGACATTTTTATTTCTACACCAATTCAATAAACATGAAACAACATGACTCAGATGTAACTCAAGTGGGTCTTTTCTGCCTCTGGGACTCTGGTGATTTTCCTTTAATGGGCAATATGGAAGAGATAGACCTCCTCTATGTCCTCTAAGCTGTACTTTCACCACAGTCCTAAACATCTTCCTGTAAACTAAAGACTAAAGGCCTACGCTGTGACATGCTGGCAACCATTGACATGAAAACTGTTGCTCATTCTAAAATCCACAACTTATTAGGTGTTGAAGGCATGCTGCTGGTGGTCATACACTTCCATTATGTTTCCAATAATCATTATCATGAAAGCCCTAGAAGTGTGTCACAAAATAAAGTTTTTAGATGGCAAAAAAAATAATAATTAAATAAAAAGATTTTCCATACCACCAAAAAAAGCAAAGCATAATTGAAATGCAATGGCCTTACTATCCATCAAGTGCAGCATAGAGTCCTGTCACGCTGCCAGTAAAGCAGGCGGCGTAAATCACAACGGGCCGAATCATATCGCCTTCAATTTCAAAATGATCACGTTCAGGTACGCACACAATTCATGTTCATGGTCCAAAAAGTGATGGGACGGCTTATTTTCAACCTGCTGGAACATGCATTATTCCAGCTCCTTTTCCAGAAAGTGATTTTTAAAATGCCCCTCACTCTATAGGTTATGTAGAGCACTAGAGATGCATGTCATGATAAGAGAGATCTAAACACAAGACTGAAGTAGAATAGACTTCTGAAGCTGCTGGCCTTTACACTGTGTCCTGGTAATGTCTCTACAAGGGTTTGGATGTGGTTCTTTGGTCATAACCACACTCCATTATTAGGATGCAAAGTTATACAGCCGTGATGTATTAGCCTACGCAGTAGCTTATAGATCTAAATGCTAGTGGAGATCACAACGTTTCCAGAGATACCAAATACATCAGGCTGGAGGAGGTGTGGATTTATAAGTGACAAGACATCTAGAATATTTCCCTTTGATGGAATTGGGCAGCCATGAAATAAAGTCTGAGTATCATATCAAGTATAGTCTATCATATAGGCTAGTATTGCTCCAATAATAAAACAAACCAGATATTGAAAAATAAGTTGATGGTCTCAATCGCTAGTTTCAAGTCTTCTCCAATTAGAGATGGAACAGTCACCGATTTCACGATTAACAACGGTAAAATTTGCAGCGGTTCGTATTACCGTTTCAAATTTGAATTATTATTAAAACCGTGTTTGATCACCGCCAGTGTTTGTTTCCTAGAGAGTTAATGTGTTGTTGGGGTGACGACGAGACGAGGCAGGTTTCCACCATGCAGCCACCTTTTTACAATCACAGCGGCCCGTAACGTCAGCGAGCGTGCGTTTGAGAGGGAGAGAGCGTGTGTTTATTTACAAATGATGATAAACGAGTTGTAAATTAGAGGCAGAGATACAGTTTCACAGATACAAATCACTCTACATTTATTTGTGCGTTGTGTTTTACGAGACACAAGTCACATGACATTTTACGACGCTCCCTGCATTTGTGGATTTTGTGTGTAACAGCACGGTAACAAGAGTCTCAAAAGAATCCACACATGTAAGTGAAGATTCACAAATATATTTCCTTTGAAAAATGCTAAGTTGATGTACTAATGATGATATGTGAGTTATATATATTAGAGGCACAGACACAGATTTACTGAAACAAATCAGATCTGTATTTATTTGTGCATTGTGTTTTACAAGTTACATAACATCACATGTGTTTGTGAATACTTACGAGACTCTTTGGGACACCATATTAAAGGTCCTATATCCTGCTCATTTTCAGGTTCATACTTGTATTTTGTGTTTCTACTGGAACATGTTTACATGCTGTAATGTTAAAAAAAAACTTTATTTTTCTCATACTGTCGGCTTGAATATGCCTGTATTCACCCTCTGTCTTAAATGCTCCGTTTTAGCGCATTTTGACGGAACTGCAACAGAATTGAGTTGCTAGGCCACAGCTTGGGTCCATGTGTACTTCCTGTCAGCTGATGACATTCACATACACTGCAACCAGGAAATAAACTGGGACACATTTAGAATGTTTACATTTAAAACTGTGTAAAGGGTCTAAATAATGTAAATTTGTGACATCACAAATGGACAGATATCTTGACAACTTGTTTCAAATGCAGAGTTTCTGAATACGGGTTGTGTGTATTTCTCTGTGGATTGAGTGTTTCAATACCTTCACAGTATTTATATAGCACTTAAGCCTGCTTTATAATAAAAAAACATGAAAATCTCACTTTTTTATAATATGGGTCCTTTAAGTGGCAGCTCCATAAAGCAATGGGTGAAGTCACGTTGACTACGTCCACTTCTTATACAGTCTATGGTTGCTCCATATAATAATGCCCGGTTAGAAACTAGCTCTCTGTGTCCCACCAAACACAAATTGTGGAGAAGCTTGTAGTTGTTTTGTTTACAGGCAAATATAAATATCTCATAATCATTCATGAATATCCTGATCTAATCTTTGTGAATCACATAGAGACAGACCCAAACTATAGTGTGTTTACATTTGGCTCAGTAGTCTACCAGCTGAGAAGCAACCCGATGAGGAAGAGGCGCTGACATTTAGCGACCATTTAGCCTCAGAAAATAACACTTCATTAGCTGAAATCTGGCCGAATAAAAACAACTACTCTCCACTATGAGAACGAGTCTCACCTAGTGATGTGTCGGTCACAAACGAGCCGGTTCAAAGAGCCGGCTCTTTTAAGTGAACGATATGAGCTGTCTCCCCTCCGAGAGACGTTTTTTTTTTCTTTTTTCTTTAATTAATTCAAGGCAGAATAATAGGACGATCTTCTCCGCACCACTGGCTGTGACTGAATGTTGTGTTAATGACCAATCAGGTGATGACAGACAAGGATCATACCATCAAGCAGGGAGGGGCGGCGCGCTGACGGTCTACAGGTACACAGCATGAAGAAGAGGAGGAGAGAGAGAGGAGTGCGGTCCGCAAAAAGCAGACAAGATGAGTGACAGTCGGAAACAAAGCAGCATGTAAAATGATGGTATTCAGGAAATTATAAGGTTTAGTATAATTATATTGAATAATTTAAGTGATATATGTGCACACACACTATTCATAGGTCAGAACAGCGCTAAATTTGGCTGAATTACAAAAAAGGCAGAAGTGGTAAAACGAAGAGCCGGCTCTTCTTGGTGAGCTGAGCCAAATGATCTGGATCACTAAAAAGAGACGGAATTCCCATCTCGAGTCTCACCGGCTACCGTTAGCCGGTGAGACTCGTTCAGACCGGAGGAGCAGAGTTGCTGTTTACTTTACCGGAGCTGACAGATACACTGCTGAGAGGACCAGTGTGGACTCGGGGACACCGGGCTGTTTACCCCTTTAGTCCCCACTGAAGAGTTCTCAGTCAGTCAGCATCACACAGTGAGACAGGTTGTCTCATTTAAAGGGACTGACAGCTTCCGGATGTCTCGGCTTACTGTACACACACTAGCACGTGTAACGTTAGCGGAGATAACGTTAACGGTTACCGTAAAATCAGAGCCGGGAGTTAAACGAGGCTTTCTAGAGTCACTGAGAAACACCAACACTGCTGCTACTCTTTAACAGCACGTTTAAACAACAAATACATGCGTTAGACGCTCACCTTCGTATGACAGGAAGACTGGTGCGCTTGCATTATGGGAAGTGTAGTTTTTAAGTGCGCGCTGTAGAGCTGGAAACACGACCGTGTCACTTTTATAAAAACTACAAGTACCACCAGTTAGAGGAAGGCAAACTTTATGTTGCGTTCATGGCACATGGGAATAATTGGGACAATTTAGATTATGACTGTTTTTAAATTAATTTTGTACACTGTATCCTTTATTTAAACACACATCCACGTTTAGATCACGATCTGTTTTCTAAAAGAGGTTTGTGCACAGGAACATGTACAGTTTGAGCCATGGATGTATTAAAGGGACTATTTGTAACTTTTTAAGCGTATAAATGTAGCGGGTCGCCACACATGCGCGCTCGCATATGCACGTTCGCGTGTGGCCGCTGCCTCTCCTCCTCTGCCTGCCTGCCTTCACTCAGAGAGCGCGCACGTTCTCAGCTCGCTCAACACTAAGATCAGATCTAAATCATGTTCATGGAGAGACCTTGGTCTGGTCAGCTAACATTACTGCCAAGCAGCTGAAATATAGAGTGATATTGTGCTTTTAGCTGACGTGTGTCGCCTCACTGTTTTGAGCGATGCTCGTTCATGTCTATTTAGAGCGAGCAAGCGCGAGCTCGACGCTGACTTTCGTTGATTTCACGGCCACAGGTGTCGCTGTTAAGAAGCATTTCTGAAAGTTACAAATAGTCCCTTTAAGAGAATGTAAAAATTCACAACAATTGACACAGTGGTAAAGAATACCTGTGAAGTAGCATTCACAGACTGGAGGGTAGAATTTTAAAATCTTCAAAAGAAAGGAGATGTTTTAATTTTGAATCATTTTGTAACGCATCTCTTTTGTTGAAAGCATAGTATTTAAAGGAACAGTGTGCAACATTTCGGGGGATTTATTAGCAGAGATGGAATATAATATTCATAACTATGTTTTCACACAATATGCTCTCATGTATATGGCCAATATCTAGGCCAAATTGTATGTTTCCATTTCAAACTATTTTTCCCTGCGCAGCAACACTAATCCCTTTGGCCTCCAATGCATGAGCAACAGGTGATGCAGTTCCACGGCGAGTTCAACAGTAATGTGAAAACAAGAGCATGTAAGGGTGTTTAATTATAAACATCAGAGTATGTAATAACAGGTTCACAAAATTACACATAGTGGTTGAGATTTTAATCTGTAACGTGTTTATTTTTTACAGTTGTCATCACTTGTTCTTACTAAATGTCTTTATCGCAACATTACAAAAATGTTTATTTAGCTTTTTAAAATTTCTATAATATTCTTAAAACATTTAAATCCATTTTCATCAAGCTTTTTGAATCATTCTAAATATTGATATAAAAACATATTTTTTTTAAAATATGGGATTCCTTGATTTTCTCTACACCCTGAAAAATAGTATATAGTCAGTAGTCAGTAACCATAGATGTCAGTCTTCATACACAAACAACGTAAAATATGTTGGGTTTTTTTACAGATATTGCAATTCTACTGTCTAATGTCCTTACCGCAACACCTAAAGCTGTTGTGGTAAAGACATGTTGCTGGAATGACATTTTTGCTAATATTTCAGATAAATGGCAGCTAGCAAGGTCTGCTACGTTAGCTTTGACTCTTAGCATCATACATACAGTACATGATTTCAACAATAATATTAAGTTATTTTTTAAATGTAGTTCAAAATACACAATTACTAAGCTGTATGGTAAGGACACACTAGAAATACTAGAAAAGGTGATCTTAACCTTGTTTTTCCTTGATCTTGATGGTCACCTATGTGGGCGCCCCAACCTGTCATCCATGTGCTTCCCAGAGAAACATACTGTTTTAACAGTTTGATTAGAGAGGGGGATGTCAGGGCCTTTCTTTCCAATGCTTGAGTATGTTGCTCCAGTGTCCACCATGAATTTATGTTCTTTTGAATTGATGACGACCAGTATGACAGGCCCATCTTGAATCCCAGACAGATGCTGCACCCCGACGCGGAGCATCTCATCGCCCTGAAGGGGATTCTTTCACAACAACGACCCGCTAGCTGTACATTATGTTGAAATGGTTACATCACAAACATTACCATGTGTTCACCACATTTCCATGTTATTTGGGTTAATGCTCCCGAGAGGATGAATATCAATGCTTTGTTTCTCCTCATGCCACCAATAGGAGAAAATTTCAACTTGTCCACGAGAAACAGCAGAAACAGGCCTTCATATTTACATGACTTCCCAAAGGAAAAAGCCCTTGATTTCAAGGACTCCTTTAAAATCGAGGGGTCCTATAGCATCACCCTTATTAAAATTATCAGTAGTCATTTGTGCCAAAAGGTTCTTCATCATATGGTATAATGAACCCTATAGCCTATAGGAGCAGCCAGATGGGCCTAATACATTTTGTTTCAGATGGGTTTACTGGTTTTATCAACAGCTGCATCAGCATCAATTGGCCCTTCTGTGAGATGACACAATAATTACGTTCCCTATTTAGACTAGAATGACACAAAGAAGATCCCTCCTCATATGGTGAGCCAGCCAAATAAATTAGGCGTCACAATTTGAATTTTAAAATATCCTGATTGCAAATGGTCCAACATTTAGCCCTTGTGTAAAGTGAGTTGCAATGCAGAGCAGGCCATTATATGGTGGCAATGTTGCAATAAAAAATACCATGTCAGTAGAAAATATCTATCTCCATGCTGAGTTGCACATGACAGTCATCGCGGGAGACATTAACACCCCTATTAATCTAAAAAGAGTTGAGCAGAAAAGGGTGGTTGTGGAATCTGCCTAAATGAATGAAAGATAACACTATACATGAACAGCTGTGAAGTTTATGGAGCTTTTTATATCAGTTGTTAATTGCCATGAAAAAGAAAAAGAGCCTTTCATTGTCAGACAACACCCAATAAGAGACTTATGTCATATAAAAGTAACAGTTTGTCTTGTCAGCCCCAGCGTGAGATAGATGTATTGATGAATTGTCATCCAGATGTGAGAGAGGAGAAGTAGGACAGGAATGATCCAGCATCTGTGTGCTACAACAGACAGACAGACACACTGTTAAAATATCTCCCTGCTGAAAGAATCATGATCCTCCCGGTCAAATATCTGTCTCACAGCACTCTTTCTGAACGAGGATCATTACTATGAGCAAACAAAAGATTGTAACACCTCTGAAGCTCTAAAGGGGGCTATATTTTCTATTTTTCCACAAGTTTAAGGTTTTACTTTGAGGAATATATGCTGCAGCAGGCACTGATGGGTCAGAGATGATGCGTTCAGGGACCTCATCGCAGGCTTGGTCACTTCTTGTTCTTCCTCCCTGATCTCCACACGGGAGATGGGGACAATGGACATTGTGTAACTGTATATGAAACGCAGTGACACGATGTCCGTTGTTTTGCGGGTGAACTGGCGGTGTGTTCAAAGACCTCATTGCCAGCTCTGCACTTTCCATGTCAGCTCCCCCCATGGGCCAGTCTTCCGTTTATGGAGGGTCTGAGGGTGGAGAGGTGCTGAGATGGGATATCACAGCTTTCTAGCTGCTGCATCACAGCTGGTGGCTCGTAATCTAACACAGTTTTATGAGGGGTGGCGACGCAACTGTGTGTTAACAGAAGATGGATGGAACGGGCGCTGAGACCGGGGTGTTCTCTCCAGTTGTGCAGGATTCCTCCTCCGTTTATAGGGGTCAAGGAGGTGAAATTATCTTCCCAGGAAGATATAGATTACCTCTTAACAGAGACCCATAGGCCTTGTTACAGAAACAGGCTGTGTCTGTTGTCCCCATTCATGACAGACTGAGGGGTTTTTTACTCCGCATACGTCCTGGTTCCCAAGAAGACAGGAGAATTCAGACCCATTTTTGGATCTTCGAGGCCTAAACCGATGCATTGACTGCAAGACGTTCCATATGCTGACCATCAAACAGATACTGGAGCTGGTTCAGCCGGGAGACTGCTTCACCACCATCAACTTAATGGATATTTTCATGTCGAGCTGGCTAAGAAACACAGGAAATTCTTGTCTTCTAGGGGAAAGCCTACGAGAACAACAGACTACTGTTCGGCTAATCTCTGGCCCCTGCATCTTCACAGATGTGAGGACAGGGCACTGCAGCCGCTACGCAACCGCGGCATGAGAGTCTTCTTTTATCTCAACAACCTCATTGTCATGGCTAAGTCCAGAGAATGTTCCCCACGCCCCGATTGATCTTACACCTAATCGAGTTAGGGCTTTTGCGATCAACTGGAAGAAGAGCGGCCCTCTGCCACACCAACCAGTAGAATATCTGGGGGGTTGCGCTCGATGCATGCAATCTACGGGCTACTCTGTCGGAAATCAAATGGACGGCTCTGCTGCAGGCGGTTTGCAACCTATGGGGGGGTGGGGGGGGGGCAACGGTGACAGCGCTGGGGTTCATGGCGGCTGCTCACCCAGTCTTGCCGTTGGGGCTGTTGCACATGCGGCGCCTACAGAAGTGGTTACCAGCCTCCGCTTGGATGCCAAGAAACACAAGCGATGCTTGGTTACCGTTCCCCCCCTCGGTAGAGAACGATCTACGCTACTGGTTAATCCCCACAACACCTGTTAAAGGGAATGCAGCTCGGATGAGTGACCTCCTATAGCACGCTGTTCACAGACGCGTCCCTGACATGGTGGGAGGGGAGTTGCCCTGGGGAGAGTGGTTGGTGGAGAGTGGTTGGTGGAGTGTGGCCTCCGGCCGAGGACTGACACATCAACCTCCTCGAGCCTTAGGCAGTGCTCTTGGTCCTCCAGCACTTTAAGCAACTGATACAGGGGAAGCACGTGTTGGTGAGGACCGATAACCACACCACAGTGGCTTATTATACCGTATATAATAACAGGCAGGGTGGAATGCGATCTGCTGAGTGCCCTGTCTGTGCATTTTATGTTGAACCAGCCTGTTCTCATTCCAAGGGCGTGAAATACAGACGCTTTGTCACGGCCGTTGGCGTTAGATACCGACGCTTAAGTCACCATTTAGCGTCCGTATGAGACGCACCGGGCTTTCCATTAACTACAATGTAAACCCATCAGCGTCAATATTAAACGCTCAGGGCAAGTGCTGTGGTGATGTAGCTTTAAGAGAGAAAAGAGACACACCGGGTGGGCAGGAGGGGATGTAGATGGGTCCAACAAACACAAGGTTTTCATCCAGGAGACCAATGCTCGTGCCCCGGGCGTCATGTTACAATCAGCTGTTCGTTCATGTTCCTTGTTCACAACGTTCAGTGTCATTTTCACTGTACAAACATAGTAATTTTAAGCCCAACCATGTTGTTTTTTTCCTAAACCTAACTATAGTGATTTTATTGCATGAACCTAAGCAAGTGTTTTTGTTTACTTCACAACATGAAGCACATGTTTACTGTGACCGAAAAGTGACGCCGAGGGGTCTGATAAAGCATCAGTATATGACGTGTTGGGATGAGAACGCGTTGGTTGAACGAAAGCCTCCCTCAGATGCACTGGACAGTCCGTTCATACTGTTCTTTCTCTTGGACATGCCGGGCTCCTTTTCTGGGTCTGTGCTCGTTGGAACAACACAGGACTGGTGAAAAGGGTGGGGCTTGTGCTAAATTCAATTCAATTCAATTCAATTTATTTTTATATAGCGTCAAGTTATGTCAAGACACTTTTTATATAGAGCAGGTCTAAACCGTGCTCAATGATTTAGAGACCCAAAAAGAGATCCCCCATGGCCATGCACTTGGTGCGACAATGTCATGAAAAAACTCCCCTTTAACCGGTAGAAACTTTGGGCAGAACCTGGCTCTAGGTGGACGGCCCTAGTTCTATAAGTACAGGCGGAGCCCTCTACCAAGGGGGCCCTGTCGCTCATCTGCTGCTCACTGGAGAAGGTTTGGGATGTCTGACAGCGTTGGACGCTGCCTTATATACTGTGGGGTCCACACATATTCGGGTAGGCAAGTCCTGATTGGCCAGCTACATTTATGCAAAATTCAGTGGCCGAATGCATGCTCGTGATTGGAGGAGAGTATTACCCATAGAGTCCAGTAGAGGGCTCTTCCTGTACTCATAGAACTAGGGTTACAATATTGAAACCTTCGTTTTGTTACATGGTTTGAGTTGAGTGAAATGGTGTTGTTGCATTTCATCAGTAGCCCGTAGTTCCTGTCTGTTACAACACACATTTTGGTCAGATTAAAGCTGAAGTAGGGGAGATTGGAGCAAATGTGATTAAAAAAAGTTATTTTTATAAAACGGTCGCTATATCGTGACAGTAGTACATGAAACAGGTAACCTGAAAAAAATCATGAGCCTCTATGTCCTCTGGTGCTCCTAACGGCATCTGCAAGATTTCACAGACCGGAGGAAAACAAGCAGTAAGAGCTGATCTGAGGTCTGCTGTCCAGCTGCCGTCTATGAGAACCGGCTGTCAATCACTCTCGAACTCCGACTAAACGGTCAAACTAGGTAGTGCTGATCAAATATGAATCAATATTATGTTACGTTAATGCCTATTTCTCACCTCAAATGTTTTCAGAATCATCTTGTAGTGCACGGTTTAGCTGTAAAATGAGAAAGTTTGTGACGCCGCCGCCATTGTGAATTCTCTTGAAGGAATGCCAAACTACCGGTCACATGACTGGAGCACAGCCAATAGGAACACTCTCTCTCTGAAATGACCTGTGATTGGTCAAAGTAGATTTTTAAAGCCTGAAATCAGAGCCATGAGGAGGAGCAGAAGTCTAGTTTTCTCTCAGAACACTTGAATTACAATATGCTGAAAGGTTATTATGGAATTCTTGCCCAATGATGCCAAAAATATACTGCCTACTGAAGCTTTAATATCCCTTTTTTATACTGTTCCTATTATTTTGTCACCATAATTCAATGTGTTTCAATGTTTTAATGAAAAATCTGCAGTACCAATGCCCGAATAATTGAACATTTTGAATAATAGCTACCTTTTATGGCAGAGAGATGATCCGTTAATTAGAGAAAGAATCAGGGGAACCCTGGTTCCAGAAGTGCCTCCAGTGAGCATGCTAGGCTGGTTCTCAACAGCATCTACTGGGGCACAAAAAAGCTGTTAGAGCCTTTACCCTGCAGCTACAAGTGACTCCATCACACACTTTCAGCTCACTCAATGACAGACTGGACTTTGTGATTGGCAGCTGATAACAGCCATAGCCAGTAGTCTTGTGGAGCCTTGGGATTTGCCCCTGTTGTAATGCTCTGTTCTGCTGTCTTTATTTATGAGCCATATAGTCTCAGACCGTACAGAACTCCTATGCCAGGCTGCTGACAGAGACTAAAGCCCTATTCGCACGGGACTAGAATCACCAGGGGACCTCATGTGATTTAGAAATTACATTACCTGACTGCATGTGCATTTTCAATATATAATTAATGTCTTCAATATTTATATATATAAACTGGAAAAACAAAGTTCGGAAACTTGTGTTTGGTCGATTATTTCTCTGTTGTATCAATGCTAATTGGCATTGTATTTTACATCGTTGGAAAGCCTGTTTATTTACCTTCGCAATGATATCCAACTTGTAAGGATCATGCATTTGTGGGATGAGCAGCACAGCTGATTATGTGGGTAGCGCCCAAGAAAAATTTGCCAAAATGCTCCGTCAATGGTAAACAGTGTATTCTCCTGTTGGTATTGACTCTTATTTTGAGTTGTTTGGTGGATTGGATAATTGAACTCTCTATCAGTAACAAGGAACAAACAAGACATATTGGCAATTTTACACTTTATTCATTTAATCCACCGTCAGGAGCCTCAGTAGCGGTGGAAGATCCATACGCAGCCACAACAGCCTGGCACCTCCTCCTCATGCTGGTCACCAACCTGGTCACACGTTGCTGTGGGATGGCGTTCCATTCCTCAACCAGGATTCGTTGCAGGTCAGCCAACGAGGTTGTGTTAGTCACTCTAACACGTACAGCACGCCCAAGCTGATCCCACAAGTGTTGAATTGGGTTGAGGTCTGGACTCTTGGCAGGCCGTTCCATTCTCTCTACTCCCATTGTGGAGGTAGTCTGTGATAACCCTGGCTGTGTGGGGGCGAGCGTTGTCATCTTGGAGGATGAAGTTAGGTCCCAGATTGTGGAGATATGGGATCGCCACTGGCTGCAGAATCTCATCCCGATAGCTCACTGCATTGAGATGGCCTTCAATGATGACAAGCCTTGTTTTGCCAGTGAGGGAGATGCCGCCCCACACCATGACACTGCCCCCACCAAAAGCTGTTACTCCATCGGTTCAACAATCAGCATAGCATTCTCCACGTCGTCTCCATACTTTGACCTGACGTCCAACTTTCGTAGACAGAACCTGGACTCATCACTGAACATGACATTCCCCCACATGTTCAGGTTCCATTGTCTGTGTTATCGACACCAGCGCAAACGGGCCTGACGGTGAAGGACAGTCATTGCAGGCTTCCTGGTAGCCTTATGAGAATACACTGTTTACCATTGGCAGAGCATTTTGGCAAATTTTTCTTGGGCGCTACCCACATAATCAGCTGTGCTGCTCATCCCACAAATGCATGATCCTTACAAGTTGGACATCATTGTGAAGGTAAATAAACAGGCTTTCCAACGATGTAAAATACAATGCCAATTAGCATTGTAACAACAGAGAAATAATCCACCAAACACAAGTTTCCGAACTTTGTTTTTCCAGTATATATATACATATATGTATGGCGCCGTCATTTAGGTCCACTAAAAGTGCTTGTTTTTGCCATGACAGACTCAGATTGTTATTATAAGTGTCTGACATCATGGAAAGAGTCTCGCTTAAGGAGAAGTCTCCTTCTGAAACCTGCCGATGTGACGTGTTGCCGGAAGACAACGGTGGAGCAGTGGAATACACAACACGTTCTCATCCCAACTCATCGCATACTGACGCTTTGTCAGACCCATCGGCGTCATTTTAAAACAAGTAGTTAACGTTGTGAATTCAAACAAAAACACCTGCTTAGGTTTATTTAATAAACCTTCTTAATTAGGTTCAGGAAAAAAAAAACTACAATGGTTGGGCTTAAGTCTATTACATTTGTACAGTGAAAATTAAACTGATCGTTGTGAACATGGGAAACAAACGACCAGCTGATTGTAAAGTGAAAGTGAAACTTAACACACCGTCTCCTGGATGAATGCCCTGTGTGTGTTGGACCCATCCACCACCAATCCCACCCATCATGTGTGTCTCTTTCGCTCTTTACACTATGTCACCACAGTCACTCCTGGTGCGCTTTCTCTGCGCGTTTAATAATGCTGCGGACGGGTTCACGTTGTAGTTAATTGAAAGCCCAGTGCATCTCATGACAAAGCAGCTGCAATACATCCAAACCCAAGTGGCAGCTGGGCAGAGTTTGTTGTGTTTGGAGGACAGAAAGCGTAGCTTAATGATATCGAAAAGCTTTTCAAGCAGGACAGGGTTCTCCCTCAATACTGGACCAATTTCAGAAATTGTCGTCCCCATTAGTCACTTAGACACAAGCACATTGGAAAATAGAAAATAAAGTTACCTTTTAAAGGGAGACACCCATGGTGAATAGCGTAATAAATGGAACTAATAGATATTGCCATGGAACTTCCCTAATTGATTACTTACAATTATTTTTCGTATGCTACTCCTCTTGCAGCTTTGCCACCACATACACAAACAATACATCAAAATGTGCGGAATGATCAGGAATGGTGTGCTCTGACTTTTCTAAGAGATTCACCAAGCAGTTTGCGCATTGGGAGACAATGGGAGATCGACATGAAGACAGCTCAAACACTCTTCTTTGGGGCCATACCAATTCGCCATACGTTAACGTAGAAAAATTATTAAAAGTTTAAGCGGGTCACGAGTGTGGGACTTTATTTGGCCAAATTGAAATTTTGATAGCTGGGCACAATTTTCACGAAATTGCAGTATACGTTTCGTGAAATTTTCAGACCGTTTCAGATTTTTTAATGGGTGTGTATTGGATGGAATGTTTCGAGCTAGAATGAGTGCTAGAGTGTAGAGGAGCTTTAACATCTTCCAAAAATCTTCTAAAACAAATTGCTACCACACCCCAATTTTCACTCTTTCGAGATATAATTTAAGTCAAATTGTAGGAAATCTTTTGCTGGTCGCAGTGGTGTTACCATGGAATCAAACTGACTTACATACATTTGGCTCTGCAGGATCTGGTAAGTGAGAGGAACTCCAAGCAAATTCCCAGTAGAACTCAATGCTAAATGCAATGAGAAATGTCTGTGGTAAAGCAGACAATGGCAATTTTCTAACCTCCCATGATCACATTTTTGACGCTACACACATCAAAATGACATCAATACATTCGGCAGAGCCTTTTCTCTCTGATGATAATATTTTGCCGATTGGACTCACGTTTTTTTTGTCTGAGAAGCACTTATATGATATGGGCGCCTCCGGTAAATTCTATGATAAGCTGTCACTGACTGAGGACACTTGGCAGGGACCATCACCACGGCAACCTTTGATTGCTGCAACACAGACAGGTGATTGAGATGAGCTTTCAGTGCAGGTTGACACACAGAGACGCACACACACACACACACACATAGACACACACACACTCACAGATTTTAAGGCAAAGGGTTTTTTCCTATCAGTTTCATTCTGGTGTATGGTGCCTTCAAATGGAGCTTGTGTTTTACAACATGGGAAGTCGTGTACACGATATGCTTGGCGTTCAAGTGGTGAAGTCGTGAAAACGCCGCTGCTAAACAACGGCATTATTAACGTTACTGTCGGAGTCAGGAAGCCACAGAAGCTAACAATTTCGCAAGCTAGCAAGTGGGTAACATAATGCAGGAAACGCAAAGGCATAATGACAGAGGAAAAAGATGAGGCCATTGGGAATATCAACATTTACCTCAGCCAGATTATAAAGTTACAAAGAAAAAAAATATACGACTAAAATTAAATTTACATTATATTAACTTATTGTGCACAGAAAAAAATTAACTTCCAAGGCCTCCGCCATTTCTGACAACGTCAAAACACGTCACAAGTTGTGAACTCGGAGCTTTCAGAAACTTTCCACTGACACACCTGGGAGGGGGTGGGGGGGGGAGGCGTTCATATGGACTCTTCTCGTGAACACGGTAAACACAACCTCATTTGAAGGCACCAGAATCACACCAGTTTTAGCTTCCCTTCATTGGCTATACCTATCCATGTCAGATCTGATTTTGTCTCTCTCCCCCTCTTCCAACCCCACACCCCTTCAAAATAAAAGCCTATCAATCTGTGAAAGACACACGCAGTCGATGACAAGTGCCACAAATACTGTACAAATACTCTATGAGAGGAAAAATTAGTCAGCAATCCCCCTGCTCTCTAGTTTTATGTTTAAATATGCAAATGAGGCATTATGTTATCAAATATGTGCTAATTTGCATGCATTTCCAGAATCAACAACATAAGACTGATTCAAGATTAGGGCCAGAGTTCAAATTATGCCAATATTGCTGGAGATTTTTTCTTATTATTTACCTAAAGGAAAGTAGCCTATGATGCAGAGGGAACTTCCATTATCTGAATCAATCCTTCTCTTGTTGAGACATTCACTTTTTACTGACATTCATTTTTGGATCCAGTCTTCCTCATACTGCCTATCCTAAAATATTTATGGGTTGGAACCTCTTGCCTCGTAATAATATATTTGTGTCTGTCGGTTACCCACAGAGATCTGTTACATGTCATCTGTCTCGTCCGTTATGATTTGACGCTATATAAAAGTAAATTGAATTGAATTGTTCTCCGATGATCGAAATGTCCAGAAAATTGATTTGAGAGGACCGTAAATAACAGTCAACCGCTTCAATGCCTCCGTCATGTGGTTGTATAAAGTGACATCAAGCGTAACCATTGACATATTATCAACAGGAATGTCAGTCATTTAAAAAAAAAATATGAATCATGTCAATGGTATCTTTTAGAAGAAGACATGAAGTCTTAGAAAATAGTCGACAAATGTTGATATTTTCTCTGTAAGAGAGCCCAAACCAGCTATGATAGGTCTATCTGATGGTTCTTAGGTTTATTTTGAGTAAAGGATGCATAACTGGTGTGATTAGATGAAATCAAGGTATTTTTGAGTAATGTCTTCACTCTCATAAAAAACAGGATAAAGTGCTGTGAATTATGAATTTTTTAATCCTCAGTTGGATCTGGATGAAAATATACATTTATAGCCCACTTTCCTGCGAGTGAAAAGAGATTTATTCAACAAAAGTTGAATTAAGTTAACGAAGATAACACAAAATATGAATTGTAACAAATGAAACCGACAGAAAACATGCTGCCGGACTAACTTAAGAAATGGTAAATGAAATGTACAACAAAGCAAAGGCTGACATAGCACCCAGTGGTGCCTGGGGAAAGAAGTCCAAAGACTCTGAGGATGGGGCGGGTCTTATAGACCAGAGCAACAGTGGCCAGCTGTCTCCAATCACTTGATCCACCTTCACCTCCAGCTCCAACCAGCCAGGGACCTGGTCTGAAAATTAATCTTACCGGTTATACACCTCTAAAAATACAAAAAATATGATCTACATTTCTCAAAATACAAATTCACCTCAAAACTTGCTCATTTGTCCTTCACATTATGGTCTCACCTTCCCTCTCAGCAACTGGTACCTTGAAGCTAATTTAAGAGAGAGACAGAGACATTAAACCTGAATAAAACAGAACAACATTCACTGGCATGGGGCTCTGGACAACATTGTTGTCCTTTCCTTTAATGTGACTTATCTCTAACGAATAAACAAGCAAACACGACGACGCCCAGCTTGACGACGACGGTTCAGCTTTGCCATTTTTCAACATGTAATCAATTTCAGAATCCGAAAATGTACGCTTCGTTGCACTGACTATTATTGGTTTTGCATCCCCAACTTCGATGTCATGTTCAATCATGTGTGTACAACATGGAACATCCCCAAACAACATCAGATACATAGCTATAAGCTCAGCTAGCTCTGTGCTCTATGACATGACAAAATGGCTGTTGTGAAAAGGGCCTATAGCAAGCCCCCCAGGAAGAGCGCCGGTCGTCGATCCCAACTTTCATAGTGGCCAAACGGCGGTACTGCAACTTCCGTGTCAGTGACGTGATGCCATTGGGCCCAAAAATACTTTTTTAACTTACATTGGGAAAATTAAGTTTTTAAAGTTGTAAAATGCACTAACAGCCGAATCCAGAGTTATTTCACTTCCTCCATTCATGTGAATGAGACCCAGACCGAGGCTGGAGCGCAAACAGTGACGACGGCGTGACGTTGGGACCCCGTGACCGAGCGGACGCTACTGCGCATGTTCCATGTGCCCAAGATCCGGGTACTATTCCAGATGAGCTGTTTAGGCTTCATGCGCCACTGAGCAACTTTCATAGGATTGAACGGCGCCCCGCCTCCAACGCTGTATCCAGTTCTCTTAAAGCTGAAGTAGATGAGATTGGAGCAAGTATGATTAAAAAAAGCTGTTTTTATAAAACGTTCGCTATATCGTGACAGTAGTACATGAAGTAGGTAACCTGAAAAAATTCATGTGCCTGTGTCCTCCGGTGCTCCTAACAGCATCTACAAGATTTCACAGACCGGAGGAAAACAAGCAGTAAGAGCTGATCTGAGGTCTGCCGTCCAACTGCCGTCTATGAGAGCCGGCTGTCAATCACTCGCGAACTCTGACCAAACGGTCAAACTAGGCAGCGCTGATCAAATATGAATCAATATTCTGTTACGTTAATGCCTATTTCTCTCCTCAAATGTTTTCAGAATCATCTTGTAGTGCACGGTTTAGCTGTAAAATGAGAACGTTTATGACGCCACCGCCATTGTGAAATCTGGTGAAGGAACGCCAAGTTCCAGTCACACGGGACGCAAACAGCCGTCTCCTGAATGAATGACTTGTGTGTGTTGGACCCATCCACCACCAATCCCACCCGCCATGTGTGTCTCTATCGCTCTTTACACTACGTCACCACAGTTACTCCCTGCACGCTTTCTCTGCGCGTTTAATAATGCTGTGGATGGGTTTATACGTTGTAGTTAATTGAAAGCCCGGTGCATCTCATGACAGATGCGGCCTGGCTCAAATTCTGATTAGGGGCCACAAAATGTTTGTAACCGGCCCTGCACCGTCTAAACAGATTGCATTTAGTCATGTTTTTCTTTCATCTTTGCTCGCCTTCACAGCATTCTTTAGGTTAAGTTAAGTGGAGATGTACAGTATGTCACCTTGCATTGCATTAGTCCATGACTTTTGGTTCATTCAATAAATCATTAGGATACACAGTCCTTCCAGAGTGGGCTCAAAATCCTCTGGAATGGTAAAGGGGGGCTGTGGATCTGTAATGTGGATCTATTTTGAAGTCATTAATATGAAGAACAAGGCTCGAGGACCCCCTGGGAAGCACATATCTATTATTACCTATTATTATGGGACATGTGCCTGCTATTACACTGAAGAACTGTGCGTTCTCTAGCCGGCGCTAGGATCCAGAGGAATGACCCCTCTCTCTCTCTCTCTCTCTCTCTCTCTCTCCCTCTCTCTCAATCTCTCTCTCTCTCTGTCTCCCTCTATCGCACACTCTCTCTCCATCTCTCTCTCTCTCAGTACTGTTTTAAAGTCTCTGCCAGACTTGGGGGCTCACACGTTATTTCCTGGACGGACGGACGGAGGAATGGAAAGCTTCCAGCTCCACCTCTCCATCACCGACACCAACACCGACTCTTCCCTCTCTGTGAGCCCGACCAGCGCTGCTGCCTCCACCGCCTCCACCACCGCCGCCGCAGCAGCTGCAGGAGCGACGACGCGCTGCTAGTCTCCTCCACTAAACCCTTAATAGAACCACCGCCAGCATCCGAGTGTGTTATGCTCATATCCGGGGATATCATCATCGTGGGGATTTGGGGACGGAAAGACTCTTCACTGGACCTCTGAACATCTCCCTCTCCTCTCCGCCCTCCATCCATCCATCCATCCACCTGCCGCTCCACCGTGCGCCCGGTCAGTCTCCGTCTCCGTCTCCGTCTGCGCCGCTGCTGCTTTTTACGCAGCGAAGGCGTCGCTGATTTTGGCCGCAAAAAAGAGAAGGGAGAAACTCAACAGTTGTTGTTTGTGTGCATGTCGACGTGCACATCACTACCATGTGGAGGCTACTGCGATCGTGTTGTTGCTGCTGGTGGATTTTCTCTCTCGTCCTGCCTGCCTTCCATCTCCTCTGGGCCGACTGTCATCCTGGTAAGTTTCATCCGCCTCCAAGTCAAACCAAGAGGCTGCTTGTGCTGTTGCTCGTGAAGGAATGTGGTGATCATTGTGGCATTGTGGCATTGGATGAAGCAGCGTCTCTGAGAGGCTGATGGAATAAAGTCATTGAATATCCTCTATAGGGTCACTGGTATGGGGACATTTGGTGCCTTTTTTTGGCCTGACGCGCAAAAAAGGCAGTTAGTGGAATGATTTGTATGCAGCCTGAGTGACCTGTCTGAACCTCCTCATATCCATCTCTTATATCCAACTCTATCTTCATAGGAGCCTCTGCTTGCTTCACTCCAATGGATGGAACTCTCCAGTTCTACCTTCTCCAATTCTCTCCCCCCATTTTTAACCCTTTAAATAGCAATCAAACTGGAGAAAAATGATTAGTCGAGAGACCATTAAAGCAGCAGTGGGCAGGCAGGGTAGGTTGGTAGATGGGTCAGAGCTATGGGTAGATAAAAAAAAAAAAACGAGTAAGATGTGATGCTTTGTCAGCCCGGCGGCGCACGAACGCCAAAGCCGTTATCTCACCGCCTGAAGCAAGACAGCAGGGCTGTGAAGCCGCTTCACACACACTCTCTCTCTCTCTCGCAGGCACACACAACCCCACAAAATTGCAGTTGAGGCTTAAATGTGTGCTGAGGGAGAGAGCTAGACCTCATGTCTGTGTTTGGGATTGTCAAGAAGACCCCCTCAGAGGAGCTCCACAAATAAGATCCGACTCTAGATGCCCATGTGTCTGTGGAACATGTTGCGTTTAATGCTTTCTTTCTGTAATTGGGCTAATCTCCAGCTTGTTATGTAATAAACTATTTCCCACATTCATTTTTTTCCTCCGAAGGGGAACTCCTCTGCTTTCATTAGCTAAATCAAAAGACTCCTGAGGCCCCCCGGACCCCCCCCCCCCCCCCCAGTTTGTGAGGTCCCAAAGCCTCGGAGCCAATAGCTGAAGAGGAACAACACCTTTTTTTATTTCCTGTTGCTTTTTTTACTCTCAGACAGCAAGGAGGACAAATGTGTTGTGTCAAATTGGAAAATAAATCCAACAAATCAGATTTGACCTTGACCATATACACGACATGTGGACGATCCAAGAACATGTAACATGTCTTTTTTCTCAGGCTGTCCGACGCTATACGAGAGCTTTATGTGTTGGATTCTGGAGTTACCCAGCCAGCCCCTTAAAATAGATTCATATTATACATATGTGGTCATATTTTACAAAGAAAGTCCCCCTGTAAGCATCTTCGTTGTCCGTATCTATACTGTTGGATAGTATTTACTAGAGGTTGCACGATATGGAAAAAAAAATCCCAATATTTCTAACCTCTATATGTATATCACGGGTCATCATTTTAGGCAATGAATATTGGTGCTTTCAGAAGGTAAAATGAGAGAATGATTTATTTGAGGTTTGTTTCACTCAGTCGGAGCAGACGGATGAGCTCACATATGGAATTCAGCTTGTGAAACCACTTAAATGACAATTTATGTAACCCCTTTACATTATGACACTGTCCGAATGTGGTGGTGTGTCATGTCCTCTCCGTCGGAGTCATTAATATTTTGCATTGTGGATTCTTATTGGCCGCCTCAAACCCCCCAGCAATCCACTGAGCCGTCTATAGATATGACACGTTATACCACGGAGCCGGTTAGTCGGACTGTGTTAGCCTATTTCTCATTCGCCCGGATTAGCTCTTATGTCTTATGAGTCTTGAGAGATGTCACAAAACACACACACAACCACACACACACACACACACACACAAACAATTAGAGAGAGTCAAAGAGCAAAAGATAACACTGCCCTGTTGACCAGTGAACACAGTCATTGCTTTAACAAATCCATCCCAACATGTATATCTCTGTATATATCTATATAGATATATACTATCAGGACAGATGGACTCGTTGGACATTTAGCTGCTTTTGTGTCGTGCCCCTTCATCCCCTCTATTTTTTTATATTGCATTCCATCTGATCACAGATCTGGAGTGAAATAAAGTGAGTGGAGTGAGAAGCTGAGAAGTAAGAGAGGGAGCCGCTGCTGCTCAGAGAGCTGGATGGTAGTGATGGATAGAAAGAGGCACAGATAGACGGATGGAAAGAAAAGCTTCTCCCACAGGTTGAGAATTCATTTATTTGTGGCGGTGGTGGTTTGATGAAAACATGAGGATCGTTTTTGTTCTGCAGTTGTTGTTTTTTTACAGATATTAAAGATGAATTAAACCAAATGGATTAATAAATTATTTTTAGTAAAGATGCAGTAGGTGTTAATTAAGAACCGACTCACTAAGCAGGTAAAACAGTCAGTGAGTTTATCGAAAGGGAAACGTGACATGTCAAACAGATACGTGTGATGATTTGATCAACTTTGAAAAACATGTTAAAATATTCATTAATGCTGTACAGATTAAAAAAAAATAGGAAAAAATAAAATACTTGCTGTGAGAGGAAATAGGAAAGGGTGGGCTGGGACTTCTTGCCCCGATAATCCTAATGGACAATGTCAAAATCAGCTCTCTTCGTCTCTTTATAGATAACAAATCAATACAAAAATCTAAAAAAATATATTTTTGCAAATTTATTTGAATGGAATACAAGCTAAAGAAATAGGGATATAGTAAAAGGACACATTGACGGATGTCCAGCTGCCAGTTTGTGATGCTTTAGCGACATGACAGATTTTTGGGCAAGTGGACACACCAAAGGGCAGAATCCACAGCTCAGGACGTGGAACATTGATAATCTCTCTCTGTCTCTACCTGACCTCTCCGCTTTCACTCCTCTCTCTCTCTCTCTCTCTGTCTCTGTCTCTGTCCCCTCTCGGCTCCACCGCATGTTGTCGTGATACCGGCTCGGAGCGAGCCCGAGGTGGCCGGTTCATGTTAACGGCCGGGCAGATGATGTAGAAACAGAGATGAGTGTGCCTCTCTCTCCTGCTGGGTATCATCATCCGCGGGCTCTCGGCACCGCTCTCCTTACCTCCAGCCCCTCTCATCTTTTTTCTATTAATAAGGCTCTCATCCAGGAGATTGGTTTGGGGAAAAAAAGCACAGGGAAAAAGGCAAGGATCGGCTTTCCATAAAAAAACATGTCACCCGTGGGCAACATGCAAATGTGGATGACTTTGGTGGCTGATGATGTATAAACGGCTATAAAAAAAAGCAGCATCCGAAGAATTAATTTCTCTGTTTTACTGGACCCACTTTATTGTCGAGTGAAGATAACAGTGGGAGAGGCCGTGAAAAGATCTCCTCGTTGTGTAAATATTCTCAGTTGTGTCGTGTTGAAAGATGTGAAAATACATCGGAATACATACATTTACCACGTGGATTCATTTTGCAGTCTTCTTTGAATCTTAAAAAACTGTGAAATGTTTTTGTTTTTTTCCTCAAAGGGAAATCAGTGGGGTGCAGTTATTTCAGCCTGTTTCCAATACAAACCAGCATGTGTCAGGAAATTGTGACAGAAAAAACCCCCAGATAATCACATTAAAATTGAGAAAAAAAAATGAAATTGAAAATTTAGATTTCTAAATGAGATCACATAACGTCAGGATGCAGGATAAAAAACATCTTAAGCTGGAGATTGCTGAGATGGCGGTTGCGTGATGCGGGTTGTCAGACCTGGTTGACAGAATGTCTGCAGTACAAAGAGCGGTGATGAAGAGAGAAGTGGTTATAGAGGCTCTTGTTCAGTACTGTTAAAGTACAGTGTGTCTGTTAAAGCGCAGCTCTCATTTGCCTCATGTCTCTTGAGATCAAGGCTTGTAGCCTTTTAAATGGCATCCTAGGATATTTTTTAAAAAATCGAACTTTGTCTGGTTTATTCATTTGAACAACCTGAGTGAAAATATGGTAAAGAGTCTCCCTCCCTTTCACACATACATACCATACAGTACGTGTTGAATAAAGCCGAAGGAAATGCAAATAGAAGCCGTCTGAGAGAGATGCCAGCGATTTATCTCACTTCATGTATACATATATGCGGTTTTTGTATATCTTCCTGCTGATTCAGAAAGCGTATATAGCCTACAGCTCATTGTCGAAGCAGCTCCTTGTGATTTCCTCAGCAGGTTGGGCGGTGGGGGGGGCTATGACGTCATCTCCAACCTGTAGTGTTGGGGACCGGGTTGGTGGGTAAGCGCTTTATCCTCTGAGCTTTCCAAGAGTCGAGTGCGTTGTTTACTCTGGAGTCCACCTTAATAATGTCATACCTCGCTATGATTCAGCCGAGCGCCGTTAGAAATACAGGGAAGGAAGGCTGCGCTGCCGCTGTCGTGTGTCTGCACGAGTGACCTGACTGCTGCCATCACGCCCCCAGTCGCCCACATAATGGCCGGTTTGCAGCCACGCAAACATCTGTTTTTTTCTTTTGGAGGGGTGGGGGGGGTGACAGGATATGGAAAGCACTGAACATCACCGCGGGGCGTCCGCTAGCTGACACAGAGCATCACTTTTCCTTTTTCCCCGTCTGCGGCGTGCGGTGTCAGCGTCGAGGCATCACGCCCCTGTCACTGCGCTGCACTTCAGCCCTGGGTTAACCAAACAACACACAAGAGAGAGAAGGAGAAAGAAAGAAAGAAAGAAAGCAAAAGGGAAGGAGACAGGGGGGAGACAGGGACAGAAAAGAGACGTCTGGACTTCAATCTGTCTCTCCGCTGTGTAAAATGAACGGGCCCTGTCGCTCCTGGCTAGGAGGCAAAACAGAACAGTCATTGTAATCTCACAACAAGCGCCGGAGCTAGTAACATCTTTTCACCCCCACAAACCCACAACACCTCCTTCCATCTATCTCTGTCTCTTTCCTCCCCACCCTTTTTTTAAATGTCTGTGCATAGGTGCACCTTTTTCTGCTTCTTTTTTAAAATCCGTCAACAAATAATAAGACAAGTGGGTTTGTTAACCGTTCTAAGCAGGCCTCCCGTGTCACAAACCTTTTTTTTTTCTCTAAGCCTTTTGTGTCGCGGCGATATGGGGAGAAGGTTGACATTTAGGGGAAGGGATTGGATATGCTTCGTGGCCCTCGGTTGCCAACATTATCATCATCATCATCTCGGTGCTCACCGAGCTATTATCTGGCCTCCGCTGTGGCCTGAAAAGCGCTCGCACGTCGGCTCGCGGGTCACTTTATCAGTCAGCAAGGGGCCTGTCAACACCATCCAGGCTTTCCTTAATAGATTGATTAAAAGATATGGTGTCATGTTTGTGTTTGTGTGTGTGTGTGTGTGTGTGTGTGTGTGTGTGTGTGTGTGAGGAGGGGTAGCGTCAGGCAGTTATCCATGTAGGATGCTGCTTTGGTAGCTGTCGCCTTGTCATTAGGACGGAGCTGCCTGAGAGAGAGAGAGAGAGAGAGAGAGAGAGAGAGAGAGGATCGGGAACCAGATAAATGGAGAAAAAAAAGAAAACATCCCTTCTATCGGGCTATTGATTTTCAGCGGGGAAATGATGCTGTTTTGTTGCACAAAAGAGGGAAACTAAAGATAAATAGGTCTGATAATGATAACAATAGTAATGATGATATTAAGTGCAGAGGCGCTAATGATATCTCGGAAAATACGATGAGCCGGAGCCGAGCGCGGAGCGGCATCGGCCTTATTTTGTTTTTCGATCAGCGTTTCTGCTCGGCTGAGCGTGCCTGTTAGGTTTTTAATCTGTTTCTTACATAAATTCATGTGCTCCTCCTGCAGCCTCCACGAGCTGCAGAGGCTTGGAAAAAAAAGAGGGAGAACAGTGGGAGAGATGGAGCTGTCTGGCCTTCTTCCTCTTTGCCGGGCTCCGTTTCTCTCCGACTTAATGGGCTGCTGAAAATAAGGCGCACTCTTCAACCACCACCAGGCTTTCACTTATCTCTCTGCTTCCATTGTTCCACTTCATTGTTTTAATCAAGTCCACCGCCGGATTATTTGGAGAAGAGGAGAGGGGGGTGTTCCCCTATCATTTTCTGGAAGGTGCCTCCCAAATTTTTGCTCAGTCAGGCCTGTGACAACATCGAACCCCTACCCCCCTCTCGCCTGCACTTTTCTCACCCTGTTCATTTGCTAAGTCTTGTTTGCTTCCGGCAGGGGTTTGGCGTCGGCTGCCATATGTTCTGCTTCCCTCTCTGCCATTACCACCATCACCATGCTTCTGAAGCAGAGCATTTCATTCATACAGTACGTCTCACTAATGCTCTCGGAGAAAGCCTCGATCCAACATCAAACATACTTTGAAGTAGTCTATCTCCACTATAGCTCCAGTTGCATTGTCTTTAAAGAGAAAACAGCAGCAGAACACACTACTCTGCTTGTGTGATGGTTTCATACCCATCTGTGAGTGAGTGGCACTTTTCTCTCAGCTAGGCAACAAGGGGCTGGATATCAAACCCCAATGTTGCGTTTTTTCACCCAAGGAAATGTGTTCATAATAGGGCTGTCAATCGAATAAAATATGTAATCGCGATTAATTCATCGCACATTTTGTTATCTGTTCAAAATGTACCTTAAAAGGGAGATTTGTCAAGTATTTAATACTCTTATCAACATGGGAGTGGACAAATATGCTGCTTTATGCAAATATATGTATATATTTATAATTGTAAATCAATTAACAACACAAAACAAAGACAAATATTGTCTAGAAAACAGGTACTGCATTTAGCTAAAAAATTATGCTCAAATCATAACATGGCAAACTGCAGCCCAACAGCCCAATATTCACTCTCCTTTTAGCTCTAGTTTTGGTCTCCACCAACTTGTGACAAAAATATCTGTCTGTTTTAGAAATCCGTTTTAATTTCCCAATTTCCACGTTTCCCATTTTATTTATTTTTCTGAATTCTGTGTTTTATGATTTAACTACATTTTGTCAGAGGAAAGACTCTTATCATGTGGTAGATGAATAAAATGACAACAATTCAATCAGAACTTTTTCAAAAAACAATGAATATCAATGAATTTGTTGTATGTATGATTTTTTTATGAAAGAGAGTGCTTCAATACAGTTATAAAAGAAAACATCCTTTTATGAAATAAGATAAGATTTAGCTATGTGTCAAATTCCTCCTTTTCTTGGATTTGTCATCTCAGAGGGCATCTTCGATGTGTGTGTGTGTGTGTGTGTGTGTGTGTGTGTGAGAGTGAGAAACACCAACACAGATAGCAAAAGGACAGAAGCAGCGTGCCCGTAAATGACCATGAACATAGCGGCATAGTTTTTTTCTGATTATTCGGCTTATGCACTGCATGTGAAAAATGCTCATAATGGTAGGAAAAAAACCTGAATTTCATAAATTGCATCCACATTTTGGCAAATTCCACGATATTCTGTGTTTTAAAGGTCCCACATCGTGTTCATTTTCAGGTTCATACTTGTATTTTGTGTTTCTACTAGAACATGTTTACATGCTGTAATGTTAAAAAAAAACTTTATTTTCCTCATCCTGTCAGCGTGAATATACCTGTATTTACCCTCTGTCTGAAACGCTCCGTTTTAGTGCATTTCATCGGAATTGCGTTACTAGGCAACAGTTTGGGTCCATGTTTACTTCCTGTCAGCTGATGTTATTTACATACACTGCAAAAAGGAAATAAACTGGGACACATTTAAAATGTTTACATCTAAAACCGTGTAATGATCTAAATATTGTATATTTGTGACATCACAAATGGACAGAAATCCAAACGGCTTGTTTCAAACGCACTATTTCTGAATACGGGCTGTGTGTATTCCTCCGTATATTGAGTGTTTTGATAGTTAAACAGTATTTATAAAGCACTTAAACCTGCTTTATAATATAAAAGACATGGAAATCTCACTTTTAACAATATGGGACCTTTAATATTTTATCTTATATACATTTTAGTATCAGGACGTTCTGGCTGAGAACAGCTGTCTGCTGCTGCTATAGGGCTGGAGGGGTTGAGAGTCAAGTATTCAGGCTGCAAAACCAAATCAAACAGCTAAAAGAGGCTAAAAGCTGTAGAGGTGAGGGACACCGCAGAGTTGGGAGATAATTCTGGTTTTATCACCACAAGCCCCCTTTTAAATAACATAGTCATTTGATTCATTGTTTTTATTCAAAAAGCTGTATTTGTCAAAGTAAAGTATCAAAAACAGTCTCGGTTTGGTATTGATGGCAAAACTCGAGTACCATATTAGCACTAGTATAAAAAACAACAACCCAGGCGTTACCCAGCCCTACAGGCAACAACAGCTACAGAGTAAACGATTAGAATGTACTTCTTCTGGCAAAAAGAAGCCTGTATACTTCTTTTTTGTCTCCATTCCCTCTTGGTAAACCAATAAATGCTGCAAGACACCCTGGCAGGCTGGTTGCGTGCCGACAGAACACAACACAGAGAGAGGGGAAAAAAACAAAGAGAAGAGAGGAAGACATAGAGACAGCACGAGATGCTGATGAGAGTGGAGAGGTGTATGCAGCCAAGCCCCTTTTTTTTTCCATTTTGCTAAGCGGGATGCCAGGGGAGCTTCTGTGTCACTGTGCGGGGCTGTTCTGTGTTAAAAGGAGCTTAGACTGACAGGCTGTCGACCGGCATGGAGGCTGACGAGCCTAACCGACGGCGACACCGAACAAACACCAGGGAGGTGAGACGAGGAGGAGATGAGATGGGAAAACAAACGGACACAACAAAAGCCAAAGAGAGAGTTTGCACTCCGCCTACCCCTCCTCCACTAGATTGAAACTTGTGATGCCGCAAGTCGTTTTTGGAAGCTAAGATGCAATTTGACGGGATATTCCTGACGGAGAGGCGGCTGACGGTTGCCAGGTGGTGGTTCTTTATGGCCACGGGCCCTCACCCATCCCTCACCCCCCCCCCATACCGCCGCCACATTGGCACATGTCAGGACTTTCAGACACTTTGTGTTCTTTTGTCAGGCTCGATAGGTGGCCATTCACTCCGGAGCTGTGACAGCTCTCCGATACACCGGTTGAAAGGTGTAGATGGGTGTTCCTGCCATTTCCCAGAACGTTTTCTCATTTTGAATGTTGAAATGCACTTCACTCGACTTCCATCAGTCATCCACTGCTGACAGCGGAATGGCAGGCAGCTGCTTTCTCCCTGAGAAAGGTGAAAGAAATGTCACCATCTTATACTATGATATTTGATGTGTCAGTTAGACAACAGGCCTCATGTTTTACTGAACAGTTTAGTAAGCTTTACTCTCACTTCTTACCTCTCTTCTTTCTTCTTTTTCTCTGCTGTTTATTTCCTTTTTACCCTCCACTGTTCGGTATCTTCCCACATTGTTTAATTTTTTTCTTTTTGTTCTTCTCTTTAGAAAAAACCTTAACATTTGTTTATTTCATTTTGTCATCCCTCCTTCTCTCCCTTTGTGTCATTTTTTAAAAATTATTTTCATAGCTTTTTTCCACTTTCTTCCCACCCTTCCAACAATTTTCTTTAGTTCTACCCTTTTCTGATCTTTCCTTTTTTCTTTCACTCTTTTTCATCTTCTCTTCCTGCCCTCCTTTCTGTTCCTTGTTTCCCCATTTATCTCTTATTTTAGTATTTATATGCATATACAGTATTGTTTTTATATTGTAATTTTAATCTCTTTACCCATAATTGGTACTCTGTTGTTTTTCATTCTGCCCATATTTTCTTTTCATCTATCCTGTCCTCCCCTTTCTTTCTTTCTTTCTTTCTTTCTTTCGTTCTTTCTTTCTTTCTTTCTTTCTTCATTCAGCAGTATTTGGTCCTTGTTGCCGGCCCTCCTGGGTTTCTCTCCTCTCCGGTCACATTAACATGCCTCTCTAAGGATGGATTATTATTCTGAACACAGCCCAAACTAATGGCCATAAAGCTAAAAGTTAAATCCCATTTTTCACTAGAACGGAAGAACGTATTCTCACACACACACACACACACACACACACACACGCACGCGCACACTTATTTTACAGTTATTAAGTGCTCACAAAGAAGCATTTGCAGTAAAAGTCATTAATGACTCAGGCAATAAAAATGATGACTCAGGATGAATCTCAAAGTCGGCATCAAGATGCAAAGTGTTGGAGACACATAAGGACACCTTTTAAAACGTCCTCCTTAGCTGTTAATGAGGGAATAAATATGATATAATCATTTTATGAAGATAAACGGCCACCGTTGGCTTAGACACAGAGACTGAGAGGGAAAACCAAACTCTGGCTATTTACAGCCTGCATCTTATTATCTTATTATCTTCCCATCAGTGATAATCGTCTTTTACTCCCTGGGTTAATTGCTGAGATCTGGCTGCTGGAACAGAGTGCCGTAAAAACAGCACCACAAGCAACCAGATGTTCACACAAGTTGTAAACAAATACAGGAATGTTAAACCTGAACACCAGTTTACCGATCATGAGGGAGTACGATGCACTAATTTACATTGTCAAGGAACTTGCTCAAGTGACGAAGGAGTGAAGAAGAAGCAGCAAACTAGTTCTATAAATAATACAAGCTTGGTCAGGTACAAAGTGGCCATATTTCACAAATGAGAACAAGTTGTTAGGTGGCTGTGTATTTTGATGTGCTCCAGTGTTCCCCCTGCTCTTCGTCTCTCCTCTGCTGTGTTCAGAGCGCAGCTATCGGTGTGTCGGTTTGACCGAGGGCAGCGCCACAGAGCAACACACAGAGAGGACAGGATAAAGTCTACACTTCAGCAGCGTTTATTCAAAATACGGCAACGCGGCACCTCCCCTCAGGGTTAAGCGGAGGTGTGGGTGTGTTAATTTGGGCCTTGGAACATAACTGCTGTGAAACAATCAGAAAATAACGTTACATTTCTCTGATTCACTGATTTGTTCTCACTAACGCCGCTCCCTCTCTTCATTCACTCTGTAGCTCGCGCCACCATTGCTGCTGTGTGTGGTTTACAAACACCAACCAACAAATTTAACATACCTTTAACATTTACCATTATCTAAAATGTTCACTTGTGGACACAGCAGCTGCTCTTCAGTGGAAGTAATAAACTGCGGGCTCGCTTTAAGTGCAATACTAAATTACTCTTGAGTCAAAACAATGACTTGCTATCGTCTATCTGATGTTTACAGCCAACCGTTTGGGTGATACATTTAACATTTGTCTTAGTTTTGCTTCCGGTGAAATTGTTTAGGTAAACCTGGGTAAACTTGGTGTTCAAATATTCTCACAAACCAAAACCTAGTTGTTTTTTTAATGATTTGTTCCCCCCCTTCAGGGTTTGTAGAGAGTTAGGTCTGTGGGTAGAAAGGTAGAAAAAGAAGAATGTTTTTTTGCTTCCATAGCTCAGCCGTGGCCTTCAGTGTGCTTACTCTAGATTATCACCAAGCATTAATTCACAAGGCTTGTTTCAGCAATCAGACTAGTGTTGGAAATGTTCATCCATCAACTCTTTCCCTTATTGTCAACACTCCCCCCCCCCCCCCCCCCTTCAAATATCACAAATCAAAAGTCAATGCCTGCACTCCAATCTCATGGCTGCCCATGATTTGTACCTTGATCAAATATTTACAAAGGGAGCACAGCACCTTCTTTTCCGCTCCGGTTTTTCTTGTGTTGTGCCCGGTTCCATCCAGCCACTCAGCTGGTGATCAGTTGTAAGTGTAAGTGCATTTTTGCGAGCTGGAAGGTTGGGTGGAAAATGTGTACAATGTGTCACATGTTCTGGTCCTGCCCGAACCTCAACCTCAATACATTTTGGTCCGAGATCTTCAACACACTTAACGCAGCATATAATATTACTGTTATCCCCAGCCCTCTCTTGGCTTGGTTCGGAGTGCCCCTACAGCCCAATATTTCTAAATACATGCAACATGTTCTCGCCTTTACCACCTTGTTGGCAAGGCGACTTATTCTGTTTAAATGGAAACATGTTCTACCTCAGACTCACAATAGGTGGGTGAAAGATATGTTACTGTCCATAGGTTTGGAGAAACTTAGATTTTGGCTGTGATGACTGAGCCTCCTTATTTGTTTTGTTGAATTTTTTTTTTTTTACTACTTTATTTTTTATTTTATTTATGTTTTTTGTGTGTATGTGAATGTTGTATGTGTTTTATTATTTCATGTGTCTAGTGTGTTTCTAAATTTGGTGTCATTGCTGCCTTAAGTCTTGTAACTATTAGTGTTATATTAGTTAATTCCTTTAATGTCAGGGGTGGGAGGGAAAAATGGATGAAAAATAGAAGACTACTTATTTGCTCTGTAATTTATATGTCTTGCAATGTTCTTTAAATAAAAAAAGAAAAGAAAATGTGTACAAGTGCAATTTCATCTTTATTACATAAAACTAAACTTCCAATGTTCAAATACAAATTACTTTACAAATACATATTTTCTACGAAAGTAATTTTCTAATGACCTTTAATCATCGTTTCAGAAGTGAAGATTTAGAAAGTTGATTTAACACAAAAAACATGTAATGTGTATTTAATAATATGTATATACAGTATGATAATATGTGTATATAATAATATATACAGTATATACACTGCATTAATTAAATTTTGAGGATAGCTGGTTTGCAAATATAAAACCAAAAATCACATAAAATAAATGTACATACATATTCATGTAAATATAAATAAAATACAAAGCATATGTTTTAAAAAGTTAAAAGACAAGAGCTGCATGCAATATATCGAAAAAGTGCAGGTAAATTCAAACATGGGCTGTTCACAGGTCTCAAGTTTTCTGAGGCTACTTTTGATTGAGCTTGGCGAGCAGTTTTCCTCTACTTCCAGCCTTTCTCCCTAAGCTGTGCTATAAACACATCCTGTATCTGTGTCAGTGTTGGGCCAGGGCTGGTTTCAAGCCTGGATATCCACTCCGTTCCTCCAGTGTAGGCAGTTGGAATAAAAGCAGTGAATAAAGAAGAGAGAAAGAGAGAAAATCACTACATGCCAAGAAGTGTTGTGTCACACGCTGAGCGCGGAACAGTGCAGAGAAGCCCTCCTCATTAAATTCTTGCAGTGGCGTTGGTTTTTCCACTTTAATGCTTGGGAGACACTGGTTTCCTCCTTAGAGAGAGATAGGCACTTGGGGGCCACCAAGACGAGAGCATAGTCCAATTTGTCTTAGTTCCAGGGGGAGGTGGTTTAAACAGCAAATGCCCTCTCCTCTTTCTTTATCTCTAGTGACCTCTCCTTCTCTCTATCTCACATCTCTGTTGTGCTTTAAGCTCCTTTGCTCTTCGGTGCTCTATCCTCCTTCCGACTGTCTGATTTGACTTTGTGTATTGCGTTTGTCTCTTAATCTCCAAGCCAATTCTTCCACTGACCCAATGTGAGATAAGGGTGGTGGAAGATTATATCACATTACAACTTTTTTTAGGTCCTTTGTCTTGCCAGAAATTAGCATGGAACCATTTGACAACTGGTGACTCACTGGTGGAAGCAGAGATGACAGGATGTGTTATGTGAGATTATCGAATTAAAGGTCCCATATCGTGCTCATTGTCAGGATCATACTTGAATTTTGTGTTTCTACTAGAATATGTTTACATGCTGTTATGTTAAAAAAAAAACTTTATTTTCCTCTTACTGTCTGCCTGAATATACCTGTATTTACCCTCTGTCTGAAACACTCCATTTTAGTGCATTTCAACGGAATTACAACGGAATCGTGTTGCTAGGCAACAGTTTGGGTCCATGTTTACTTCCTGTCAGCTGATGTTCTTTACATACAATGCAGCAGGAAATTAACTGGGACACATTTACAATGTTGACGTTTAAAACTGTGTAATGGTCAAAATATTTATATTTGTGACATCATAAATGAACAGAAATCTTAACGGCACAATTTCTGAATACAGGCTATGTGTGTATTTCTCCGAATATTGAGCGTTTTGATAGTTTGACAGTATTTATAAAGCACTTAAACCTGCTTTATAATATAAAAGACATGAAAATCTCACTTTTTACAATATGGGACCTTTAATACATTTGATCCGGTTGGGAATATCAATGTGTGTACCACATTCCGTGGCGATTCATAGTATAGTTGTCAAGACATTTCACTCTGAGCTAAACATGTCGACCTCATGGCGGTGCTAAATGGGAAGTCAGGGGCGTGTCAAAGTCTTTAGGATACATTATCTGGGAATCATCAACGTACAAAAATGTTGTGCTTGTGAGATATTTCAATGAATAATTGAAAGTTTGACCCTACTGTTGGCACAAGATGAAAGTCATTAGGGTTCTTTCTCTATGGAATCTGAATACGTGTCTATATCAAATTTCATGGAGCAGTGGTTGAGATATTTTAGTTAGACCAGACGAACCAACAAACCAACACACCTGTAAATGTAAATGTAATGTACAATGTCTTCATTGTCATCCCGAGAGCCACACCGCTAGCCTGATAAAAACTGTGCTGTTCAACAACGACCTCGACATGCAACATCTCCTTTGACACAAAGAAATGGACGAGCTTTTTGCAAAGAGAAGTGAGAGAGTGAGTCCTGTCAGTGACATGAATGTGCCACGGTTGTGCAAGTTCTAATAGCAACTTTGACTTACCTATAATGCAGTCACACTTCAGTTATCAAGGACTTCCTACTTCCTCTATAATCACTTCCACCTGTCCTTCCACCTGATACATACAGACAGAAACAGTAGACCCTGATGGGTGACCCAGCAACTTGTGGATTAAAAATCAATCATAGAGTTCAGGTTATGTTAATTGACACAAAAGTATTGCTCTGAGCAATTTTAGAATATGACGTGGTTTACTGTAACAAAGCACTTTTTTACAAATTGTCAGTGACTGCTGCCACTGAACAATCAGCTAAGAAGATGTATTGTACTGTTAAATCAAATTAACTGGTTTGTGCAAGACAATTAATCTTTCAGTCTGACTGTGATTTGATTCTTGCAGATAAATGATCTAATGCGACAATCAGAAATTTAGTAGTCGATTCCAATACTAGTCCACAACTCTCAATACCTAATTTGATATTGTGGAGGACAGGAAGAAAACCAGCCCACATGGCGTCATGTTATTTTTTTTAGTAATTTCTCTTATTTTGCACTATACAACTCCATGTACGAGCTCAGTGCTGCTTGATGTGCTTGATGTGCTTGATGTACAACTGTTATTGTCGCCTTAATACATCCATGACTGTTACAGAGCTTCGTTTTGCTACTGCTCGATAAAAAAGGGAAAACTTTTGACTCTCATTGAAATCACCACCGGACAACGTGATGTCAATCCTATATTTTTCTGGTTGTTGATTGGTAACAACCCAATGGAGGATGACCTCGCTTGGAGGGTCACATTTTATGTATTTTTTACCAATTACAGATTAGCATGAAAAAAATGAAATCATTAAATTCATAGAAGAGGTCCCGCCTCAAGGGAGGACGGCAGGACCCCATCCTCCATTGCCCCCCTTACTCTTTTTTAATATTTTGATCTCGCTCTTGCCTCTCAAAAGTAGAGGAGGAGCAACCTCCTCTACTTTTGGGTTACATTTACATGACATTACATTTATATTACACACATTTCTGTTATTTATTTACCCTTTATTATTGACAATATGTCAGTATTTGAGTGCCTTAGCTGTTAAAGTAAGAATTATGGCCAATGATTTTATGCATTTTCTTGGTTTTCCCCGTGGTACTGTCTCACCAAAAACAAAAAGTGCCACTGTATTCCTTTTTGATCCCACCACTGGGTGGCACCAACATCAGAAATGTTAGAAACATAATTGCTTTAAGCAACTGATATTTTGATATTATAGTGATTGATTCAATCACTTAGAGTTTACGTGTAATTGTTTGATATCATTGTAAATTAACATTTTATTTGACTGTTTGTCAGACTACATTTCAGGAGATCACTTTGGGCTTTATAGCCTGAGCTTAAGATGGGAATTTGTTAGTATTGTTGACATTGTAAAGGTTAAATGATCGACTGATTAAAATAATCAATAGACAGTTAAGTAACCAGTAATTGAAGAGAGATATTCTCTCATCTTATTTGTCAGGAGAACTTGTTAGGTTGGTGATGAATGGAGAGTTTACCTGGCTGTCGTCTCCATCGCTCTCAGCAGGACTGAGGCCCGTCTTGCCCTCTGTGAGTGCATGGCTGCTAGATTTGAGATTTCCTGAGCAGGCCACTCAGTGTTTGGCTCCCCGTGCCAGATGTTCAACAGATGGAGTTCACTAATATCACCCCTGGGTGCACAGGGATTCCACTCAAGCTTTCTTAGCCTCTGTCACTCTTTGCTCTGAGTGTAGCTTTCTATCACGCATTACCTTCTATTTTGAGGTCTTCTTAAAAAAAAAAATATATCCTTCTCTTTAACTTCCCTCTCCATCTTAGCCTCTCCTCCGTTTCGAGACGTTTGTGGAGACTGGAGTGAGGACAGAGAGGGAGAGAGGTTTTCAGCGCTGGATTGGGTGAAGCCTTTCCCCATTCCTCATTGCTAGACAAGCACCCGTGTTCCACCTGAAACGCCTTTGGATTTACGCCGCGAACTGCAGCCATCTTTCTTCTGTTAATCACCCCGGGCTGGGCGCTCCGGCTCGCCACGTCCCCAAGCCGATGGATGACCCGCAGGGGAAATCGAATGGAAACCAGCCAAGCCTGACGCTCCTGAAGTACTTTCTAGGTACCACACTGAGAGAGAGAGAGAGAGAGAGAGAGAGAGAGAGAGAGAGAGAGAGAATAGGACAGCAAAGTAATTCAGTGTGTGTATGTAACAGAAGCCATAAACAGCTTTTGCTGCTAATAAATAATTCTTATTTGTTGCAGATATTTCTTTAATATGGAGTTTGTTTGTCAACATTTTTGAATAATTTGGCTCTACACAGTAGGCTGTGCCGTCTCTCAGTTCTGTTTTCAGTCAGAGCTGCGATCAACATTTGGTTTCATTTGAAGCAATTCATTGTTTAGTCTATGAAATCCCCAAAAAACAATGATAAATACCACATTTACCAGAGGCCAACAGGATGTCTGCAATTAGCTAACAGGGTTTGACCAGTAAAGTAATTTAAAGTTGCAGTAGGCAGTATATTTTTGGCATCATTGGGCAAAAATTCTATAATAACCTTTCAGCATATTGAAATTCGAGTGTTCTGAGAGAAAACTAGACTTGGCTATTTGAAGAACTGCAGTTTTGGCACTTCCGCGTTGGCTTTATTTCTCAGCGCCGGAGGTTGCCGCTTGGCGAAATCTGACAAACGTCACGGTGATGTCACTTGAGTCAGCATCGGTTGGGGCTGGAGACTACAAGTTTTCTTTCAACCGTCCATCGCGTGTCTGTTTTATAGGAGTGCGATGTTAAAATGGCGAGTACTTTTTGTAAAACTAGATGTTGACTCAGGGTCCCTCCACAGTTGCTATTGTATTTTAGTGGTGCATATTCAGAAAGTTGGAAAAAGTAACTTGCGTGTGATTAATTTACTACAAACCAACTGACAGACACTGAATCTAGGGCATTCAGGAGAAAGGGGGACCCCTGGGGGTCTGGGGCCCTGAGGCAGTTTCTCGCCTTGCCTGATTAGTAATCCATCCTTTTGTTCCACTCGTCGGTTTGCCAGTAATTCAAGAAAACCAGAGACCCCGAAAACCAATCGTGCAACGATGTAGAATTATTCAGCCATCACTGACAGGAACAGTAAAATGGACGTGTAACCTGGACTAGTGTGTTGGTGCAGCTGACATCATTACGGGCCCTCTCTTCACCGCCAAGTGCTAATGAACAGTGTCTTGGACAAGGAATTATCTGTTGGAGCCATTTGGGTTTGTCTCCACAACAGGCCATTACCGTTCATGTTTGGCTTTTTTTTAGCTTTCTGGATACTTACTCATTATTTGAATGAGAGACAGGAAGAGAGAGTTCTCCTAACCGTCTGTTAGCATGGGGATTTGCTGTGATCATGAGAGAGAAGTGGAAATGAACTGATGTCTGTACATGTAAATAGTTTGGGGTGAAAAAATAAAGGTATTAGGTTAAGTACGTATCATTATGTGTTATTGGTGATCTGAAAACCAGTGCCATTTTTCTTTCCCCAACATTAGACAATGTTTATTCTAGCTGAAATTTGTACCTTGCTGGAGCAATATGGAAGTACACTTAAAGGAACAGTGTGGAACATTTAGGGGCATCTATTGGCAGAAATGGAATATGATATATTAATTATGTATGTAATCACCTGCAAATAAGAATTGTGTTTTCGTTACCTCAGAATGAGCTGTTTATATCTACATAGGGAGCGGCTCCTCTTCACGGAATCCGCCATGTTTCTATGGTAGCCCAGAACGACTTGGGCCGGAGTCGATGATGTTACTTGCTCCCGTCGCCGCCGCCCTCTCTCTCTCTTGCTTCATCACTCACTTCCCTCGTTCACACACATTCTAAGAACTGACATTGACTTAAGCCTCTTTATTCCCTGTGGAACATAGGCCACCGACAACCCCTCGCCACTTTCTCCTGTCTTGTGCTGCCCTTATAGGTTCTTGCCAGGTGTGTCCGCTCTGTTTCATTTCGGCTTCAACATCCCTCCACCAGCTGTTACGTGGTCGCCCTCTTTTTCTTTTCCCTTGGGGAGTTCCAGGTTAGAGCTTGCCTGGTGATGCTTTTGGGAGGCTTCCTGAGCAATCCAAGTCCATTTCCTCCGCCTGATCTGGGTATCATTGGGTTCCTGTCTTGTTACTTCCCATAGTCTGATGTTGCTGATGGTGTTTGACCAGAATACGCGTATAAGATCTGTCTTAGGCATCTGTTGATAAAGGACTGGATGTTTTTGTTGTTCGCCATGTTTCTGAGCCATACAAGAGACAGTCTGGTGAGACTTCTGGTGAAACCAAGATGGAGAACCAAAATGCAGAACTCAAGGCTTCAAAACCGTAGTCCACAAACCAATGGGTGACGTCACGGTGACTACGTCCACTTCTTGTACACAGTCTATGATATGACAGAGCAAAAAATGTTCAGATGTCAAATGATATCAGTCAACATATTAGGACTTGTGCTATGGTATTAAGTTACTCGTTAAAGGGGGGAATCTAGACATTAACCCCAAAAAATAAGCAGTATCGATATACATATTCATGTTTCCTGGATAATAAACACTGCTGACCAAAAAAAAGACAGCTGTAGAATCAAATAGCAGCTTGCTACAGTTTCACCCTCTGAACCTTGGAGTAGTTGTCACATATTTAGCTATAAGAAAACCCTGATGGGGATCGAGCATTGGCTCAGCCCTGGTTTGAATCCTAACTGTCCCTTTCCAAAACCTCATTTGCAACAGATTATGTGAATAATAATCGACAAGTTGCAACCAGAACTGAAATTTGTATGTTCTTTTCTCCATTCTCTGGCTCTTTGGTTTAGGAGTGGTGGAGTTTGGTAAATCAGCATCATTAGCATGTGCTGCTTTGAAATTGCAGCCGCATTGACTCATCAGTGTCCGAATGCTCATTTAATCAGTGACCTAATCAGAGCCTGTGTTCCAATTCACTGTACTATGATTTACTCACTAAGAGGAGTCTTAGAGACATCTCTGAATAGGAGCAAGCGGATTGATGGATGGATGGATGGATGGATGGATGGATGGATGGATGGATGGATGGATGGATGGATGGATGGATGGATGAATGGATGGATGGAAAACCCTGTAGGAATGGCGGCATTAATCAGCATGAGGCTCATTACATAAGTCATACTTTCTGAATTACTACCGCTACATACCACAATGTTAGGATGGTAGAAGGAGCAGCTGTGAGACTCGGCAGTATTTTGGTGCTGATATTAATTAACCTAATCCAAGAAAAGACTGCTGAATGCTGCTTCGACATGAGATAAACACAATATTACACAGTCACTCTGAGTCATTGTTATCTGCATCTCAAAATATCTACATTCATATGCTGGTAGTTTACACAATATGTAGAATATTTCTTTAACGGTCTGATACTTAGACCCGACATGAGACTCTGTTGCGGTGGTTGCGTTAGACTTTCTCATTTGTCCGTCATTTTGTCTCTTTCTTGAACGTTAAGCACACAACCTACACTCGAGTTTCCTATTAGGAGACATCCCCTTTTGGTGGATTTGTGGTACGTACTGCTCGTCACTGTATAGAGTGCACTGATTTGAAAGGGAAAGTAGAAAAGCTGCTGATATATAAGATGCATTGGAAAACCAAATCAGTCAGGAATAAGGCTGCATTCATTCGACCCCAATTCTGTTTGAAATTAATCAAAACTCAAATCTCATTGGAGACTGGCCTAACCCTCACCCAGTGTATCACTAACAAAGTGATTATGGTTGCACTAGGGGTGTCACGAGAACCGATACTTTGGTACCAAGTCGATGCTAAAATTCAAAATATGTGACGGGACTCGTTTTTCAACAGTACCGCAGGTACCGTAGTTACCGTCAGGGCTGGAGACCAGCGGCTTCCCAACGTCCCGTTAACGGTAAAAAATGTGTTTGGGACACAGTAAACTAATATTGACGTGTCCAGGGTACGCAGACTATTTTTCCCTGATGATGCTACATTGTGAACAACAAATCTGTGTTGAAACCAGCAGGAGGAGAGCTAGTTAATGTTGGGATCAACATGGGAGGTGCCTTTGATATACTTTATGACGCGTTCAGGGTCCGTAAAAATGAATATTGGGCGAGGGTAAATTGTAACGTTATCATGGTGTGTTTAAATGTAATCTTGTAAAATGTAGTTTTTGGTGAGAAACTTGAATCAATCCAGTTGTTTGAAGGAGATGTTTTAACAGCAATGTAAATTAGAGAATAGAGAGGGAATTAGGACCTGTCTAACTTCTTAACAAAAACTAGATTAGATTACATTAGATTAGATTTCCTTTATTGTCATTGTACAGCTACAACGAAATTGAGTTGGCAACTCCCAATCACATACCCGATGCATTAAACGACAGTTTTATAAATATAGGGTACTATATAAGTGGCAGCTATAAGGTTAGTGACCAGTGTTGTATCTGTAAACTGTCTTAAAGGGCAGTAAAAGTAGACAATCTAAAGCAATGATAATAATAAGAAAATGATTATAAAAAAATATTAAATGTATAAAAACATATAGTCAGTCTGCATGTGCAATATCATGAAACAAATAATGCAGTTCAAGGTGCAATTGCAGTCAAAGGTTAAAGTGCATGGTAAAATAAAGTGCATCATAAAATAAAGTGCATCTAGTCCATGTATGGAAGGGGGGGGGGGGGGCTTCCATAGCTGCCATAACTCCATGACTGGGGGGGTACCAAGGGAGTGGATGTTGAAGTACATGGGATTTATTTTTTTACTATTGTTTTTTACAGTGGTATCAAATTTGTATCAAGAATCGTGGAATTTCACTGGTATATCGACTACTACATTTCTGGTATTGTGACATCCCCAAGTTGCACTATATCGGAGAACACACCTTTTACTCAGTACACTTGAACACGCCTGACACTCGCTTTCATATCTGTACCAAAAACACCAAGCCTTACTATCAGTATTTTCCGTTTAATCTCCCACCGACATCACGTCTCTTTTCAGTTTTGCCCTTCTCCTCACCCTCTGTGAGGTCGTGTGTCTTGTCGCGCTGTTTAGTTTGCTCTGCCCTCATGCCTGTGGCCCCTGTTTTGGGTTCTGGCCAGTGAAAAAAAGCCTCTCAGGCAGTGTCACTCCAAAGACCACTGCTGTTTCATGATGTTGACAGGCGCTGGGCGAGCCAACCAAAAAGCAAAATCTAATTACCATTAAACCAGGGAGCCACGCTATAGCCAGCGATATCATTCCCAGGCCTATTAGCCAAAATTAGCACACACATTAAAAGCACACACGCATTTCGCCTCGCTCGCGGGCTCTTCACAGTCACACATCTCCCTGTCCTTGCCACAAGCCCCCTTTTTCACACTCCTCCTCACTTTGATTCAACTTTCAGGAGGTGAAAATCGAAATCTTTGGTGCAGGGAGTGCATGCTGTCTCATCTAGATGGGGTTTTCTTACATCCTTTTTTGGTAACTCGGCCTGAGTCACACGTTGAATCCAATAGCACTGTTGGAAGTGATACACAGTTTGTCCATTATGATGTGTGTCGGGCTTTGATCCCACCTTGTTTTGAGCTGTATGGTAGGTGGGTGAGGACGATGCATTACATGTTCTACTCGGATGAGACCGCAGAATAAAGGCAGGGATAGCACACACACACACACACGCAGGCGTTTTGGGTTGCAGGCTAAGTGTTTTAAGCTGCACTGCAGATGGCCGGTAACACAATATCATCATGTTTCCTCTTGCCACTCGTGCTGGCAGCTCAGTGATAAAACAAGACTTTGAACTTTGCAGCACGGAGACCAGACCACAGTGTTATCACAAGGGGAAGACGACGCACAGCTCCACTCTGCAGGGAAAGTACCAGTAGAGAAATATGTCCAAGAGTGTTTCACAGTTCATAAATTTGGCATAACCTGCCTCCTTTTGAAATGTTGGTGTAATATGTCATAAAGTCCATATCCATTCCAACAATGACCTTTCGGCTGGCTGGTGGTTTTAGTATGTATTCCATAGACTGACATAACAGTGTTACGTTTCAAAACATCAGCAGTCGGAGAGGAAACGTTGGTACCTGGGCCACTGTTGGGTGCCCATTATAAATTAATCTGCCAAATATTTTATTATCAATTAATTAAAAATGTAATGTATATATTGTCAGGAAATAAAAAAATAAAAAAGTGAGATTTGACTTATTTAAACAGTTCAAAACTCCAAAGTATTCGTTTGACAATTAGACTAGACGAAAACCAAAAGCAAAGTGAACAAAATTTGGAGGAGCAGCTTGTCACTAAAATGAGCTAAAATAGCTCTAAAATAGCGCTGGTCAGCCCTTTTTAAGCGAGCCTGAGCCAAAGTTGTTGTTAGTTTCGGGGCTAACCTCTTTCGCTTTCATCAGCAGGTGGCAAACAAGACACAGGAACTTGGCTCAGGTCTTGAGGAGTTGTAGCATTTATTCACCGACAGTCTGCACACACTGCACTGCTACACTCACCACTGTAATGTTACTGATAACCTCATCACGCACACTCTCTCTCTCTTGACCGCAAACTGACACTCGCTAACATTAAGCACACAACCTACGCACTGACTTGTTCCTTAAAGGAGTTCGCTACTTGTGTAACACATTCTGGCATAGAAACATCTCTGGCAGTTGAACAAGTGCTACCAACATGTGAAAATGTCGGACAGACAGACTGACAGAGATTGCCTAGAAACTGTATTGGAGTCATTGACTGTACAAAAATGCAAATGGCACTCAGTATGGTCTAATTTGACAACGTGCGTGACAATTGTAAATGCATCACCTTTTTTATCATCACACTCTCACTGAATGATGCATTGTGGTAAATGGCAAACATCAATAGAAAACACTGTACATGGAAAAAATGGATTACATGCTCTTTCATTAGCTGGGACCATTTCCCAACCCCTTTTATGCTTATAAAATCCTTAAAACTCCTTTGGATGAAGTCAGAAACGTCATCCAGCTGAAACAAACACTGTTTTTCCATATTTAATAAGCACCTAAAGCACTTTTATTCAGAGGCAGCACCACTGTATACCACATGGAGACGAGTCAAAGAGGGAACGAGTGGGTGGGTGGGGTTCACCATCCGTCATCTCCTCGGTTGCCATGGCTGCCAAAAGTTATTATCCTCTGTTAAACCCCCCTCATCCATCCACTCCTCCGCCAAGCAGAGAAAGTCATTGTTCCTAGGTGCAGTGATAATTGTTGGAATGATAACAGTGAAATAAACGGCTTCTATGTTCTCAATGAGACCCGTTTCTGAACTGCAGATACGCGGCATCGAGGTTGATCCCGTCAGTGCGTCATCCTGTTCCACACACCTAACCAGTCACCAGCAGAAGACATGCAGACTTACACCCAATAAACTGTAACTCTCAGAGGATGAATGCATTCTTTGTGAAGTCAGGGTGGTTATTGTAGGGGCCAATGACTCAATTTCAAATATGCACTATAAGGATGGAACCAAACATAAATACATGATTTGGATATGAGCAGATAATGCACTTTAAACAGAACCAAATTTGTGCTGTAATATTTATTCATGTATCTTTTGACTGTTCCCCCAGTGACCTTCTCATCAGTCAAATCTAAACAGAAGTATTTACACACATTCTGCTGGAATCTGCTAGGGATGTCATGATACCAGAAATCTGGTAGTCGATACCAATACCAGTGAATTTCCACGATTCTCGATACCAAATTCGATACCACGGTAAAAAAAAAAAAAAATCCCATGTAATGTGTACATGTGTCTATATACAGTATATTTCCCCAGATTGCAAGCAGTAGTTTCAATTCACTGACATGGTAGTATAGGCTACCAGAGGTGGGACCAAGTCATTGTTTTGCAAGTCTCAAGTCTGTGACTCAAGTCCGAAGTCAAATCCCAACTCTGGTCTCGAGTCCTAAACAAGCCATAAGCGCTCTTCACCAAATGTAACGTCATTTGAACAGAAGAGTGACTGGATCCAACTGGTGCTCAGTAACGTAACGTTGGTTCTTCATGGTTTTCTCCTGAAACCTGATTGGATGCTGTTGGATTGGTTCAAACTAAGTGGATCGGGCGAATTCAGTGTAAGATAATCAAATGAAAGTCCCAATAACATTCACCGGAAATAAAGAGTCCAGAGTTCAATACAAAAAATGAAAACACACCACTTTTCAGAGATTTAGCAATAAGCAACAAAAGATGGAAATTCAGTTTATACAGTTCAGTTCAGTTTATTTCCCCAGTTTATTTCAGTGAATCCTCTTCTCGAACATAAAGGATCTCTGCATCTCCGGATCTCGCTGCTGCATGGCGCTGTTGTGTGTTAGTGTGTGTCAAACTCCGACACAGAGAGCAGAGGACAGAAGCAGCCGCATTAATTTCAGACCCTGCCAGCAACGTACGGTACCGTCGGTACTGTAGAAAACGAGTACCGTCACGTTTTTAGAATTTTGGCATCGACTTGGTACCGAAGTATCGGTTCTCGTGACATCCCTAGAATCTGCACAACTCTCACTCTTGACTCGCACTTCACTTGCATCCTGACAAATGAAAAAATTCACCGTAAATTCTCAAACCAATGATTTGCTGTGGACAGTCAGGTTAGGATCAGATTACTGTTTGCTCAGAGAAATACTGTTATAAATGGAACTTTTGACAACACTGTGACCCTCTGTCCTGCACCTTTTTTACTTGACTTTCTTTAGGAAGCCTACAGTCATGTTATTCATGACATTTGGATTTTCTTTTTCGCGCCTCTTATTTAGAGGATTTACGTTCCTGGATTTTGCCCCCATGTAGTGTAGTATATATATACACACAAACTGCAGGAGAAATTCCAAGGCTCAGATTTTAGGCATTGATAGACCCACTGCCTTTTTTTTGCTGTTTATATCTATGCTTCCCTAATCCAGAGCTACCCCCTTGCGTAAGCCATCTGGAGCAGTCGACATGCTTATCAACTGAAACACACAAATGTCATCTTTAAGCCGTTTGTGACTTAATCTGTATTTTTATGAGTCTTTGTTGAAACGCTCATCCCTTCTGATTATTGTTGGCTTTAAAACCTGTGACACATAGGGGTCCAACTCTTCATTAATGGGGTTCATTCGAAACAGTGTTTTTTTTATTTATGTCACATACGTGTCCGTGAAATCATCTATTTGATCGTGGACGGGCTGGATTTGAGCTCCTATCGCAGACGGGAGTGCGGCTGTTGCAGCAAATCAAAGGCGTGACGTTCTCCGCACTCCAGACTCCAGACTCCCCGCTCAGCCAGCGAGCGAGGCTGAACGCCTTATCAGGGTTGACCCAACCTCGGCCCGCCGCAGCCGCCTGCCTGGGCAGCCTAGTGCTACTGAGCCTTTGGAGGCACTTTGAAAGGGCTCTCTCTGATGTGGTACTGAAGCTAGTCTGAGCTGTTGACGACGGAGCTGACTGGCGACTGCTGATACTCGCTTTCCTCTCGCATGAAAAGACCTTCACTCTAAGTGAGGTGAGAGTTAGTGTCATATCAAGACTGCACCATAAAAAGCTCAAACTCTTATACAATGCAAGGCTCTATTTTTGAATTGACTCAGATTGATCCTCCCCACAGTGTCGCGATCTTAATTTGCAATTAAAAAGCAAAAATGTTGTACTAAGACAGATATCAAAGAGATATCTGTCTTAGTAGAAAATGGACATTCCTTCAGCCCAGCTGTACACCACCCACTACAAGTTGCACATTTTTCATTTGCTGATATTTTTTCAGACCAAAACATTTATTTTAATGGTCCTCTTAAAAAGGCTCACTGTGTTATGATTTCAAAATATCCAATTGCCATTTTTTCATGAACAGTTTTTCTCATAATCATGACTCACATTTGGTTTTGTTGTGCCTTTAAGACAGTTATTCTGAGAAAAACAGTTTCATATCTTGTTCAGTATACCAAATGTTCATTTTGTGATTTACAACATTGTATCATCATAATACATCATAGTCATAATGCAAACACATGGAGACTCTTCTGTGAGACCTTTCTCTCCAGACTGTGTAATGAAATCCATTTGGGGAGTCCATGATGTATAGAAGCCCACTAGTGACAATATCCTGATCACCACAAAACAGTTTGATGTTATCAACATGTCATTAAATATATATATCGATGACACGGGTGCTCTATGGGTTCACATTTCAAAATAGTATTTTTGTCCGACTGTATACCTCATACTCGGGTACATCATACTCAGATTCACTAAGCTCTGACGCTAACAAATGTCATATTGAAGCTCACTGGGAGCAGATTATGTCCGTTGCACTGAACACATGATTCTGGTCTGTCTTGTTGAGTAACAACAAAAGGTCAAAAAATGAAGCTTCACATCATAATTTAAGCCCTATCAATAGTTCTGAATCAGGACTTCCAGTATTTGGAAGTAGTTTAGTAGAAAAAAATAGATACAGGTAGGCTATTTCAGTGTGTCAGATACATTTAATCAACGTTTCATCTCTACTGCTGCTCATCTCATTTTCAGTTTGTAGCCTGACACTAATAATCCTGGTTCTCAGACAATGAAAAGTACAGGTCTAAATCGAATCTCACATATATTGATCCATGTAGTTAATAGGAAATGTTAAACCTAATTAAATTGATGAGGGTTTGGTGGAGTCAGATTTGACATATTTAACTCCCAATCCTAGTTAGCGAGCAGCTTTAGCTAGTAATTTGCTAAATTTAAAGATAAGGTCGACGATGTTGGAAAGCTAGCATAATTTGAAAGTAGCGTCGCCTCAGGAGCACCGCCGCATCGTAACTACGTCACAGACACAGAGCGGCGAGAGGTGCTACTTTTGGCTGAGTTTTCTCTTCCATTCTCCAGTAAACGTGCGGCGTCGACGCGCTTTGAGTCCAGGCTGGTGCACGCCAAGGGTGGAGTACGAGTAGGGAGGCAGGGAGGCATCTGATTGGTTCTTTCCATGCGAGCCGCGAGGCAGTGATTGGTAGACGTTTTTACAAGATTACAGCAGCTACAGATGACGGCTCTTTTTCAGAGCTCATCAGTAATGGATCGCTGTCGGGGTGTAAAGACCATTTCAACCAATATAACAAATAGCGTATACTGGATAACATCATCAACCCTGCCTTTAAGCATACCCTATAGTTCTTCCTCCTGAGATTTATCGTTGAACTTGATTGCATTGCTCACTCACTCAAGTGTGTGTTGAAGTATCACTAGGTTTTATGCAGAATCAGCTAATTGTGACCACTTAGCTGGAGACACATTACAGGCTGCTTTATATCATTAAATCACATTGGTTCAGTTTGCCCTTGATAAAAGCATGAATTAGATGTTACACGAGGCAGAGCGAAAGGCCAGATCTTTCACAATCCCACGGTCACACATCTGCACCGATTCTCTTCCACGTCCGAGGATGTGAAGGAAAAAAACAAAGGATGACATTCAGCAGTAAGTGACGGGACGGAAGGGGGGAGCGAGCACAAAGAGGCTAAAGATAATGGATGTGAATTGGATTAAATGGGCTGGGTGGAGAACATTAGCAGTTAGGTCAGAGCTGCTATTGTAGTGTGAGTCACTCCCTCCACTTCTAATCTCTCTAATTAGGCCTCATCGGCGTTAGCCAGAACCTCCCCTCCTCTCCTCCGCCCTCCCTTCACATCCATCCCAGATCCAAGGAGGATGGAGGGAGAACAGACAGCTCGGAGGTGGACAAAAGTTATGTGGTTGTTCATTAGGGCTGAGTATGGAAAGGCTGCACAATAAATCCAATATAATTACCAACATTATGAATCTCTCAAGGACATTAACCCCTATGAACCCTGACTGACACATTTCTTTTGCTCTCAAATGGAACATTTCTTCTGAGCGTCATCGCTCAGTCGAACCAGGCACCCATTACGGATGTTATCAGCAGATTGAATGGGCGGCCGATATGTACAGCATCGCCCTGTCGGGGATTCTTCCAACAATGACCGGCTCGCTGTACATTATCCCTTAGGCCAGGGGTCAGCAACCTGTCCTATCAAAAGAGCCATTTTAGGCAAAGAAAAAAAATAATAATCTGTCTGGAACTACAAAACATTTGAGCATTGTGATGAAGGTAACAAAGCTTATAGTCTAAGTATATAGTATGTAAGTCTAATGCAGTGAGGGTGCAGTGAAGTGCAAATGTACTACGGAGTATTAGGGCCACATGGAGATTTCTAGAATAAAGTCATAATATTACGAGAAAAAAAGTCTTAATATTACGTGAATAAAGTCATAACATTACGAGAATAAAGTCATAATATTATGAGAAAAAAGTCGTAAAATTACGGGAATAAAGTTGTAACTTAATGATAAAAATGTGGTAATATCAAGAGAATAAAGTCTCAACTTTACGAGAAAAAAAGTCTTAATATTACGACAATAAAGTCTTAATATTACGAGAAAGAAAGTCGTAATATTACGTGAATAAAGTCACAACTTTACGAGAAAAAAGTCGTAATATTACGAGAATAAAATCATAACTTTACGAGAAAAAAAGTCATAATATTACGAGAATAAAGTCACAACTTTACGAGAAAAAAAGTCGTAACATTATGAGAATGAAGTCATAACTCTACGAGAAAAAAAGAAAATTACTACTTTATAATATTCTGACTTTATTCTCATAATATTACGACTGTATTCTTCTAATGTTCTCCTCAATGTGGCCCTAATACTCTGTCTTACCGTCGTATATTAGACCTACAACAATGATAAATAAAAATGAAAATGTAAACAAAAAAAACAGTTTTTCATTTCCATTTTTAAAAACCCACAGGGAGCCACTGGAGAGGAGCTAAAGAGCCGCATGTGGCTCCGTAGCCGCAGGTTGCTGACCCCTGCCTTAGACCTACTGGTTGCGCTGAAAGCTAGTACGTGATTAAATTGTGCCTTCAGTAAAGTACCATACTTAACTCAAATCTGACTATTCCTTTCTTTCATATTTGGACAAAACAAACAGTTTTGAAGACCTCACTTTAGAAATGAATCAAATATGAACAATAAAGAATGACTTTGCAGAAGTATAGCCGGTCCCAGTGCTTGTACGGTAAATTAGTGGATCGTTTTACAGCTATGATTGAACAGTAAATTAACACGACTGACTACTGAGTTAGAGACTTTTAGTAGCCTAAAATGTGTTATGTTATGTTTTGGTGTCAACACATTAATATTTATGGAATGACTTTGGAAATTCTGACTCTAAAGTTATCGAGCGGAGCTGTTTGTAATGCGTGTATACATCTTGTATATGGTGGAGCAGTCAGTTGGGGATATACACCGACGAGGTGAAGAGAGGCAAGTGAAAAGCATCAAGGTGTTTGTACTTGGCTCTGTGTATAAAGGCTGAGAGTGTGTTCGGGCTGACAAGCCTGGTGATGTCACTGCTGTCAGCCGTGCTTGTGTGTGTGTGTGTTTGTGTGCATGTGTGAGGAATGCTAATGCAGAGGCTTGTGATCCCATGTGAACCAACCAGGCAGTATTTATTATGCAACTGGCAAAGCAGCAAGTCTGAGCTCTGCTGCTTACAGAGCAGGAGAGACAGACAGAGACGGAGAGATGGATGGATGGATAAAGAGTGAGGAAGACACTTGTGTTGCTTTCGTGTGTGTGCCGTTAAAGCTTCACACAGCCTGCAACTATTTGCATTAGCAATGTATGTTTTCTGGGGAAATATTAGGCTGTCTGGATTCAGTTTTTTCAACATATCAAACAGAACCTTTATATTATATGTATCTGCAAAATGTTCACTACCGGTCATGTATTCCTTTAGTATATATATATATATATATATATATATATAAACGTGGTAACTGAACTGTGATGTATGGTTTAGGTTATAGGAGAAGATAATTACATTATAATACAAAATGTAAAGGGAACATATCAGGCTTATTTCCAGGTTCATACTTGTATTTTGGGTTTCTACTAGAACATGTTTACATCCTGTTTCTCCTCCTGTCTGTCTGAATATACCTGTATCCCCCCCTCTGTCTTACGCCTCATCCACACTGGGAACGTCAGGAGCGCATGGCGGCTGCGTCGCGTGGTGGCGGCATGATTCACATGTTGGGTGTTCACTCTAGCTGCGTTTCAGCTGCGTTTCAGCTGTGTGTCTGCTGCCTTTCTGCTGCTGCAGCTGCTGCTGTCAGCTCTTTCTTTCTACATAAAGTTTGCCTTTCATAATGGCCATTTCATTTCATTATAAATGTCATTTATATTTATTTTAGACAGAGATAGGTAAAGAAACGTGTGGTAATTTGTAAATAATAGTAATAATCCACAATTAAAACCCCGTACTATATCCATTCATGGACCTCTCCAAGTCACTGCATGTTCTACAACACTGCTCTGCACATATTTCAGAATAAAAGCCTAGTGTTAACCAATGAAGGAATTCGGTCCAAAGAAAAAACGCTTGAAGGCTTTTATTTTTAAACGAAAGCAGGAAGTGTTGATTTAAAAATAAGTCTTACTTTTTTTCATCTCCGTAACATTTTCTACAGATAGACATCGAAACTGTAGTAATATTGGTGATATGATGTCAATATACAGTCAATAGATCACTTTCTCTGTCTGTTGTTGCTGTGAACCGTGCGCGGCATGCGTCAAAAATAGGTGAGACCTCGAATCTCTAGAAGAGACGCAGCTGAGACGCGCGTCTCACGTTGGTAGGAACTCCAGATACCCAGATGGATGTGCACAAGCACTGACTAAGAGAGTTTTTCATGATGCGTCCCCTTTAAGTTATTGGAGGGACACAAGTAGTGATGTGGATTTCGAGACATTACGTAACGATTGCTGAGTGAAGTCTGAATGATGATTGTATAAACTAGAAGAGGAACTAACTGAGGCAATGTGGCAGAATGCAGATCTGCAGCAGGCGCTGACCTGCTGGAGCTGTATAAATGACGAGATGTTTTTATTTTTGCCAATAACGGATAATGTCGGTGAGGGACAGAGTAAGAGCTTGTAGAGGGGGTGAAATGGGATTTGGGGCTAGTGCCAGCTGATGATAACCCAGTCCAAATGGATTGGTAATGGCTATTCATGGGGGTGGCAAGCAGCTCGGCTGCTTTGACACTAATATGAATGCAGATTGAAATGTGGCCGAGGGACTTTGGCTTGAGGTAATAGCATGAAGGAGTGTCTTTGTGTGTGTGTGTGTGTGTGTGTGTTCTTGTTGAGCAAGCACATGTTGAGCTTTAGGTAATGTGGGGTTGAAAGGCTGATACTGCCACAGATGAGTTTGTTTTGCAGTTGCTGATAAACAGATTTGTTTAGATGTCGCCACGGTTACTATCTTGTAAATGAAAAATCTACCAGGATTGAAAAAAAAATGAAATGAATAAAGGAAGAACTGTCCTTCTTAACATAAACATGACCAGATAATGTCACACATGATATAGAGCAGTGGTTCTCAAACTTTTTACACCATGTACCACCTCCGATAATATTTGACTCTCCAAGTACCACCATTATGACCAGGGGTGGGCAATTATTTTTCCTGGGGTGCCATATGAGAAACCCAGATATTTGCCGGGGGCCAAACAAATTCTTTCAGACTTAACCTTCATTTTATCACTAGATTAATTTATGTACTTTGTTATTGTTATCTATAGTGGTTGTTTGCATAAAAACACACAATTCAAATGGTTATGATTATTTAAATATTTGCTTTGATTAAAAAAAATCTTGGCAAGCTGCTTAGAGCTAGTGTTAGGAAGTTAAACAGGTCATAATTATCTCTCTGATATCTATTTTATATTGATGTGAAAACATCTCCTACAAAAACTGGATTGATTCAAGTTTCTCGCCAAAACTACATTTTACGAGATTACATTTGAACACATCATGATAACGTGGTAATTTACCTTCGGCCAATAGTCATTTTTCCTGAGCCGATTTGAACGCCTCATAACACTAACTCGATGGTACCTCCGTTAACGTTCGCATCTCCGGTATTCAGGACTGTGCTGCCCACCGGCTGCTAACGTTACCAACTCTCCTCCTGCTGATTAGAGAGAGCACACGTACCGCCAGTGGTACGCATACCATAGTTTGAGAACCACTGATATAGACAATACAGTAAATATTGTAAACAGTTATCAATTTGTTGTTTTTATTAGATTACATTTTAAGTTTTAGTTGTAGTCATTTCTCTTTAATCATTCACCACATGGGTATTTTGATAAATTCAACTGCTTTCATTTTTTACAGTTTTCATCTGTAACACTTCAAATGCCAGCTGAACTGTTTTAATATTACTCATTTACTGACAATTCAACTGCTGTCACTTCTTACAGTTTCAAGGAGGATTTGAACTGTTTATTGCTCGCTGTATATACAGGAGCACTCTGCTGTCTACGGGGCTCTCACTGCTTTCAGCCACTTCAGCTGCCTTCATTCCAACACCTCAACCAACACATCAGCTCCTTTAATGCGTTCAACATGTCAGTACTTCAAGTTCAGCTGACGCTCCTTAAAGTGCTTCAACTTAAACCGCAACTCGTTGACAATGTTTCAAATAATCAACATTTAAATACATTTGAAATAATCTGTAGTCATTTATTTGCACCTGCAATTTTCAGTGCCACCAAGCACACTTGTATAGTTTATTTATTTATTTTGTCATTATTAAATGTTCTACTATATTTGTAATAGGTTTTTTTATAAATACCTAAATAAATAAAAAATAAAATGAATACCTTTGATAAATAAAATAATATAACTCATTATATATATATATATATATATACTGTATAAGTATCAAGCACAATACCCGCAATGTGCATAGTTGATGTGTATAATCCAAATGTGTATGTGTGCATGTGGATTCTTTACGTGTAAATATTCATATTTATGTATGCATATGCCTTTAGGTGTAACCAAACTAAAGCATACAAGCAGATGAATGCTAAATTCATCTGCTTGTTAACGCCATGAATGTGTTGTCCACAGCTGGTATGCTCTATAGGACATGCTGAAGTGGCCTGAGGAAAAAACGGAGATGCGATGCTTCCTCATATGTCGTCGCTTGACAAAATCTGGTTCACGCTTCCCTCCCTCCCTCCCTCCCTCCCTTCCTCCCTGCAGTAGTGGCTCACTAGCTTCCAGAACATATTGATCCCAAAATAACATGAAAGAGGCCGACTGAGTGAGTTAAGATGCGCTGAGAAGGGAAGGCAAAGGCTGAGTAGCAGTAGAGGAGGAAACCACGGTACCAAATGTCATTTTTTTTTTACATTCAAAACTTCTATTGAGGTTTTCAAATGGAGCTTTAAATGTCATCATATTTTATGATGTCATCAAGTTAAAGAAAAAAAAAATCCTCGAACAAAATCCTCAATTTCATTAAAGTGATTCATCAGATTAAATGAGTTAGTCCTTTTCTTATTACACGGCTGTGTTGAATACTCGATTCTGATTGGTCAATAACGGCGTTCTGCTGTCCGTAATCTCTCTATAGCAGATCGTCGCTATGTATAACAGACCGTTGATATGTATAACAGACCGTTGATATGTATAACAGACTGTTGCTATGTATAACAGACCGTTGATATGTATAAGAGACCGTTGCTATGTATAACTCTGATTTCGGACTCTGGACGACCATTTCTGTGTCAAAATATTGATTTCTTCAGTAAGTAGCCGTGTAATAAGCAGGATAGTGTACAGCTAGCGGGTCATTGTTGTGAAAGAATCCCCTTGTAGCATCGCCCTGTCGAGGATTCTTTCACAACAATGACTGGCTTGCTGTGCATTATCCCCAACTTATCTTTAAAGGTCCATTATTATAAAAAAGTTAGATTTTCATCTTTTTTTTATGATAAAGCAGGCCTAAGTCCTATATAGATACTGTGAAAGTATCGAAACACTCAATCCACAGGGAAATACACAAAGCCCGTATTCAGAAACTCTGCATTTGAAACAAGCTGTCAGGATTTCTGCCCATTTGTGATGTCACAAATATACAATATTTAGACCCTTTACACAGTTTTAAACGTAAACATTCTAAATGTGTCCCAGTTTAATCCCTGGTTGCAGTGTATGTGATTGTCATCATCTGATAGGAAGTACACATGGACCCAAGCTGTTGCCTAGCAATGCAATTCTGTTGCAATTTCGTCAAAATGCGCTAAAACGGTGCGTTTCAGACAGAGGTTAAATACAGGCATATTCAGGCTGACAGTATGAGGAAAATATATTTTTTTTAACATTACAGCATGTAAACATGTTCTAATAGAAACACAAAATACAAGTATGAACCTGAAAATGAGCAGGATATGGGACCTTTAATGAATAGAACTGGCCAGTTCAGGCCTCCCTTTGTGCAGCGAGCGGGAGAGCAAACAATTTTTTCAGCATGATGAAAATGTAGTTTTTGAAAGACTAAACAATAACGAATATGGATTGAAGAAGAATATGTCTTTAGATAAAAACATTTTGTGAACTTATGAAATGATTACAACTATTTTTTTCCAATGTATTTTGACTTTTGCTCTGGAGATATTGGAAATGTTTGGATCACGAAAGTCAGAAACAGCCAGCTCATTCTACAAATACTGTAGTATAATACTAATAATATTAGTGTAGCCTGATCTTTATCTGCAACTGTGCACAAATATTGTCTTCAAACAGAATGATTAGCCGTCCATCTATAAAAGACAAAAGCTACGCAACATTCAGATTTTGATTTAGAATTTGAATGTCAACGTTATGAATGAAGCTTTGAAGCTTCCAACTGTTGGGTACAGCCCTATAGAAAGCAGATCCCAGCTGAAAGGAGGATTGGACCTGGACAGCAGCAATAAGCCAGAGCTTTTGGATTTGACTGTAAAGAGATTTGTATTATTTTAGTGCTGACCTTGAGATCTAGCCAAAGTTATCTTTCTTTTTTTTGGGACTATTCAGCAGCATTACTGTCGCGGGGTTCTACTTCAAAACTCCGTACAACATGAAAACACTGGCGCAGTCGAAAAACGTTGTATTAGTCCCTTTTATTATGCCGACCTCCCAAAGTGCAAGCAGTGACAATATTTACAAAAGGTGGAAAAAATAGAAAAATAAGCTATCTACAAAAACATCAAATAGCACTGAAAATTGAGTTCCTCAATAACTCCATACTTTTCCAGTCAGAAACAGGCACAAAAAAAAAACCAATCCAAAATGCAATCTGTGAGTTCACTGAATGTTACCTCCTTTGTAGCCAAACCAAGACAAGACTGACTTCACCCAAACGTAAATTCGTGGGCCTGGTTGATAGCTCAGGGCTTTTGTCCTTTTCTATCCATAGGCAGTTAGAGGAGATGGAGGAGGAGCCCAGTTAGTGGTGAGGCAGCATGGCCCATGCCCGGCCAGTTGAGAAGGTTTTTATATATATATATATATATATTTTTTTTTTTTTTTTTTAACAAAAAAACCATGTGATATATTTAATTTTCATATATTTTATATGTCAATAAACAACTGTCAGGCGGGAAAAACTTTACGACGTTACGTTTAAGAGTTTCAAAACTATACTTATTTAAATTTTACATTGGTTTTTACATTGTATTAAGCTGAGAGTTTATTCAGAAAGACGACAAAAAAGCCCCAAATCCACTTTTTTATATAAAAACAGGTTTTTACAAGAACGCGCTGTTCCGACTCATTTTGATGGAACGCATCACATTTGTCTATGTCTTTCTGTCTGTGGACAGATTTTGTCAACATGATAGCGTAACCTCACAAAACCTCACAGGTGTGTATTTGAGATCAAAATGAAGGCAGAGATGGTCTCTAGTTTATATTGTTTAGGAGCCTTCAAGTGAGGCACTTTGGCTGATCGGTGGCGAAAATTAGCCGGATATGTTCACTTTTAAAGTCAAGTGATGCTAAACTTCTAAATGGAATGTGAAGATTATAGTTAGTAAATCTATTGGTTTTATGATACGGGGGATTTCTGACTGCATCACAGACAGACACAACACAGAGACATTAGCCCACATTAGAGGAGCTGTAAGAATGGCACCGGGCATCATCAGGGAGTGGTGTAATGTGGAGATTGAGTTACAGCCACCGCTGTGTGAAGTGAACTTAAAAGTGGAATATGCCTTATAGTCAGACAGCACTTAGGGGGCATATTGATCCGGCAGTGAAAAAAGCAAGTGGGGGAGATGATGGGTGTCAGAGCCTGAGGAGGAGGCGGAGGAGGAAGGGAGGGAGGAGAAACAAGAGAAGAAGAAGAGAGGGTCACCCATCGGAGACAAGAACACAACAAGGCATGGGGTCGGGAATTTGGCAATCCAAATTATAAACACTGAAGTCATAGGAGTGAAACATTGCCCCACGAGAGGTAATGCAGATGATGGTGACGTTTAGTCCATCTGTTCAAAGCTTTGGTTCAGATTCCCATGACATTTGGAATAGATATTAATGATATTGTGGACTCCCTGACCCTTGTGTTATAGTCACGATGAAAGGTTAAAGGTTTTAGTTGAGAGATGTCAAAATCAAGTGGGTAGAGTGTCATAATATTTATCCCCAGAGGATGGACTCTTGTCTTTCTGGACACTCAATGAGCCTTTCTCAAGTGCCATCCTCAGGCCAAAAATGAGATCTGCCCACAAGATATTTCATATAGAAAAGACAGAAGTTTACTCAACACACCCATCATTCCCAGAAGATGAAATGTTTTTGATTTAAATGACGCCATGATCTTTTTATAATCTAGCACCACCTTCAGGACAAATTTCACATTTTGGTCATGTAAGCCTGTAAGAGTTCTGTCCAACACTTTAATATTGTGTAATGAATGCTCGGAGAACCTGAAACCCCAGACCTCGCTATATTCTAAAGCTCTATTTAAACTAACACATGTGCCTGTCATAAATTTGGGTGGACCATCTTAGACGTGGGCAGATAACAAAAACACCCTGTCGTTTCTCACGACGCGTAAGAGATCATTTGAGTTTAAGTCTCGCAAATGTATGCCATGGGCATTTGTTAAAGGTCCCATATTTTAAAAAGTGAGATTTTCAGGTCTATTATATTATAAAGCAGGTTTAAGTGCTTTATGAATACTGTTAAACTATCAAAATGTTCAATATACGTATTCAGAAATTGTGCATTTGAAACAAGCCGTTAGGATTTCTGTCCATTTGTGATGTCACAAATATACAATATTTAGACCATTTCACGGTTTTAAACGTAGATATTTTAAATGTGTCCCATTTGATTTCCTGTTGCAGTGTATGTAAATAACATCAGCTGACAGGAAGTAAACATGGACCCAAGCTGTTGCCTAGCAACGCAATTCCGTTGCAATTCCATTGAAATGCACTAAAACGGAGCGTTTCAGACAGAGGGTGAATACAGGTATATTCAGGCAGACAGTACGAGGAAAATAATGTGTTTTTTGAACATTAAAGCATGTAAACATGTTCCATTAGAAACACAAAATACAAGTATGAACCTGAAAATGAGTACGATATGGGACCTTTAATGTAAAAGTAGTGCAATATTTTGTGCACATTTGATCAACTCTGAAATTATATTTATATTTTCACAACTTTTAATAGAACCAGAAAATGTTTTTCCCTTTGGTTGTTAATTGTTCAAAATGTATTTTATAATATGAAATTGGAGACAACATTAAAAATGTCATATGGGGTTTCAAAAGAGACTCTTGGAAACCAAAAAAAAAATAAAACTGAATTAACGGCATCTTTCTTCTGCTGTGGGTGGAGCAACTGAAGCCGTTCACTCCGTCTTTACACCTCGTACCTCCATTTTATTTTTATTGACTCTGTCTCTCTGTGCTCCTGTCCTGTTCTTATCCTGTCGGGCTGTTTTTATTCATGACAGCCATCATCCATGCCTCGCCATCACCTCCTCCTCCATCGATGAAATACACTCTGCCAAAAGATGATCCAGAATCAATAACCGAGACTGAATGAGAGTTGTGTTCATGCCATAACTCCTTTTAATAGCTTGTGTTGGGCTTTCGATGTGAACAGGCGTCCCGTTTTCTTCCACACCTTCCTCTCAGTCCCTAAAAAACACATAAATCATTGACACGGCCGCTACATGCATGCTCTTTTGGAATTTCCCAGCCATCTCATGAGTTGCTGGCTCTGGACATAGAGCTGTAAATAAAGACCTTAACGCTCTTTGACAAATGGCCTCGGAGGCTGTGGAGGCGTTCTGCGTGTGACAGGGTTGTTTGAGCAGAAATGCAGTGGCGAGTGCTAATCAAAGATGCACATGCAGACGCCGGCCTTTTCCTCTCCATGTTTATGAGTAATTGGTCCAAGAGGCGAGGTGTGTGTCATTAGGGGGGGAAGTGTATGGACAATTGTTTTAGTTAGCTAATGGTGTGGCTGCTCCGGCATTAGTCGTCCTCTCACCTCATATCCCCAACAGCCAGCCAACTAGTCAATCAGTGCTCCGGTCAGAGGCTGCTGCTGCAGTAATGGCTGCAGGACCCTCCCCCCACGGCTAATGCCAAAACTAATAGGCCAATTAGTGAATGGGGATTGTTCTGATGGCTGCATGAGATAGATGATGGGATGGGGGGGAGGGGAGGTTGAAGCACTGTAGCAGCACAGACCCAGTATCTGGAAAATATATATATGTACAGTATATTCTGGCTACAGAAAACACATTTAGATGATCATAGGACATGTGAGCCAGGATAAAAGTGCTCGCCTAATTAGGCCCACTAGCTGCTGGAAGGCCAAATGTTCCAAATGAATTGGTCAAAGCAGCAGATAATCAAAGCAATGCTCAGATTTATCATGCTCGTTCACATGTATTACTATTCTTTCTTTTCATACTATTACTATTATTGCTATGACTTCCACTTCTGTGGCCGCCAACGTCGACAGACACCACCCGGCTCGAGGCCGTGCCCATATGACTAATGATAAAAACATGTAAAATGTTCCAACATCACTGAGAGTTCATTGCAGGAAATTGTCATTAGGGGGTGTAAATCACCATTTTCATCATGATACAATATTATATTGATTCTCTGGACAACAATACGATATTTGCAGATATCGCAAAGTCTGATATGAGACAATATCATATGCTAATTTAACACAATCAGTTATACAAAAATCAACTAAAATATGATTTGACAATTTTATTACTGGGCTCTTCCAGACATGTAAATGAAAAATAACAATTATTTTTTCTTTTTTTTTTATAGAATGTATAAAAATAGACCTCCTGTTGTTGGAGGCATAGACTGTATACATAGATGGACAACGCGTCTCCACTTCCTCCCACTGTACAGAAGTGAAGACAAAATATCCGGATTTGGGATTTTGACGTCATTTGGAGCCAGAGACTGTGCAGTAGTGATCGGGGGGGGCGCGCTATTGAGGTCACCCGCCCGAACCAATCACAAGCCAAGCACGGCCGAAGCTTGTCAGCCATAGAGACTCACAGCTGCCAATCATGCATCAATAACTAACTTGAACATACATCAGCGGGATAAGAACTTTCCTACAAATGACAGAAACCATCTTTGGGAAAAATGTATTTGATGTGTACTTTTTAGTTTGGCCAATGTCCAATCCGCTAACATGGAGGAGGCGGGGTTTATACTACAGCCAGCCAACTGACCCCCTTCACTTTAACCAGCACTGGAACTTAGCTTTGGTCTTGAGGAGCTGTAGCATTTATTTACCGACAAATAAACTGTAATATACACCACCTTCACTGCTATAATGTTACTGCTACTCACCATCACACACTCGCTCTCCCTCTCTCTCTCCCTCTCTCTCTCTCTCGCTCTCTCTCTCTCTCTCTCTCTCTCTCTCGCTCTCTCTCTCTCATTCTCTCTCTCTCTCTCTTTTACTCGCCATGATTTTCACGTCAGCTCATGTCCATCCCCGCGGAAAGCATAACCGAAGCCACGCCGCTAGCACTGTTTGGATATTTGGGAATGAGGTGCGCTCGGGTGGAAATGTTGAAACAGACGTGAAATTTGGGAATTTCAAAATAAACGTGTCTTTAAAAGATGATACGTATCAATGTTTTCAATTTGCATCGATGGTATTGGATCGTTGATCGCTGAATGTATTAGGGGTGTCACCATTTCGATTCTAAATCGGAAATCGATCGGCTTAAAATCTCGACGATTGAAATCAAAAGCAGGATCGAGGATTATTTTCTTTTTTTTCTCTTCATCTCCCGACAGAAGAACACCACGGTTGAATTTCAGCCTAAATTCACCTTTTTCAGCTCAACATTGTTGGATCAGAGCAGGTGGTAGCAACAGGCTAGCGGGCTGCTTAGTGCCATCTCTCTGGAGATTCATCGACCTGCAGACCTACAGTTTTAGACGTGATCCGGATTGCCACCAAAATGTAATGGATTGTTCATTGTGCCACGCCCCACCCCTCCAAAAAAATTCATTCAACTCCATCATGGACTTTTGGAGTATTCCTCCAAACCAACAAACCAACAAACCAACGCTGGTGAAAACATAACCTCCTTCCTAGGCCTTCGGCCTTGGCGGAGGTAATGACAACAGATGAAAATGGCAGTACAGTGAAGTACTGTGTGTACCTTTCACTTTATTACATCCCTGGTGTGTACCAGTGAAAAATTAATAAGACATTATTTTGAAATGCAGCGCTGTGTTGTGGGAGTAGTGTAGGTCATTTAGAGAATAGCAGAGCCGGTGCGAGAGTGTTTGTGTGTGTGTGTGTGTGCGTAGGAAGTGGGTTTCTAAAATGAGAGAGAGAGAGAGAGAGAGAGAGAGAGAGAGAGAGAGAGAGAGAGAGAGCGCTAGCTGTGTGTGAGAAAACGAGCGAGCAGCGGAGAAGAAGACAGAGTTAGTTTAGCTCTGAGAATATCAGTGAATGTTCAGTGGAAGTTTCAGTTTGTGCAGAAATAAATGCTGCGGCTCCTCCAGACCAACGGAGGTTTCCCGTGTCTGGTTTCCTGCTGCTGAGCGGACGTGTGAGGGACGGGAACTCTCCCCTGTGTTTTGTGACCACAGTCGGGAGGCCGAAGCAAGCGAAGTTAACAGCTGACTAAAATTATATTTTAACTTTAAGTCTACTATTAAGCTCTAAGTTATGTACCTGTATATACTATATGTGTGTATCTATCTACCTGTGCGTGTGTGTGTGTAACACAGACTCTACAGTCTATGGTGTATAAGCATACAGCGGTTTTAGATTAATGTTTATATTGATAAAAATCCATCATTCAAAGTATTCAAACGGAAAATCTACCCGCATTTGGCGCTTGTTAATTTCAGACCCTGATTACAGGCATCGTACGGAGCCTTCGGTACTGTAGAAAAAGAGTACCGTTACGTTTTTATAATTTTGGCATCGACTTGGTACCGAAGTATCGGTTCTCGTGACATCCCTATACGTAAGTGACTTAGTGGCGTAAAGTAGGCGTAGTGGCATAACTTACGTAAGTAAAAATGACTCAACATTGCCTTTTGGTTTCACACGGGAGACGAACATGGGTCTCCTGGGTTAGGGTCCTGTGTTTGTTTGACTAATCCATCACCACCACTTCCCCCCACCCTATGAGGACTTTGTTACTATTAAAAATACTCTTTATACTACGTCATCTGACTTCTGGTTTGCTACCTCTTTAACTACTATGGCCACTAGAGTTCGCCTCCTAACGAAACATAAATATGGGTGATAATACGCTGCAGTACAAATGACCTATGGGATCGCTTTTTGGGGGAGGACAGGCTGACAAATGTATTGCTATTGACTTTTAATTCTTTGTCATGTTGTTATCAAATCGTTGCAGTTGTGTTGGCTTCAATTGCTTCTCATAGACGGCAATCAATTCTATATAATGTTACATATGTCCGAGTGGACACTGACAAGACTATTGGGATTTTTAGGAACACGTGAGGCCTTTTCCAGTGTTCTTTGGACCAGTATACAGTATAACCGCCAGAGCATCAGTGTGGAGAGTGAGTCAGGAAGGAGATGTGTGAGGATGAGACGGGGAAAGACAGGTGAAAACAACAAGGGCTTTTACTGCTCCCTCTTATCTTCTGCTCCCCAATAATAATAAAAACCAATACGGCACAGTGTGTGGTGGAAGTGTGTGTGCCTGAATATCAGAGATTATAAGAAAACGCTCCCTCTATCAAGACAAGAAACTCTGGTAGTGAGAACAGAGGCACACGTACTACAGACAGTCCAAAAATACAATAGACCTGATAAACTATAGCCTCCTGGTAATCTAGCCATCTCAAGGAGAATCAGCATTACCCAGTGAATTAGTAGATCATCACATATTTAAAGACTCTACATCAAGAGCCTGTTGATGTACCGAGCTATACTGTATATTTCTTCCTGTTTAATCAATACATAATGAAAAACAATCATACAGATTACTTATAGTAAGTGGTGCACCTTGAAACCCTTGAAAAGCTGGAATTCCTCAATGTAGCTCTCTGGTCAAGACTAGAACACTAGTTGTAAGAGCCACAATGTGTGAATATAAGTTAAAATGAATAATTTCTAGTTATTGTAGCTGACTTAGATAATGTTTAAAAAGGTAAAGAAACAAATGCATGTATATTTAATTTGATGATTTAGACTCCCTTTAATATAGTGAGAGAGTGAGTGTGCATTAGAGTTAGAAGGCAGAGAGCTGCGTTAGGCACGGAGCACATAGTTTTTCTACCGTGTGACACTATGTAATATTTAAGTAAACGTTTTAAACTGGATTACATCTCCTGTCATTCGCGTCAGACTGAAGTTACTGTGCCTACAGCTCGTTTGTGGCTTATTTTGGGGATTCAGAAGGAATGCCACTACACTAGTCCTGGAAATACAGGACTAGAACACTTTGGGAAGAAAGGACTAAAACACTAGCCTTGAGAAGACTAGAACACTAGCCCTGGGAAGACTAGAACACTAGCTCTGGGAAGACTATAATACTAGCCCTAGAAAGACTAAAACATTAGTCCAGGGAAGACAGGACTAGAACACTAACTAGTCCTGGGAAGAAGACTACACATTTAGTACTGGAAAGACTAGAACACTAGTCCTTGGAAGAATAGAACACTAGTCCTGGGAAGACAGGACTAAAACACTTACTAGTCCTGGGAAGAATACTACACCTATAGTCCTAGAAAGACTAGAACACTAGTCCTTGGAAGACTAGAAACACTCGTCCTTGGAAGACAGGACAAGAACACTAACTAGTCCTGGGAAGAAGACTACACCTATAGTCATGGAAAGACTAGAACACTAGTCCTGGGGAGACTAGATAAGGAATTAAACGAAAAACTTTGGACATCTTGTCCTAGTTTTTACTGTGCAACAGAATTCCAATCAGGTTTCTGATATATTGGTATATCCAGTAGATTATAAGACATTAGCAGGGACAAAGTACATTTAATATCAGCAGGCATGTTTTGTAAAGCTGAGTGTTAACCAAACAATGAAGACAGCCTAACAGCTCGTAGAATGTGTTACTTTTAAAATTCAAAAGAAATCACCGTTTGATTCGTGCTGCATTTCTGCCTCCTGTGTCTGCATGTACTATATGGAATCTGTCTGGAAAATGTGGGGGTAAAAGAAGAGACTGTCCTCACAACAAACGTGAGCATTTGTTATTTGTTCAAATGCCTGAAATGACCCGTTCTTACATTTACCTGATTAGGACCCACAGTGACCGTGTGAGTTATGACCGTTGCCTGTCAGGAAGTAGGAAGTAGCGTGATTTGTTCTTTGCACCAGAGGCTTCATTGGGAAATAGGTCGGGGTGGATGGATACGTCAACAATGCGTCAGACAGTGGAGACTATTTGTTGACTGCTGGTCGTTCATTTCTGGTGTCCTGCTGACCGTCAACATTAGTTTCTTTTAACCACGACCATGATCTTTGTTTAATTTTAACCCTAAACCTAACCAAACCAAACTGTATGTGGCAGATTAGAAAAAAGTCAAATTGATGACAGTTTGTCATCTTGTTTCAGTTCATTCATATTTTACTGTTGTGCTCCTCGTCTCTGTAATTGTCTCAGTTTTCAGTCCAAAAGTCAAAATGTATAGAATAAAAGGCAGATGTAACCATTTCAAACATTCACAACATGTTTTATCTAACAAAATATTCTGCTTCAGTCCATATTTGCTGGCATTTCATTTAAAAAAAAAAAAACACATTTGTTTCCGATACTTTTGCTTCGCCATGGACTGTTACTGCATTGGGTGGCAGCATAAAAATAGTTTTTCTAAAAATAGATAACCTATGAAAAAAGCACATTTTACATTGTAAAAACTGTCAAAACTCATCAGGCCCAGAAAAAAGGTATAACATTCTTGAACACAAACACTAAAGCAGCATTTCATGAGTGTAAGCTCCATGTTTGACTGTCTAGCCAGAGGCTTGTTTTTAAGGCTAACACACCTGGAGGTTGGTTTTGGGCGCTGTGTATCGAGTCCCACAAAAAGTCTTTGAAAGACCTCAGAAGTTTGGATAAGTTTGGAAGGATACTTGAGGTGCAGTGCGTATGCCCCCCCGAGGAGTAGGCAGCATGCTCTGAGCAGATTGTCAAGATGAGTAAGCACTGGGATTCCCTCGATGATGATGATGCCCACTGCATCTGGCTCATGGCAAGCATAGATCCTCATACTGTGCATTTTAAGGTCCTCGTGCACACCGCTCACAAACTGTCTCATTTGTTGATGAAAGATGAACATAAATTAAATAGAAGTTACGTGAATTCAGTTCCAATTCAGATGATGATTCAACAGGACATCTTCTGGAGAGAAACTAGAATATTCAAGAACATTCCTGATTTGAGATATTGCACATTAGACTTGTATTGCCATCATGGAAAATAGCCCTTTAAATGCCCATTTCTAGTGACTTTTGCTGCTTCAGTCCGTGTTTGCTGGCATTTAGTTTTCAAAAACAACATTTGTTCCGGTACCTTTGCTTCGTCATGGACTGTTCCTGCATCTGGTGGCAGCATGAAAATAGTTTTTCTAAAAATAGATATTATATGAAAATAGCACATTTTACACTGTAAAAACTGTTACTTAGATCTAACTAAAAAAAACAAATTAGGCAACAATTTTTTTGTCATTTTAGTGAACTTCTTGGTATTTTGAGTTGGGTAAACTCAGTATTATGTATTTGACTGTATGCTAAAAAATCAAGTACTCATAGACAACGTTGAGGAATGGAGGAAGAGCCAAGACGTCCCATTGCTGCATGTGGGCGTGTCATGACCATGACCCTTTACTTTTGATATAAGCCCTTAAACTGAGTTTTGTTTAATCAATTTATTTTGTATATAAGTTCAATAAAATCATAGAAAATAATTACTAAAATATTCACACTTTTTATTTGTGTGTAACTTAAAAAAAATGAATGAATTTAAGAAATTAATTTATTGGAAGAAAATATACTTTTTAAACTGAAGTCATATGGACAGTACCATTGAAGGGCTTTTTTTTACAGTGTACACTGCTAAGAGTATATCAGTTTTATGTATGTTCTAACAGTTACATGAGCTGTGTGTGGTGTGTGGGGGCTGAGTATGGACTGATGTTATTGCTGCGCTATAGAAACATGGCGGCACAGCCTGAGTCTCAACATGCACTACAGAGATGGAGACTGATGAGACGTTAATGGCCCATCAGCGTGAACAAAAGGTTGCAGATGCTCTTTGGCGTGAGATTTGGATAAAATAGTATCTCTAAATATAGCTATTTATTGTCTGCTACTACATTTCTATTTTCTGATACACTGTAACTCTATTTTACTGCATTGGATTCATTTTTACCTGTTTGCATGCAAAGTGTAACTACCTTTAGTTTCCTGTAAGTATACATGGTCTGAACCCTCGTTGGAAATTGGATTTTGATGCATTGCGATGCTTTTGAGTAATGTAACACTCCAAGGAGAGCATTTTTTCTTGATTATTTTTTTCATGTGTTTATAGTTACGAGTAACATGGGGATAGAAAGAAACAAGAAACAGGGCCGTATATACAGGACCGCATAGTAACTGTGAATAAAGACAACAATGGTGGGAACATTTAATTTGCTGTGCAGTTTATAGTATAATAAAAGTATTCTTGTTCACATTGTTTTTTTTCAATGCTTGAACAATCACAATTGTCCTGCAGTAATTAACCATAGTGGCAAATACATAGCAGTGTCTGAGAATACACGAAAACCTTCTGAGTTTGGGCAAAGTAGAGTTAAGGGTCATTTTAGTAGAGTCTTTTTTTTGTATTGCAAAAATCATTCATCACTCTTATCTCACTCATCTTCAACCGCTTATCCGTGGTCGGGTCGCGGGGGCAACAGCTCCAAATAGGGCATGCAGGCAAAAATACCTTGCAATATCATGGCATATCACCCACCCCCCGTAGAGATCAGTGATCATTGTGAGCAAAAACGAAAGAGGTTACTGAGCCTGTCCTCAACCTGCTTCATGTTGTCTTCACTGTCAACAACTGGCATTAGAGACTTGGACAAAACACAACCTGCCCAACGTTTCCATGTGGCACGTCTGGCATGTAGTCCCATCTTTGAGGAGGTGTTTGGCAGCGATGGCGTAGCCTACAATGTATCAATGGAGCCTATATGCACATAGACCCTGCAACACAGTTCCCTGTCTGGAATCAAGCTGACTGGAAAACCAAATTTTACATCGTACTTCTACATTTGATGCTTTACAATCTTTTACAACTAATCAAATATGAATGATTTTTATTTGTAATAATATAGTTTTTGTTTCCATTGTGGTATTGCTACTTTGTGGTATTACTACTATGTAGAAGTGGTATCTGATTACTGACCGGCTGTATGTAAATTGGGCTACCTGGGAAGTCTGAAGCAGCACATGTACATGTTTTATGTGATTTCATGCCTTAATCTGGTTTCTCACAGAAATCTCAAATGCGTATGTAAAACTCAGTTACCAGCCTGCACCTACCTAAAGGTGCATGAAGTCATATATTCCGTACAGGTTTCATAATGTACTGTATTTTAATGTACGCTCAGCTAGCAGCAGGGATTTCTGGCACCATTTTAATTAGAGTCCCACGGGTTCCCGCTGTCGACTCCCTCCTACCACCTGGTGCCACAGCGTAGCAGAAAAAGGGAAATATCCCCAAGGAACTGCTGCTCTCGTCTCATGTGAGCAGAACTGCGGCAGCCATCTCAAACCTTCTCCCTCATGGGAATGCAGCACCAGCGTGCCCTCAGCCAAGGGTACTTAACCCCTCAGAGGCTTAAACACATGGAGAAAGATAACAGTGGAATTATCGTTGGATTCTATGGAGAATAGGTGTGTGGTGTGTGCTGATGAGATATGACAAAGTTCCTGGAGAGACTGGAAAAATCAACTTTATACCCTCCGTCTCTCTCTCTCACTTTATCTTCATTCTCTGTCTGTGTCGCTCGCCCCTAGATTTTGACCTCGATGTGAACTTTGTGACTTCTGTTTATGTCCTGTCTTGACTGAAACTCTTCCATAGGCTTGTTAAGCCTCATCCACACTGGGAACGTCAGGAGCGCGTGGCGGCTACCTGTTGTTTTTTATTTCGGCGTCCATGTTAACAGGTTAGAGCAGCCACAGCATCTCAGCTCTTCTATTGATTCGTGGTCTCGCCTATTTTAGACGCGTGCTGCGCGGTTCACAGCAACAACAGACAGTGAAATTGACTGTATATTGACATCATACCAGCAACATTACTACAGTTTCGATGTCTCTCTATAGAAAATGTTTCGGAGATGAAAAAATAAAAGCCCTCAAGCATTTTTTCTGTGGATAGAATTCCTTCATTTGTTAACACGATGCCTTTATTCTGAAATATTTGCAGGACAGTGTTGTAGAACATGCAGTGACTTGGAGAGCCCCATGAATGAATATAGTACCGGGTTTTAATTGTCGATTATTACTGTTATTTACAAATTACCACACATATCCTAACCTTTCTCTGTCTAAAATAAATATAAATGACATTTATAATTAAATGAAATGGCCATTGAAAGGCAAACTCTATGTGGAAAGAAAGGGCTGACAGCAGCAGAAACGCAGCAGATACGCAGCTGGTGTGAACACCTGACGTGTGAATTATGCAGCCACCACGCGGTCGCCACGCGCTCCTGATGTTCCCAGTGTGGATGAGACGTTATGTGTACATGTGATGTGCGTGTGTGTGTGTTTGATTAGCAGATCTGCTTCCAGTATTAGCAGCTTCATTTGTAGTCTGATGAGGACCCGGTCTAGATCCCAGGGACTTTCCCTTCTGGCAGCGGACCGGCTATCCGTCATGATTCAGCGAGATTCACTTCACATTCTCAGCTAAACTTGCTGGACTTCATTTGTCAAGAGCTGCAATCATTTGATATGCAAAGGTCTGACAGGTCCTGGACCAGAATGTAAAGTGTTGTTTATATACTCCCCCGTCTGCGATGCTAAGTGCTAATTGCTGTGGTGTTTTTGCTCCACACCTCCCCGAGATCATTTGTCAATCAAAAAGTCCGACCAGCACTGACATTTCTAATGGAAAATCTGGTGATGAAGTTCAGTTTTTTCCCTCATGTGGGCTGCTGCTGCTTGTGCTAAGCATTCAGCTCTTTTTCTAGTTATTACAACAGAATACATCCATTCTCCCGTCCATTATCTGTAACCTACTCATCCTGACGAAACCACTGCTTATGTGTGGCACTACAATTTAAATTTGGTGAATGGGCTTCAGGGTCACCGTGGGTTGGATCCTTTCCCTGCATGCCCTGTCAAGAGGCACAAAGGTCACACCCTGGACAGGTCGCCAGTCTGTCACAGGGCTGACACATAGTGTAACACATCCACACCTACTCAGAGACTACAGCTCAACTGACCTGCGTGTGCTCAGACATATTACAATTAACATACATACAGACGTAGGCAAAGTTGTTGGTAACGTTCCGTTAAAGAGAGAAAAACCCACAATGGTCACTGAAATAACTTGAAACTGACAAAAGTAATAATAAATAAAAATTCACTGAAAATTAACTAATGAAAATCAGATATTGTTTTTGAATTATGGTTCAGCAGAATCATTTAAAAAAACAAACTAATGAAACTGGCCTAGACAAAAATGATGGTAACATTAACTTAATATTTTGTTGCACAACCTTTTGAGGCAATCACTGCAATCAAGTGATTTCTGTAACTCTCAATGAGACTTCTGCACCTGTTGACAGGTATGTTGGCCCACTCCTCGTGAGCAAACTGCTCCAGCTGTCTCAGGTTTGAAGGGTGCCCTCTCCAGACTGCATGTTTCAGCTCCTTCCACAGATGTTCAATAGGATTTAGATCAGGGCTCATAGAAGGCCACTTCAGAATAGTCCAATGTTTTGTTCTTAGCCATTCTTGGGTGTTTTTAGCTGTGTTTTGGGTCATTATCCTGTTTGAGGACCCATGACCTGCAACTGAGACCAAGCTTTCTGACACTGGGCAGCACATTTCGCTCCAGAATGCCTTGATAGTCTTGAGATTTCATTGCACCCTGCACAGATTCAAGACACCCTGTGCCAGATGCAACAAAGCAGCCCCATAACATAACCGAGCCTCCTCCATGTTTCACATTAGGTACAGTGTTCTTTTCTTTGGATGCTTCATTTTTGCGTCTGTGAACATAGAGCTGATGTGACTTGCCAAAAAGCTCCAGTTTTGTCTCATCTGTCCAAAGGACATTCTCCCAGAAGCGTTGTGGCTTGTCAATATGCATTTTGGAAAATTCCAGTCTCGCTTTTTTATGATTTGGTGTCCTCCTGGGTCGTCTTCCATTAAGTCCACTTTGGCTCAAACAGTGACGGATGGTGCGATCTGACACTGATGTACCTTGACTTTGGAGTTCACCTCTAATCTCTTTGGAAGTTGTTCTGGGCTCTTTGGTTACCATTCGTATTATCCGTCTCTTCAATATGTCATCAATTTTCCCCTTGCGGCCACGTCCAGGGAGGTAGGCTACAGTCCCATGGACCTTAAACTTCTGAATAATATGTGCAGCTGTAGTCACAGGAACATCAAGCTGCTTGGAGATGGTCTTATAGCCTTTACCTTTAACATGAAGGTCTATAATGTTCTTTCTGATCTCCTGAGACAACTCTCTCCTTAGCTTTCTGTGGTCCATGTTCAGTGTGGTACACACCATGATGCCAAACAGCACAGTGACTACTTTTCACCCTTTAAATAGGCAGACTGACTGATTACAAGTTTGAAGATACCTGTGATGCTAATTACAGGACACACCTTAGTTTAATATGTCCCTATGGTCACATTATTTTACATCTTTTCTAGGGGTACCATCATTTTTGTCCTGGCCAGTTTCATTAGTTTGTTTTTTAAAATGATTCTGTTGAACCACAATTCAAAAACAATATCTGATTTTCATTAGTTCATTTTCAGTAAATTTTTATTTATTATTACTTTTGTCAGTTTCAAGTTATTTCAGTGACCATTGTGGGTTTTTCTCTCTTTAACGGAACGTTACTAACAACTTTGCCTACGTCTGTACATGTTTGTTACAGCGCATTCTCACTCCCAACACGTCAAATACTGCCGATTGGTCAGCGCCCCTCTGCATCAGAAACCAACGAACGTAGGCACCGTTTAGCGACAGTATGTGACGAACCGGGCATTCAACGAACTCCAATGTAAACCCACCTACACCCGTCCGTGGCGTTAATAGACGGTCGGAGCAAGTGACGTAGATTTAATAGTCTGAGAGTCCGTTCAGGGCAGGTGGATGGGTCAAACAAACACAGGACTTTCAACTAGGAGACCGCTGTTCGTGTCCCGTGTGAAACTAAACATTGACTTATTTTGTCACGTCAGTCTTTAGTCACGTGACTCGTCGGTATCGTCAGTCGTGAGTCGCTAGTCAGTGAAGTTAACGTCAACCACGACCGTTTCCTAATCCTAACTAAGTGGCTGTGTTGCCTAAACCTAACTTCCTATGAAACAGAGGTTTATTTTGAAAGGACACTATGCATGTAACGAGTGTATTAAGTCTCCGATGCTGAGGAGCACTGACTAAGCGGCGGTATTTAACAAGTTGGGAAAGTTGTAGAAATGAAACCTCACATTGACATTTGTAATCATGCAAATGACTAAAAAACCCAGACCTACAACTTAACCTTACTCAACAGTATGGCATGTCATTCACTGTTTTCAGTGGCTTTGAAGAACACAATTTACCACAAGCCCAAGACGGTCATAGGCCGAGGCCAGTCGAGTTGTGGGCCATGAGAATGGACTGCAAAGGACAAACAGTGTAGGTGCTTTATAAGCAGCAGAAATGGTAATAAGCTGCACTGGTAATCATGTCATGGACGCTGTAGTTTTTTCTTCTTTAAACGTTTAAAATGGATAGCGAATACCAGGAACACGTTTCACTTTCACAAAGACTGATGAAAGAAACCAGTAATGAGAGACTGTGTTACAAAAGCGAGTAGAACAGATGGTCCATGTGAAGTGGTGTCAGGATGTCAGCCGTCGATGCAAGGCTGCGATAGACGTCCAATCCGTTGAGGAGTGGCATTCGCAAGCCACATTTTTTCTTCACAATTACTCCTATGTAGACAGTGGTCAAGCAGGACTACTGATGGCCTCATTAACCATCTCCATGGCGACAACATCTCACTGTACCAACTACCAGCATAGATGAAACACTGTCTGTGCCTTTACACCTTTTTTTTTGCACACACCTTTTAACATGTTTAGGGTTCAAGCCCTGAAGGGGCCGAACCTTAGGGTAGATCAAACAATATCATCAACAAGAATAAAATCCACAAATGTGAAATGCAGACCACCTTATAGCTAACTGTCAAAACAATACCAGCTAATGACGTAACAATTGAAAAAGTTATCAATGATGTTCTGGATTAGGGCTGTGCAAAATATAATGCGCTTGGTATTGGGAAGTTAGTCATAGCACAACAGTCGCACACACCTTTACACCCAGAAACTAACTTGGGACATTCAGAGTGTAGGCTATAGTTTGTCGAGGTACATTGAAGGGGATTTTCTGAGCCGTTGTATGACAGCCATATATTTGAATGGTCATTGTAATTCACTTTCAAAATTGTTAGAATGGAGGCTACAGCTCTGGGGAAACAAGCTGTCCTTCAGTCTGTTTATGCGGGCTGTGACCCAGGTGGGTTGGGTCCTTACTGATGTTGCTAGCCCTCTGGTTCAGATCTATCCAAGTTTAGAACAGAGTTCCCACAGGTGAATTGGCCGTTATCCATCTGCTTATCCACACGTACCTTATCCATGTGCTCACCCAGACGTACACGTTATCCAATGTACTTATCCAGACATACGTTATCCAGGCGTAAAGTCAAATATTTCAATGGCGCCATGCAATCGCCTGTTTTCTCCGTCAACACGATCGAAATGGAAGGAGGCGTCGGCGAACGTTGACACGTCAGCACTCTCTCTAACACTACAAAGTTATCCAGTTTTCTGGCATAAATAACGCTCCATAGAAGACAGCATGGAGTCATTGAAATAGCACCAAATGTGTTTCTATGCAAAGATGCCACTATAGCTCTCGGGGTGAATGTGTGAAGTGACTCATTTCAGTTCTCTGCATATATAAGTAGCCTAAATATATCAGAATATTGATGTCAGTTCACTGGCAGCCAGCCTGTACAGATGGCAAAGTGCTCAGATCTGCTGCCTTTTTTTAAATGTCTGTTAAACAAAAATAAAATCGTTGCACAATGTCATGTTCCAGAATAGCAAACTAGACTAAGGACTAGGAAAAGCATCTTTTAAAGGGTAAAAACTTAAATGTACGAGCTTTAGTGTGGTTTGCAAAGGTCCACGTGGAATGGAAATTGATAACACTATAATATGTTTCTATCTGTGTGTGTTTTTAAGGAGAGCTTCAGGTAGCAGTTGCTGTGAAGATATGTTACGTTAATGGCTGGGGACTTCTAAATACTCCACTCTGAAATCCATTGAAATTGTACTATTGTTATTTTCACTTGCTAGACTCTATTTATTGCATCTTACCTTGATCAAAGTTTAGACTGATGGAATAAATGTGTGGGACCATTTAGTATAAAATGTTCACTTTTTCAAATCTAGACAACGTTTTGGGATTTAAAATATGTTTCCTATGTGCTTAGTGTCTGAGCCCCTATTGTCAAGCTTCAGGTGGCTTATCGGAGTGTCCCATTTCTTCATATCTCCATGATATCTTATGATGATGATGATGATGCATTTGTATCTTGAAGGGGCTAAATTCGATATCCAGAGCATTAATATATCATCAACTATTGTCTATGTAAAGATATAGAGGAGTAATGTCTACCTGAGCAGAGAATGAAGTCTGCGTGTGTTGTAATCAGAGCTTCTCTGTGCTTGTAGTGCATGTTAGTGCATGTGAGCATGCTCCACTGGCAAGCTCACAGCCACTGCTCTGCACTGCTCCTATACGGCGGTTACAGCCGATGACACAGCCTCAACCGACGGCATCATCGTGGAAGCGTAGCACCCCCAAATCTTTCCCACCGACAGCATTTTCAGTTGGTAGCGGTTGCTAACTTGTAGCTGGTTTTAAGTCAGAGTTGTTATTTCTGTAAGTCACTTAGCGCTGCATCAATTCCATCCATACTTAGCACCATTTTCATGGCCATTTTTCTGTCTCTATTTGTCATGAATATAGCTAACTAGCTATATGTAGGAAAGCTGAAGTCTCCATTTTCAACTCCCCCTATGAAGCTCTGATTGTTCCTCCAACAGTGAGCTCAGCACCAGACTAGTTTGAATCTCTGAACAACGAGAGTCTTGGGGGTGATTCAGGAGATCTGGATCCAGGTTAGTTTTGGAGGCTTTTGATCAAACAAAACGACATGTTTGAAGACAATGAGAAGCTTTGTATTTGGGCAACTTGTCATGGACACAAACCATGAGTCTCTTTTTTTCCCACTTTTTAGCCAAAGAGCGCTCATATATTTGCTTTTAAGTCTGTGTTCTTGTGTGCAAGATGGTAGCTGCATGTGCTGTATTAAGTAAGAGCAGTAATTGTGGGAATACTCAGAAATGCTACATGTCTGCAAGATATAATGAAGTGCATTAACCCGGGGCATCGGGATGTGAAGTAAGGTCAGAAGTATAATTCGGGACTGTCTGATCCACTGCCTTGGAGACAGTTTTGGATGCATCCAATTGAACGTTTTAGGGGAGTGGCTGCACACTGCACTTTATCAGACACAGCCACTTAGTCCTCATCCCTGACATCTTTCCTCTTGTAAAACATACCGTCTCAAAGCACAACAAGGTATAACGTTCACCTTTGTGTGGCTTGTTGTTTTCAAGTACGACTTCTTCTAAGCCACTTCCTGTTTGCGCCAAGCTGGAGTCGACTTCCTACTCATTGTGCTAAATAGGGGAAAACGTCCACTGCAAATACAGTTAGTGAGTACGGTGGTTAACAAACAGATAGAGCCAGAGCAACACGACCTCCTCTCCACGCCAAACCGGTAGAGTCAGAGCAACACGACCTCCTCTCCACGCAAATCAGATAGAGCCTTAGCAACACAACATCTTCTCCACGCCAGATAGCTAGAACCAGAGCAACACGACTCCTCTCCACGCCAGATAGATAGAGCCCGAGCAACACAACCTCCTCTCCACGTCAAGATAGATAGAGCCAGAGCAACACAACCTCCTCTCCATGCCAGATAGGTAGAACCAGAGCAACACGACATCCTCTCCACGCCAGATAGATAGAGCCCGAGCAACACAACTTCCTCTCCACGCCAGATAGATAGAGCCAGAGCAACACAACCTCCTCTCCATGCCAGATAGGTAGAACCAGAGCAACACGACATCCTCTCCACGCCAGATAGATAGAGCCCGAGCAACACAACCTCCTCTCCACGCCAGATAGATAGAGCCAGAGCAACACGTCATCCTCTCCATGCCAGAAATATAGAGCTAGAGCAACACAACCTCCTCTCCACGTCAAGATAGATAGAGCCAGAGCAACACAACCACCTCTTCACGTCGAATAGATAGAGCCAGAGCCCGAGCAACACGACCTCCTCTCCACCATGAACCTAGAGAGAGGACCATATCTTTCTTCCCCTTTCGGCTTTTAGGGGCAGTAATAAATCCATTATAGCCGCTCACTCAAAGAACAAACCTCGACAAGCCAGTCAGGTGAGACTTATTCCTTCATCACCAGGTATAATCGACACTTATCTTCTGCCAAGTGGATAAACGTTGTGCGAGTTTTTCTTGAAATAGTCTCTGTTCCTCATTGATCTGTAATCTTGTATTTAATCTACATTAGCTATCACACTGGTTTTCTTTGGGAGGTCAATTAACTGAACTGACTCTTTTGCAACATTTTCATCCGTTTTCATACAAGTACGTGTATATTCTTCAATTAGTATTTGTATTTTTTTGTGTGTTCATTTTTACATTGGGTTCGAGTCCCATGGTTCAAATCAGAACCAAGAAAGAATTAACACGACACACCTCCTCCTCCTCCTTTTTCCACTGGGGATGGATGATGGATTAAAGTTGCACGATTCAAAGTAGCTCTGCGAACCATTCTTGTTCCATGAGATATTATTGCAGTAAACATCGTTGTCACCAGTATTTTTTCCCCACCCTCGTCAGGCGTGTTGAATCAGTGATGGGCGCCCATGCTCCACAGATTTTCATTTCAAGCAAATGCCACAGAGGCTTATTTCACTGATTACTTTTACCTCCTCTCTGGTTGGAGGGTTATCAGTGAAATTAGCTGGTGTGACACATGGCTGTGTCTCACACATTGTTGAGCATCTCTCAGCTAAACCGCAGCCTTTTTGAAACACTGAATCATTTCTCAGTGTGAAAACGGATAGAAAAGGTTATCGATTATTGTCTTTAAATTCAAATTACATTCAAACATGCATATCAGGTTCTGATACCAATTCTAGTGGTACAGCACATAGGTGTTTCTTTATGTCTGTCTAGCCATAAATATGTGGACACCCCCCGTTCGTATACTTTTTGGCTGTTTTTCGTGACCACAACCCTGTCCAACAACTTTGGGATGAACTGTAACGCCAACTGTGAGCCAGACCCCATATCAGTGTTAGACTTCACTAATGCTACTGTGGCCGAATGAGAGCTAATCCCTGCAGCCAGGTGCAAACATCTGGTGGAAAGCCTGGAACCAGAAGGGTGCAGGCTGTTAACGCAGCACATGACATGACACTGTTCTTTCAATCCAAATGATGTCCTTATTTCTATTATGTTGGTGTGTTGATTTATTTCTTTTAGTGCTGGGTTAAGAGACCATATAGGGATATCACCAGAACCGATACTTCGGTACCAAATCAATGCCAAAATTCTTAAAGGTCCCATATTGTAAAAAGTGAGATTTTCATGTCTTTTATATCATAAAGCAGGTTTAAGTGATATATAAATTCTGTGAAAATATCAAAACCCTGAATCAGTGGAGAAATACACACAGCCCGTATTCAGAAACTGTGCGTTTGAAACAAGCCGTCAGGATTTCTGTACATTTGTGATGTCACAAATCTAATAATAAATAAACACCAGTGCAGCAGGTAATAAATCAAGTGAGAAGTAGGCTCATTTTCTCTACAGATTTTCTATACAACCAGAGGAGTCGCCCCCTGCTGGATATTAGAAATAATGCAGGTTTATGGCACTTCCGCATTGGCTTCACTTCTCAGACCCACTGATTTAAACCCAGGTATATATTCAATCAATAATTCATTATTTATGGGAACTTCTACATATGTTGATGGTATGCTTGCCTGTAGCCATTTTTTTTATTTTTGCATGTTGCAGCTGACATGCCCAGCTGGTCAGGCTTGTTCTCAGTTACACTAGAAAAATCAATGGCATTGATTAATTGGAAGTTTACCAAGTGAACACTCTATATCGTCCCTATTATTAGTGCCAGTAGGTCTTTTCAGTAAACCTTTTGGGAGGTATTAGGAAATTAAGGTACAGACCTGCAAAATGAAGTGATACCCATGTCGCAATTTGTAATAAATGACACCACAAACTGACACAAAATGAATATGGGCCTCAGAGTGGCGCTCGGAGGCCGCAGGGCAGTTGCCAGTGTTTCCCTGTTGTTAATCGAGCCTTGCCAGGAGACCGGCCTCATCAGCCCATTGCTGTTTTACATTATTGGCTGCTGTTGCTCAAATTTGAAAAATCACATCTTCACTTAGTTACAGTACGGGTGTCATGGCTGTACAACCGCACAGCGAAATCAATCGGGACAGACTGGCCTCACTCACACATATACTACACACTCTACCCACTCCACTCCAATCAGAGTCGACTTGTTCTCCTTCATTACTCTCAGCCAGGCAGCTGCTTCTCTTCCTCTCTTTTCCATCGTCTCATTTGTCTCTCGCTGTCTGTCTTCCTCACTCCCAGCTCTTTCTTCTTATGTTTCATATGCATAATAATCACTGTGAGTTGGCTCAATCTAGTGAAATTGAGTTTTGGTGCTGCTGGTGGTGGAAGGTTTGCTGGAAGCTGTAATCAATACTCGGGAGCCATGGGGCCATTATGGAAATCAGGTGGCATTAAAAGGTGCAGTGCTGGGTAAATGTGGCTGATTGCTCAGCAAAGCCCTTGAGTCATGTGACTTTTTTTCTTTTCTTTTTTACCTTTTTAGCCAATTTCCTATGTTAGGATTCCTGCGAGTTTAAACACAGGTCAAATTTTCATGAAATTGTTGTATTTTGTCACGTATTTGACAACACAAACAGGTACTAAAAAAAATTTGTCGATCAACCGAAAAGTAATTAAGTAATATTTTTTGATAAATGAATTATTCGCCAAGGTCATTTGTAAAACAAAAATTGCAAACAGCTCATTTGAGCTCAGTTTTATATTGTTGTGAAGTGAATAGTTTGGGGTTTTATAATCGGAAGACATCTGACCTTTAAGATCCCATATTGTAAAAAGTGAGATTTTCATGGTCTTTTATATCATAAAGTAGGTTTAAGTGATATATAAATACTGTGAAAGTATCAAAACACTCAATCCATGGAGAAATACACACAGCCCGTATTCAGAAACTGTGCGTTTCAAACAAGCCGTTAGGATTTCTGTCCTTTTGTGATGTCACAAATCTACAATATTTAGACCATTACACAGTTTTAAACGTAAACATACTAAATGTGTCCCAGTTTCTTTCCTGTTTCAGTGTATGTGAATGACATCAGCTGACAGGATGTAAACATGGACCGAAGCTCTTTCCTATCAACGCAATTCCATTGCCATTCTGTTGAAATGCGCTAAAACGGAGCGTTTCAGACAGAGGGTAAATACGGGTATATTCAGACAGACAGGAAGAGAAACATAATGTATTTTTTGAACATTAAAGCATGTAAACATGTTCTAGTAGAAACCCAAAATACAAACATGAACCTGCAAATGAGCATGATATGTCCCCTTTAAGATAGATAACCTACTGTGCAAAGTAGGCCACTGCATCAGGGTCCCAGATCCCCAAGGGGCCACCAAACCCTTAGATTCACCCTGTGTCACTTGGTTTTTGGTCATTTTTAGAATTTTATTTAATTATTTGGGTTTATATTGTGCTCATGTGGATGGACCGCCAGCTTGGACTCTGGGATCTTGTGATGGGCATTTTTCACTTTAGACTAAATTATTATTCAATTAATGAATTAAGAAAAAGAACAGATTAATCAATAAGGACATTGGCTGTTGGAATTGATGGATGCAAAGTGTTAAATGGCATCATATTGACAGTGATGGCATGTAGCACGCTTTTTACCTCTCCATGTTACTCATTTAGTTCTTTTCTTTTCCCAGCATCCACCGGGACACTCCCAACAGGTTAACAGAGGGCTAAACTTAAGTAGTCGATCATAAACTGATGGTATATTTTGTAGAATTTCACCAACATTTTTCTTCTGCTGACCAGCTGAGCTCTAAGCTCGCAGGCCCTCCAGGACTTGAGTGCCTGTTTGGATTTACACTGCTGACAATGAACAAACACTGCTCCATACATGTACATACAGAGAGCTCTAATCCCTACTCACACTGTACAAACTGACCACAATACACAGAGCAAGGTAAATAACTAAAGGGAAGGAGGTGATGGAAAATCGCTGCCGGAAACTCTGCGTTCTGCTGTGAAGACACTGAATATCTCATGCTGATATTTGACGTTTATGATACTAGTTTATACTAGTACTAGTATCAGTATCAGTATTGTGCACATTGTAGCAGCAGCAGCCCTTTAGCACTTAAAGGAGGCAATGATCATGAGGCCATGGATATACAGTATACTGTGATGCAGTGCAAGTTATGTCAACCATAAAAGTGTGACAAGTAGTTCATCCACTCCCCCTGGGGTTTTCATGGAGCTGTATATAGCTGCACAATCATCAGCGAAACTATGATAACACACACAGATCCCATCCATCCTGACATCTTCCCTACACTGCATTTGTCGCTCTTTATACTTCCTGGTTCACAATTACATGGACAAATTGAATTTGTGGAAAATATAGGAATTACAGTGCATTATACTATAGCTACAAACGGTGTATGACAACGGCCTGAACTCCTTCAGCTCAGAGTCCAGCGGGGCCTCCGGCAGCGAGTATCCCACCACGGACAGACCCAGATCCGGCTTTGCTGCCGCCTTCAAACTGCAGTAGGAGCTCTGGCGGGAGGTGGAGAGCTCCGCGCCCGGCGGCAGGGGCTCCTCCTCCGGCCAGGAGCAGAGCTTCGTCTCGTTGGGACGACACCGGAAGGGAGGCACGGGAGAACCAGAACTGAGCGGGGCAAAGTGTCAAACCCTGCTGCAGTAAAATAAGACATTTTCTAAATAGGTCGCAGCTGTACTTTTTTAATGCAAGCACACATGGGAAAAACAGGAAACTCCAAAGAACATATCGCAACACTTAGTTTATATTAAAAACAGAAAGCAAGCAGGAAATCTGAATGATGGAAATACATATAAGATACATAATCATTGCCTCCCTCCCTGTGTTTCCTTTTTCCTTAAGGGAGAACTTATTCCTATGGTCTAAGACAGTCCAAAAAATATAAGTTAACACGAACAACTCTCTCCCAAATCCAAAAACTAGAGTGCTAAAACTCAAACTTGCAATCATCATAGGGTATAAAATGAAGAGCTGCTCCATAGACAATGAATAGGGAGAGATGCTCTAGATGACACTAAGAGCACCCGGGGGAATGTTCCGAGTATATGGGAACATTTTCTGTTTAACAGCTGAGAACATTACAATTGATTCATCCATTCATCGTCTATGGAGCGCCTCCAGAATTTATACTTGATGACATCACAATTGTGAGACTTACTTCTCTGGTTCCTGGCTTTGAGAGAGAAAGAAGCTCATGTTCACAAATATTGATTGAACTTTACTAGGCCACGGAAATAACTATAAATATTGGAATTGTTAATTTAGGTGGTGTTCCCCTTTAAGACTTAAAGGTGCTAAATCCAATGTCCGGAGCAGCAAACAACTATTGTCTATGTAAAGATATAGAGGAGTAATGTCTACCTGAGCAGAGAATGAAGTCTATCTCTCTGTGTGTGTTGGAATCAGAGTTTCTCTGTGCTTTATTTACATCGCCGGGCTGGCTCTTCATGCTTTTAGTGCATGTTAGTGCAAGTTAGGGCTCATACGGCGGTTACAGCTGATAACGTGTTGGTTGGGACGTTATCAGCGTAGCGCCCACCCTCCAGTTCCCCTCCAGGTTAACACTGTTAGCTCTGTCAGCACTTTTGCCGTTGTACGCACCCTTTAGTGCTGTTTGCAACCCTACCGCCGGCTCCCCGTAGCCATGTTGAGAGCTGTTGAGAGGCAATAGAAATGCTCCCAATCCCGTATTAATCACCTTTAAGTTTAGAGCTACAACACGCAGAGTGCGAGGTGTTGCACCCTCGTGTGCTTCTCCTTCGAGCTGTTTGTAATTCCACAGATCTGCCAGCTATATATGGACATACTGTATAAAAAGACTACAATTTTCACCCCAAGCTGCCACTATACTGTTCAGACGTCCCTGCACAGCCAAAGATCAAATCTCTTCTTTACAGGCTGTACAGACAATATAGAATATAGGAAACCATAGCTGTGTTTGTGATGTAACATACAGGTGTCAATCCTGGAGTTTTGGTTGACTGTACACGGTTATCTTACCGGAGACAGAAAATCCAAATTTGGTCAAATGGAAGAAGCCTGGACGGAGGTTATAGGAACATTTTTTCTTTTCTGTAGAATTTGGATGCCCAACCGCTCGCCGCCCACCACCGTAGACACTACAGCCAGTTTTCATGAGTCAGTTGCCCTTCTGTCCTAAAACTCTAACTAACTGAGTTGTTCAGGCTGTCAGTAGAAGAGAAGCAGCTGATGACTCCATGTGTTTTTTGAGGACACACATGGTAGTCTTCACCTAGTCTCCTCAGGCCAGCAGAGGGAGTTGGCAGAGACGAGGACTGCGGGAGTCGTTGGGAATTAACAAATGCAGCGAAACAAGTTTATTTTCTTTTTCGTCCTACTCAAGCTGAGATCCTGTTGGCTGTGAATTCCATCCAGATTGACTCGCCGTGTGGTTCTTCATAACTTTTTTTGTTATGCCTTCCTTAGTAAGACAAAATAAAACATAATGATACACTTTTATTAACCTTATCCTGACACATTTAGAGCTTTATTTTTTTAACAATATATAGAACATAGTCTGAAGTGCATGGTGCAAGTGCATTTAGGACGTGTTCTACTCCACTTTTGCGGGTTAATCGGTGCATAACCTAGAGGCGAAAAGTAGGACGCAAGGGGCAAAGGGGTTGTATTTAGTCTCTTAATTAATCATTGGTGGGTTTTGGGCGTAACAGGAATTAAACCAATCAGAGTGTCATCTCCCATTCCCTTTAAAAGCCAGGTTCGCCTGCATCGGACACATTGCTATTTAAAAGCTGACATTGGGCGAACAGTTCACCAGACTATCACAAAGTCAACAATTAACCTAACCTGCATGTCTTTGGACTGTGAAGAAAGCCACGCTAACACGGGGAGAACATGCAGAAAGGGCCCCAAGCTGGATTCTAACCCGCAACCCTCTTGCTGTGAGGCGACAGTGCTAACCACTGCACCACCGTGCCTGATGTTAGTGGAGGTGGTCTTTGTTTTAGACAAAGAGGATCACCTTCGCTGTAAAAACCCTGTTTAACTTTGCAAACAGTCAAAGAGAAAAGGCTCTCACTACACTGATGGTGCACTCAAGAGCAAGACAGGTTCCTTTTTTTTTAGGAAAATTCTTTTTATTCCTTTTTTTCAAACATAGCATAACATATATAACAAAACATAACACTGGTGCCATCATACAACAAATTATATCTTACATTTAACATTTAATATGTACATACACATATTCACACATACATATCGCTTCCCACTCCCACACAGAGACAGGTCCAGCCTTCCTCCCACCCCGAGAGGTAAAGTTACAGAAAAAATGACATAAAAATAATTAAAAAAATAATTTAATTAGTTAGTTAAAATTAAAGGTAATAAGTACTACAATAATATAATTTATGGTAGTAAGATAGAAACCTTGAATAAATAAATAAATAAATAAATAAAATGTAGAAAAGAAAGAGAGAAAAAACAGCACATAGAAAATAACAATTAGTAATTAAGTAAATACCGTAGAAAGGTTAGGTTAAGAAGATTCTATATAAGTGATCCATGGATCCCACATCCTATAGAAAAGCTGTGAGCTACCTCTTATAGCGTAGGTTAATTTTTGCAAAAGGAGCACATGAATTTACCTCATTAATCCACTGAGTAATATTAGGGGGATCCTCATGATTCCACTTAGATGTGATACATCTATTGACAGCCGTGATTGCCATGTTAACAAAACCCCTGATTCCGATCAGTCAGGTCCCCCAACATAGTAATCACAGGGGAAAGAGATATTTTCCTTGATAGGACTTTTCCAAGAACGTTAACGATCTCCAGCCACCACCGTTCAAGCTCAACACAGGACCACACCATGTGTACGAACGTACCGGTTTCCTGTTTGCAGCGGGGGCAAGAGCAAGAGCAAGATATGGTTCTTGACATTTTGAATCTGCCCGACACGATTGGTCGATGGACACCACTTTCCCTTTGCACTTTTTTTTACATTTTGCTCATCTCGATTCAGCTAACAAGAATCTTGATAGCTGTGCATCTTGTTGGTTTATTGTTCCCACATTTAAGTTCCATTCTGCATTTTTCTCCTGAGCGTGATCACCTCAATTGCAATGCTTTATTCTTGTGCTTATGTTAAGACATTGACACCTTTGTTTTTTTTTTCTATTTGTTCCTCAAAGTAAGGTTTTGAAAAAAGCTGAATTTTGGTATCGCTACTGAAACTTGGGTATCATAATATAACAAAACTACTGTTGTAAAATGTTGAACGACGCCAAGCCCCTCTCAGAATTTCTCTCTAGATTCAGGAATAACTGAATTAGCAGAAAGATGCCATCGGGATCTATGTTTTTTTTAGTATTATTTAAATGAAGAGTAGATGTCACTGTGTCCATATGGGACTCAGGGGCATCGGACACTGTCATCTTCATCCCAAAGTGCCACGGCCACGGAGCGAGGTTCTGAAGAGGAGGAATAATACAGCTCTTGTTCTCTGACCTCCACATACACTTGTGCTATTTGTGTGTATTGGCGTGCTGATGTTCCTCTGTGTCGCACACCAACTAACAGCCTGTACAATTTCTCTTTCTCTTTGAACCAAGCTCCCAGTTGTTTTTATTATGGAAGGAAAATAGCCCCATAATTGGGATAGATATAAGATTATATTGTGTTTCAGAAGAGGCCTTTGATATCGCTGATAGCAACTTGGCTTTCTCGTCTTTGATTAGACATGAAAGCGCCATCGGCACAATGTGGCAGCGCAGCGAGCACGGGGCTCACTCTGCTGTTTTTAATGACCATTTGCATTTTCCTATTTGCATAATATGTGGCAGTAAATAGAAGCCTTTGCTTTAGATCAAAAAATATATTCATGCATTTATGTATCTCTATCACTGACTAGACAGAAATGGGCTACAATTATTACTTTCTGAGCTGACATGAAAAGCCAAATTAAAGCTTGATTACAGGGTTCTTACCTGATGGAGGTTTGCCTTTGATTGAGTTGGCGGTCATGTTGAAAGTAAATTGTGTTGTTTGTGTTTGGCTGTGACTCGTATTGTCTTTTTTTGAATGTTTCCCAGCTTGTAAAACACACATAGGGCTTTTGAAAATATGTCAATCTGAAGCTGAGGAACAATTCCCGAAGTTGAACGGGAGACACGTCTTATTTCATCTTAAAATATCAACTCATTTTGCATTCGCTAACCATCAGTTCTGAACCTATAAGGTGTAATGATTTGTGTATGATTTATGGAAATCTATCATCAATGGACTATCATTGGAAAGAGTATGTTTTGTGGATTCCGTCAGTATATGTATGGCATCTGTGCACTCTGGTTTGAATGCTATATAGCTCTGATAGGAAGAGGTCCGACACAAATTGTGTGAAATATCAAGTCGGCCAGTTGGTTGGGGTCAAAGCAAAATTCATTCAAGTAAAAAGCTGCTCAGTTTTGATTTCAGAGCATTTGCACACATTTCTTAAAGGTCCCATATTGTAAAAAGTGAGATTTTCAGGTCTTTAACATTGTAAAACAGGTTTAAGTGCTGTATAAATACTGTTAAACTATCAAAACGCTCAATATACGGAGAAATACTCACAGGCCGTATTCAGAAATTGAGCGTTTGAAACAAGCCGTTAGAATTTCTGTCCATTTGTGATGTCACAAATAAACAAGATTTAGACCATTACACGGTTTTAAACATAAACATTCTAAATTTGTCCCAGTTTATTTCCTGTTGCAGTGTATGTAAATAACATCAGCTGACAGGAAGTAAACATGGACCCAAACTGTTGCTTAGCAACACAATTCCGTTGCAATTCCATTGCAATGCACTAAAACAGAGTTTTTCAGACAGAGGGCAAATACAGGTATATTCAGACAGACAGTATGAGGAAAATAAAGTGTTACAGCATTTAAACATGTTCTAGTAGAAACACAAAATACAAGTATAAAACCTGAAAATTAACACGATATGGGACCTTTAAATACATTTTGTATGCATTTTTCACAACTCTCCGCACATATTTGATAAATGTTTTGCCTGCTGCCATAGCTACCTCCCTTGCCAACATGTTCTCATCCCAACTCGTTCCTTGGCGTCACTTTAGTTTTGGCATGAAAACCACTATAGTTGCTCGTGGTCACTTTAGGTTGAGGCAACAAAAACACTTAGTTAGGTTTAGGAAAATAAATCCTGGTTGGGCTTAAAACTACTACATTTGTTGTAGTTTGTGATCTGTGAAAAAAAGTTTTTCTATACCGAAGAGAATTCGACACAGGTCTAGTAAAAAACACTAACCTATTTCATATCATAGTTTACCTGCATTCTGTATTTCTCTTTTAAATTAAATAAGGACTGTAGAGTTATTTTTTTGTCCCAGGTTTTTTTCTCTATATTTGCTTGATAAATCTCCCAAAGGTGTCTCTCTTGAATGTCGACAGGGGAAACTTTTAAAAAGCTGTTATTGTTTTTTAACTTGGTCTAACTGTAGCTGGTGCAGCCTTTGTTTTTGTCGACATAATTACTCCTCCTTGGCTCTACCTGAACTGCAGCGCACCTTAACACTAAATGGAGTAATTAGCCTGTGGAGACCACCTCCACCTCCACCAGGCTACAAATAGATCCTAACCCACAGAGAACGTCTGGCATCACACACCGCTGTGAACCACAGGTAGACGGGCCTAATGAATGAAACCTCTGTGCGTGTGTGTGTGTGTGTGTGTGTGTATGTGTGCGTGTGTGTGTGTGTGTGAAGAAGAAGAAGAAGAAGAAGAAAGAGGCAGAATTGAGAAGTAGTGCTGCCGATAGAACGTGTACCTGTAGAACCTGACTGAATTGTGTCCATATCAGTAAGTAGAGAAACTATCAAACACTGAAAAGTTACATTACATCACATTTATTTAAATAACTCTTTTATAAGAAAAGATAAAATAAGATAATCCCTTATTTGTCCCACAGTGGGGAAATGTGCAGGATTATAGCAGCAATAGGGGACAGTGCAAACAACAAGAGGCATCAGTAAAAAACAGAACAAGATTTAACTAGAATGGCACTCGGAGAGCGCAGACCTCCGCCAAGGTGCCCGAGTACGATTGCCCCCCCCCCTCTCCATTCAGCTTGCGCCATCATCCACGTGTATTTTTGTTTATGTTGAGATCAGCTGTACGTAGCGGAGCATCGTAAAACACTTCATTCAAACTGGACAGAAACAAAGTAAAACTCACCTAAACCGTCGTTGTTACTCTTTCCAACAATCACAAAGTGTGCTTTGGTCGAACTGGACTGTAATTTCACAGAGATTAATGTGAAAAAACGCAGAATCTACAGGTCTCCCCCTCTCCCTCTATCCCCCGCTCTCTCTCTGTCCCTCTCTCTGCAGGCAGAAGGAGAGAGGCAGGGTGATGCATCATGAATGCGTCATCAGTCACACTTTATCAATAGAATCATGTACAGAGGTCAAGTGGCACACACAACTGACACACACCCGACCCTTTTCACCAGTCCTGTGTTGTTCCAGCGAGCACAGACCCAGAAAAGGACCCTGACATGTCCAAGAGGTAGAACTATATGAACGGTTAAGGCATCGACCATGTCCTCGACACTCATCCCACCGAACAAGGCCGTCGACACCACAACGCTGTGCGTAGAGTGTATGTGAACCACAGTGGGAGGGTCTCTTCCCACCTGCCTATAAGCCTGGTAGATGCACTCACAAATCACCATCACCATAGCCATCCCGCCAGGAGTTTCTTGGAAATGGCTTTTTCGGCCACACCATCACCTAAGCACTCGAACAGCTGTTCAGTGCGCCTAAGGGGGGCCGTGAGTTCAACATAACATGCCAACGCACCAACAGGGCAAAGCAGATGTGACTTTGCCTCGCTGTCTCCCGCATAGGGTGAAGGGCAAAAAGCATCCAGTGGAATGACCTTCAACCTGAATGAAGTTAAGCTATTGGGATTAAAAGGAGTGGTTTGGTCTGATAGTAGTCCTACTGCGGTCAGCACGGGGCATCAAGCAAGTGGGGTGCACCGACACTTACTCTTTTAGCTGAGGTCAATGCAAGCAGCAAAGCTGTCTTGAATGAAAACGCCTTTAAAGAAGAACACTCAAAAGCCTCAAAGGGGTCCTCAACCAAAGCCTAAATCACCAATGGCAGTTCCCACTGTGGGGAGGAGGCACCACTGGTAATTGCCTCCTGACCCCCATGCAGAAACTGCTTCATGAGAGTGTGGCCAAAGACCGGTCTGTTGCCAAAACCCCTCATGGCAGGAAGAAATACATACACTTTAATAGTGGCATAAGACGGCCCTCTATCCATCAGACACACCGAGCAGAGAGGATAGGGTGAAACCTGCCCTTTGGCTGCGTTCGTTCAGAGAGTATGTGAACTGTGTTTATTTGTGCTTTAACCACCTTTAAACAATCAGAAAATAGCGTTTATTTCTCTGATTCACTGCTTTGTTCTCACTAACGCCACTCCCTCTCTTCATTCACTCTATATAGCTAGCTAGACTATCGCTGCTCTCTCTCTCTCTCCCTCTCTCTCTCTCTCCCTCGCTTCCTCGTTGAGCCGAGGCGGAGGAGCCAACTTTGAATGCCGAGTGTTTACAAACAGCAACCGACAAATTTAACATATTATACCTTTAAGTTGCTTTTAGACTGAATGAAACAGTTTTTTCCCTCGCTTTATTTGAGTGAATTCATTCACCAGTGTAGCCCCAGGGCAATTTGTTCTGCCCCTGAGTGCCATTGTGGCTGGTTTCCTGGTCTACTACCAGTTTCCTGGTGGTTCTACTCAGAATAAATATGTTTTGGTTAATATTTACATGTTCAGTTCAATACACACATACAGTATGTGTCACTTTAAATAGGTTGGTTGCAGTGTACTTGGTGAGCATGTGGTTTACTTTGAGTACAACCAATATTGTTTAATTATATTACATGTAATTGGTTGTTTATGTGTCATGTCACTTTACCTGGTTGTGATTGGCTGTGGGGCGGAGCGGGTGGTCGAGCAATCGAAGTGAGGGAGCGGCGCAACGGAGAGGTTGGAGAGAAGCCAGTGGAACGAAAAGAGTAATTAGAGATTTATGGTTTAAAGTGTGTTTGTAAGTTATAGTGCTGTAGAAACTAGAGCCTAGGACTGCAAGCCAGTGAAACGCCGAATGTATAAGTTGCGAGTAGTTAAGTGGCTATCAACGCAGTAGCTGATATTGCGCCTTTAGCCTTTCTAGCTTACTAGCCAAGCTAACTACCGCCGAAGGACACTCTGGACTGCCCAGGTAGCGCTCCAGGTGACCTGGATAAAAGCCTGGTAGTTTCTCTGGCAACGCGGGAGAAAGAAGGTTTCACCCATCGGACTGCCACTGTCAGCCTTTCTAGCTTTTTGCACCACGCTTGGAGGTGCAACATTAGGACTCTGTGATACAAACTCTGCTACGCTAATGTGAGTACAACGGGGTTGTTTTCATTAATGGTCCTTTTCTGTTTGCTGGCTTGTGTGTGTGTGTGTGTGTGTGTGTGTGTGTGGGCCCACCAGGGTATTTTTGGTGAAAGTAAAAGAAACCATAAGAGTTCATTGCATATCCTTTGGTACTGCTTTATGTTATTTTGGGCTAGACCAAGCACATTAAAGGGTGACATATATGCTAGTGACCCCAGAAGGTTAAAGGAACATAGAAGATTGACTTGGGTTAATACTGACTTGTTTATCTCTGTGAAAGGTCAAAGTACTATTTTCTTGGTATACTATTATTGAGATTATTGTGAACCTTTTTTATTTTACATATTTTTTATATCATTCCTTTTTAGTTAATAAATTGAGTAAATTGTTGGGGACATATTTGTTATGTGTTTTTTATTAGGTATAAACATAACCACAGTGCAGTCACATATAAGAAATAGGGAAGAAATAATTATGGGTTATTAAAATAAAGCAACCACAGGAATAAGGGTTTAACTAAAGCCAACCTGGGAATTAAGTTTTAAGAACACAGGGCGCTGCCTTTATAAAAAGGTGCAGAAAGCGCCACACCAGTTATCATCCCGTCTCAACAATTTGCTTAATGTACGGCCTGAACGTCATTTTTTCTTGATTTGCATCAGATTTTTTTATTTTTTTTTATATATATTGTACTATTTTATTTACTGCACTGGATATATTTAGGTTAATATGTAAATACCATTTTATTACCTGTGTGGTCTGATTTTACTCAATACTGAACCTCAAGTATCATATCGACACTGCTGTTTACAACAACTGTTATATGATACTCAGATTTACTGGGAAGCAGTCATTACATGTGGGAGGGTGATGGATGTCTTCTGTTCTACTGCAGCTGTTCAATTTATCCACACAAACACACACACAAACACACACACACACACACACACACACGCACACACACACACACACACACACACATACAAACACTTTCACCTATGCCACTGACCCTAAAAGCTCAGCTCTAATTGGACAGTTTTGTGGCAGTTAGTGACCTGTATCCCTATTGGCTGTCCTACTTCTGTCCTAAATGTCTTATTTGTCTTCTTGACCTTTGACCTCATACCACAACACTATATAACAAGCACAATAACGGCAAAACCAATGATAAAAAAAAAAAAAAATGTTATCAAATGAAACAATGGCAGACAATGCAAAGGCAACAACTACCACTACTGCTATTGGAGCCTAATCTTTTTTTTCCCAACAGCAGCTAACATAACTTTGCAGATGAGTTTTAACCCGCATGGTTTTCCATATTTATGCAGCGGCCTGCTTTGGTCTGTTGCAGCAGCTAAAATCCAATTAGAGATGTGAAGAAGCTGTCTGACTCTGTATCCAGCCAATCACAGTTCCCCCTCCTCTTCTTCTCTTTGTTTGTTTGGTCTCTTGTGTGTCGCCTGAGCTCAGCCCGGCAGACCGCCTTTGAGAGATTTTGCTTTCGGTTGTAGCTGACCCCGGATCAGCTCTGTGCGGGGCTTAAGGTTGGGGGTCAGAGGTCAGGAAGAGAGGGATTTGCTTTAACTTCCCCCTTTGGCTGCGTGTTTGTCGGCATGTTGTTTGTCTCCTCCACTTGCTCTGAAGCTCAAGGCTTTCTGTGCCCTTGAAGTTCAACTCTCTTTTGTTCTCTCAGACTCATTGTTGTTTTGCAAAGCAAGATTCAAAAAATGTATGTGTATGTGTGTGTGTGAATGTACATGTTTGTGTTTGTGTATATTCATATTTATATGTTGCATCGCCCCGGTTACAGTAATAGAAGCCCCAGCAACACGGAGTGTGTGTTTTCATCTTGTTAAGCAGTTGCATTTGCGGTTTATACTCCTGCATAAACACAACAACACACAGAATTAAATCTGGTCACATCAGCTGATTCACAGACACAAAGGTTGCTCAATTAGTGTGAGCTCTGTGTGTGTGAGTGTGTGTGTGTGCGTGTGTGTGTGTGCATTCGAGTACAGGCACACGAGTGTGAGACAGCGGCCTGATGCGTTCATCAATCATACTGTAACCAGTCTTTGTTTATTTGCATTTAGCAGACTCAAATGGAAGACGGGTTTTATGTACTTGGCAGTTTCACCACAACCTCTCTCTCTCTCTCTCTCCTCCTCCTCTTCTGTCCATCTCTCTCCACTTTTTTTATCTCTCCCACTGGGAAACACTAATTTTTTCTCTTCATTTACTGCTGTACTTAGCACCAATGTTTATCTCTTGAGTAATCTTAATTTTTAGGAGTAAAATGTCAACATGTGTTTGAAGGGTTATTGATTAAAAGCAATGAGTATGAGACTTACTATGATATTTTACTGTATAATATTACTGCACGTCTACTTGGTTTAATGTAAATTCATGCACACATTTTGATTCATTTCCACCTGGTGTTAACATGTAATCTGGATATTTTAAGTCGATCAGGAAAAACACACTGTAAATGCTGCAGAAGCCTTTGCAAACGGAATACGATCACCCAGACTACATGTAGAGGTGGTCTGACTCACACTGTGATCTGACGTGAAGCAAGTGTAAATGACATCCGTGCAGTTTGGCCACCGTCTGACGAGACCTCTCTCTGCTATCTGAAGCTGCCAGTCAAAACACTCCAGACGAGTCCTCCCTCCCTCTGCAAAGGCAGAATGAGTAGAGCCCGTAACAGCAGAACCACTTCGAGACATTGAGACTGCATCACGAATGCGAGCGAGGCTGAGATAACAACAATGCTTATCATTGCTCCTCCTGTCCGCATGTCAAAGTGCCCTATAGGGCAAGACACTGCTCCTCCTGATGGTTGCTGTGTGTGTGTGTGTGTGTGAATAGGAGAATGAGAGGCAAATTATAAAGCACAAATTGCATTATAAAGCAATTCCAGGTGTAAATGGAAAAGGCTCATTATCAGATGTCAGAAACCTGGACAAGTATCCAGATACATGTTGATACGAGGTGAAAATAGGGTCCTATAACCACAAAGAAATGGGTAATTTCAGCGTGCCAGCATGTTCTAAACATATTTAATCTAGGGATGCTAATTTTGAAAAATGTTCTTAACCGATAACCGACTCTCATTAACCGATTATTAACCGTTAACCGGCAAGATTAGTGTCTCGCATGCAGCAGTGCGCCAGCTGCAGTGTATGAGCACAACAGACAACTGAGTCCCCAGTTCATCCGTAGGGGAACGTTAATTTAACAGTTTCCCAGTAAAAGTCTCCACTGCACATTTAGTTTAGTTTAAATGCCCGGCATAACGACACTCTGTCTGTCCGGATTAACGATAGCAAGTGTCTGACAAACAGTGTGTGTGTTTGTGCTACGTTAGCAGCTGCTAGCGTTGCCGCTGTAGCCACACACATACGCTCTGTCAGCGCGGCCAAACTTCAGCGGGTTTCCGACAGACCGTGTGTGTGTGTGTGTGTGGCGGTGGTGAATGTGGGTTTTGTTGGTGGCGTTCTAGCTGTGAACGTAGGTGAAGCAGACGGTGTGTGTACAGTTTATTTGTTGGTGAATAAATGCTACGAGGCTACAACTCCTATAGACGGGAGCCAACCTGTAACGCCGGCTCAGACTCTTAAAGTGGGCTCTTAAGGTGGACTAGCTGTTCTCCTTAAACTGACTTTCTCAGCTTTTTAATAATTAATTATTAACATTTCTTTTAACTGTTTTAACTGATAGCGTTAAATGCTCAATGTCGGTCAACGATTAAACGGTTAATTATTAACATCCCTATTTTAAACAGCTTATACTGTATGCACTTTTAAAGCTTTTATTTGCTAAACTGGGCTTTGATTGGGTTTTTGAATTAGTCTTAAAGTCAGTTATGGATATTATTAAAATTATTTTATTTAATTGGGCTAAGTGATTCCCGAATTTGGCCTTGTAGTTTACATAATACAAAGCAAAAAGCACCAATAAATAAATAATATTTATATATATATATCTCTGTCTCTCTGCTGCGGCCTTTGTATGGGGCATTATTGACCTTTCTCTCTCTCCTGACTGATGCTAATGGCTATTAACATTTGCTTCGGCAGCACTCCGACAAAACTGAGTGTGATTACACGTTTGGACTGGAAGAGGAATTACCCTCAGTTTATGCTGTCATAATGCAGAGATAAACCCTAATAATCCCCGGAGTCCGTTGGGAAAAATAAAAAGCAGCACACTGCTAATGCCTCTCACTGGAATCATATTTATATCTTACATCTATTCCTTTTGTTCCTCGTCTTTTCTTTTAGTGTCAAAGGGATGAGTGGACGAGGTTAAGTATATAATTTACTCCCCGAGTCATTCATCCTGCCGCTTATTGATTCCATCTCAAATTTAACTTTCAGATTGGCACCGACTCCATTAGAAAGTAATAACCGACCGGGTCAATAAGTGGGAGCTGTACCAGTAATGTGTAGATTGAATGTAGGTTTATTGGAATGCACCATTAAGCGCTGGCAGGATTGCGGGATCAGGGGTGGAGGGTTGAGGAGGGGTTGGACATCTATCATCCTGTCCCGTGTTCAGCCAACGGTGATGGGAACAGAATAGGGGACAAAGCACTCCTCCAGTAAATTCATCATCTCCACATTTTTATCTCTCCTTTAACAGCGAGTCTCAAGGGGGGAAGAGAAGTCAGGCTGTGTGCACGTATGTGTGCATGAGAATGTGTGTGTGTGTGTGGGGAAGGTGCCTATAGTGAAGTATGGGCCCTCCTGTCAGTCTGACCCAATCAGGAATGAGATGTCATTCTCCACACGCCACGCACCGCAGACACGAAGATTGAGATATGGCAGGTGATATATATGTATATATATATATATATATATATATATAGGTATATTGCTGGGGGTGGGGGGGCATATTGAACTTTATGCAAATGGTTGGAATCTTTTGTTCAGTAATTGCTGTTTCTGTCATGGTAGACCTGAGAAAAGCCGCCTGCGATGTCATTTCGGTAACATTTTATAATAATGATCATTTATAAAAGGTAAATTGATAGTTAATTAAACTTAGTTAATAGTCATTTTACTGTTAACAAACAATGAAATTATAATTTATAATGTTTAATAATCATTAGTAATGCTACAATTGCTAGAATTGTATTAGTAGTTTGTGTAATATGAAATAATTAGTTATCATAGCTGATAGGAGACGATAACAATTACATTCTGATTACATTAGTGAAGTATTTATTAACAGTTTGTTGTTGCACACATTATAACATTTCATATACTATATTAAGTATTTGTTAGTGATTGCCAAATGATTTGTGAACTTTTAAGAAATCGTTTGTAAAACATCTATAAAAACATTACATAGATAGATGGACCAGGAACTGGTTATTAACAATTGACAAAGTATTAACTATCTAAATAATGTTAATGGATGTTTTACAAACTATTTCTGAAAGGTTTACTAATCATTCTGTAATCATTAACAAACACTTATAATATAGTATATACAATGTTATAATGTGTGCACCAATAAACTGTTGAAATAACATCAATTATATCATGACTAATAGTTAGTAACCATTATTAATTATGATTTAATGGGTTGTTAACAGTAAAATAATTATTAGCTATAGGGCTGTCAAAGTTAATAACACGTTAACGCAAATTTGTTTTAACGCAACTAATTTCTTTAACGGATCAACGCAACTTGTGATTTTTAGGCTGAAGGCTCAGTTTTAAAGCTAGAGTGAAGATACTGGTATCATATGAAACTAAAAAGCATATAGCTTTGTTTATACTCGCAAGAGTGGCGAGGGCCTCTCCTTGCAGTTCTTGTAGTCATAGAAATGAAGTTCCATCCACTATCTACTATTTTTCTTTTGTGATATTTTTTTAGACGTTACCAGCGGGCCACTTTACTTACTGGAGGTCTGCCACCACTGGCACACTTTCCAAGCTTCTTCTCTCCACAGATACTTGTACCGAGGTCTAATGTGTGTGGAGAGTGAGGGATGGCAGTGGACCAAACCACTATGAGGCATATACATGGGGGTGGTTGGGGGCAATCTTTAAAAACTTAAAAATCGCATTGTTTTGCGTCTATAATTAGCTTTCAATGCATATAATACGTACAATTTAATAGTTATGTTTACAATGATGTAATAGGATAAGCAGACGTTAATGTGGTACAACTCACCCAGTAGTTATGAGCCACACAGGTGCAAATTTCAAAACTTTTTTTGAACAAATTAAAACAAGGTTTTTTCTCTATGAGAAATATCTGAATCTGAATTATATGACGTGCTTTTTTAAGACTCGTACCACAGCTCTTCTTGTTGCTGATGAGCTGCAGCCCGTGTTTTTCCCTCTAAGGGCTTTGAATGTGATTAAGGGATTTTGCCTCCTTTCCCCTCAAGCGTGTTAACATGTTATTTGGGATATCACAGGGCTGTCTGCGTAGTCACAGTCGCGTGAACACAATACAAGATCAGCCGTTGATAGAAATGGTGTATTTACACCCCAGGTTCCTCCTGTGTACGAGATGATCTGATTGGATTTTTGGAACACTTTGCTACATAAATTAGCATTAATTGGATTAATTAGCTTTGTCAATGGCCTTAATAATAAAGCTACTTGTACTTTGTATGGTACATGCATTAGGCTTATAACACCACAAATGATTATCTTTCTTCCTCCCTGTTAAAAGATGCAAAGCACAAACAACTCTTTGTTTGTTCACAAGTGGAACAAACAGAGAAGAAGGTGCATCATTTTAACATGGTAAATGGTAAATGGACTTGTATTTATATAGCTCCTTTCTATTCTTCTGACCACTCAAAGCGGTTCACACTACATGTCAGCATTCACCCATTCACATACTAATTCATACACTGATGGCTCAGCCTGCAGGAGCAATGTGGGGTTCAGTATCTTGCTCAAGGACACTTCGACATGGGGACTGGAGGAGCTGGGGATCGAACAGCCGACCTTTCGATTGGTGGACGACCCGCTCTAACTCTGAGCTATATATATATATATATTTAAAGTAACTGTACGTCACTCACAACATTAATATATCTTCATCAAATATTGTCTATGTAAAGATATAGAGTAATGTCTACCTGAGCAGAGAATGAAGTCTATCTCTCTGTGTGTGTTGGAATCAGAGTTTCTCTGTGCTTTATTTACATCGCCGGGCTGGCTCTTCATGCTTTTAGTGCATGTTAGTGCAAGTTAGGGCTCATACGGCGGTTACAGCTGATAATGTGTTGGTTGGGACGTTATCAGCGTAGCGCCCACCCTCCAGTTCCCCTCCAGGTTAACACTGTTAGCTCTGTCAGTACTTTTGCCGTTGTACGCACCCTTTAGTGCTGTTTGCAACCCTACCGCCGGCTCCCCGTAGCCATGTTGAGAGCTGTTGAGAGGCAATAGAAATGCTCCCAATCCCGTATTAATCACCTTTAAGTTTAGAGCTACAACACGCAGAGTGCGAGGTGTTGCACCCTCGTGTGCTTCTCCTTCGAGCTGTTTGTAATTCCACAGATCTGCCAGCTATATATGGACATACTGTATAAAAAGTCTCCTTCTCTCTCTCTGTTGTAATCAAGAGCTTCTCTGTGCTTTATGGTGCACGTGAGCGTGTCACACTGGCTAGCTCACGGCCGCCGCTCTGCACTAGTCTCCTACAGCGGTTACAGCTGATAACGCCGTCTCGACCCGACGGCGTCATCGCAGAAGCGTAGTGATAAATAAATCAATAAATGTTACAATAAACAACAAACTTACTGTGAAGCTCAGTTTCCAAGAAATCTACAGCACTTGTTAGCTATAGCTATCTGTGTTAGGGGGGGAAGAGCTCCTAAAATCACATATCAGATGTTTGATGGTATATTTTCTCTCACAGAGGTACACATTAAAATGTCTACAGATTTATGATTTAAGGTAAACTATGGCTAGAAAAAAAAGCCAGCTCACTTTCCTCGGACTCAGAATAGACTTCAAATAAATGACATGTTTTAAGGACTTAACAAACATTGCATTTTTACTAATTTGTCTTAGATTCTAATAAACTGTGGTTGCAATAGCTGGATATGTTTTGTGAAATATCAAAGTAAGCTTAATTGTCGACTTTTTCCCACAATCTTCTTTCTCCGTTTAGTGTTTTTTTGCGGTGCTGTTGTTGTGAGGACGGTTGAAGTTAAGCCTCCCATCACTTCTTCCTTCATGCACAGATGTGCGTGTGTGTGTGTGTGATATTTGCCATATCAGTCTCGTCACTGCTCTGGCATTGAGTGTGAGATGTGAGGTGTTTAATTCCATCAGACAGGATTACATGCACACACACACACACACACACACAGCAGAGGAGCGGCTCAGTCGGTGGGCTGACTGATGGTGGGATTTCATCACAGACAAAATAGTTATATCATCAAACTGGAAACACCAAACTCCAGTAGCTCACATTGTGACAGGCTGGGCAGCTTTGATCTCAGCTCCTATTTTAAATGAATTCAGAATAGCCACTCTCTGTCATTGTGTGGAGCTGCCTGCCTAGACTTTACCCAATGATGCCTTTGAGGCACAATTGTTTCAGAAGCACTTCAGTCACCATTTAGTGAAATCCAACCACAGTCCTACATTTGCTCAGTTGTAGTCATGATAACTTTGTGTTACATGACTGGGGTTGGGTACCGAACCCGGTGCCAATATGGCAATATAGCATTTCCTCTATGACTGGTATGTATGATTTGACTTTCGATTTTAAGGTTGAATTGTTTTAAACATGCCATTACTATGGAGTCTTGATTCGTAAAGATTGACAGATCATTAGTTTTATGCCCTGACAACTGTCATTTACACTTTCAAATTCTTCTTTAAAAAGAGAACTGAACTCCCTTTATTATCTAGAAAGTGTTTCAAAAAGTCTACAATTCAATATATTAAAAAGTAAAAATATAACAGATTTTTGCCTTAGAAATAAAAAAAAAAGCCGTTCTTTAATGTCATTGACCGAAAAAAAGAAATCTAAACGATACCCAACCCTACACATTACAGCCTCACTGTGTTGGACTTCTGACCTGTGTTTGGTTTGTATTGATGGGCCTAATTGTGTAAATGCTGATTCAGCAGCATTATAGCAGTAACTCAATGGAGAGGCTCTTGAAATCCCCTTCAACCTGCTCCACTTTGAACTTCAACTGCATCCGCATACTTACAGCTACAGACACCATTTAAACTTTGAACGGGTTACAAGACTTTGAACTATTAAACATGAAGTCAGATTTTCGATATGTTTTACAGTTTTTGACTTATCACAGTTAATGTTTTATGCTTTATTCAGACCGTTTCAGATTGTATAATGGGTGTGTATTTGACGGAATGTTCAGAGCTATAGAGTGGTGACATCACGGCTAGAGTGTAGAGGAGCATTAAAGGTCCCATACCGTGCTAATTTTCAGGTTCATACTTGTATTTTGTGTTTCTACTACAACATGTTTACATGTTGTAATGTTCAAAAAACACATTATTTTCCTCATACTGTCTGCCTGAATATACCTGTATTCACCCTCTGTCTGAAACACTCGTTTTAGTGCATTTCAATGGGATTGCAACGGAATTGCGTTGCTAGGCAACAGTTTGGGTCCATGTTTACTTCCTGTCAGCCGATGTTATTAACATACACTGCAACAGGAAATAAACTGGGACACATTTAGAATGTTTACGTTTAAAACCGTGTAATGGTATAAATGTTGTATATCTGTGACATCAAATATGGACAGAAATCCTAACGGCTTGTTTCAAACGCGCAATTTATGAAAACGGGCTGTGTGTACAGTATTTCTCTGTATATTGAGCGTTTTGATAGTTTAACAGTAGGCCTATTTATATAGCACTTAAACCTGCTCTATACTGTAAAATAACTGAAAATCTCACTTTTTACAATATAAGAACCTTTAAAATCTTCTGAAAAAATATGATAAACTTGCTCCCATTCCCACAATTTTATCTCTTTATACATAATTTTAGATCTAAATGTTGGAAATCATGTGCTGGTCGCAGACATGTTACTATGGAATCAGTCAAACTTTAACACATTTGGTTATAAATGCCTGGAAGTGACAGGAACTCCAAGCAATCCCCCGTAACTTTGTTACCTTTGACCAGACTTTTCTGGATGAGAGCAAAAAGTATCAGTTCTCTAAACCGCTCCCACGATCACATTTTTGACACCACACACATAAATCTCACACGATGTGGTCATCAGAGGGTCCTAACTCTCTAACCCTAAGTTGATCCTCTGGTTAATTTCTATGCAATTCTCTTTGTCTGACTGAGGAGTCACTTAGCAGTTAACATTGAAGGTTTCCATGGTAACTGTTGATTGCTGCTACACAGACACAGGTGACTGTGATGAGCTAATTAGTGCAGGTTGACACACACAGAGAAACGCACAGATGCACACACACACACACACACGCACGCACGCACGCACGCACGCACGCACGCACACACACACACACACACGCACACACACACAGGACTTTTTCAGGCTTTTCTCTACTTATTTATACTGTCAGTAAAAACTCCATTCAAACCTGTTGTTCCACATCTTTCCTACATTATTGGTATGTTAAACTTTTAAAGCCAGCAATAGTAATACAAATCTTCAAATGGTACAGCTAAAATCTTAACTAGGACTAGAAACCACGTCCTTCCCTAACAGGACGTTAAGGATGAGGGGTGTTTTTCAAAATAAAAGTCTCACTGTATGTTAACAGGAAACTAAGAATGGGCCTAGTTTTTCCAAAATAAAAGCTAATTCTACCAAAATACAACTTTCTGTCTATAACGGCTTATAGGTTAAAGGTTTATTCCACCCAAATACTACTTTCTGGAAGTCTATTCCGCATTTAAGATTTCTGTATTTTTTAGCAATGCTTGGCAAATTAATTTCAGCTGTCAGCATTCACACACATTTTCTGGAGGAAATGCAATCATCTAGTTAGATATTGCATAACCAATTTGTGGATCTGAAGATGGGCCTCAGGCGTGTCTGAGGCAAGTGAGAGTCTCGTCGGACAACTTGTGATGTTCATTACATTTCAATTACAATTCTATTTCTCCTAGTGACTGTCGAACAGAAAAGTCACTTGCTATGCAGTTGGCAATCCACCCCGTGTTAAGATATCCATGCTCCCCCAAAGGATGACACCTTTTCCATTTTGGACTTGCTCTGAAGTTCCCTCTCGGCCTCCTGCAGGCTAAAAATGTGAAGTTTGCACACAAGGTTTCTTCCAGTCTAACAGACAGATTGCCATTAAAGCTTCAGTAGTCAATATATTTTTGGCATCATTGGGCAAAAATTCCATAATAACCTTTCAGCATATTGTAATTCAAGTGTTCTGAGAGATAACTAGACTTCTGCACCTCCTCATGGCTCTGTTTTCAGGCTTTAGAAAATCTAGCCCGTGACGGGAGACTTTGATCAATCACAGCTCATTTCAGAGAGAGAGTGTTCCTATTGGCTGTGCAGATGCCGTTAGGAGCACCGGAGGACACAGTGGCACATGATTTTTTTCCCGGTTACCTGCTACATGCACTACTGTCACAATATAGCAACCGTTTTATAAAAATAACTTTTTTTAATCATATTTGCTCCAATCTCGCCTACTTCAGCTTTAAATCTGCTAAGCATGTTCATGTTTCCAAGAGGATGACCTCTTTTGATCTTAATCTTAATTGCTTCCAAGTCCAACCATAAGAACAAAGTTTTACCTCCTCTACTGTTAAGTTAATCTTAGAATAGCTAAATAACCAGTATGTTGAATTTCATCCAGCACTTTCATATTGAAGGGTATCGGTGTGAGGCCACTAGCATGGCTTCGGGCGTTTATCTGGCTGGTGTCTTAAGTAGCTATGTTTCACCATCATGCAACTTCTGAGGAAGAGACACATAATTAGATTTTGAGCCTATGATTCACAAACTGTGGCACAGGATTGCCGGTACTGATTCACTCACACACACACACACACACAGAAATGGTTCCACCTTCCAGGCCCCCTTCCTTGCCACCTCCACCCCTCATCTCCTTCCATAATTAGATTGGGCTGCTCCCAAGAGAAATACATTTGCCAGGTAGGTTTTTTTTTTATCTGTCGTTCCAAGGAGTGGCTCCAGCGGCTCTGGTGATTTATTAGCTGGATTCACCTCACCACTCCCACACCTTATCACAAATTGCTGGGAGCAGGTTAACACTAAATGTCTAATTGACATAATATTTATGCATTTCCACCAGTCAGTCTGGCTGTGAGGGGCCACCGACTTGTCCAAGAGCCGTGTCGTGGCGAGCGGATCTAGGAACAAATTTGTTATTACGTGCTACAGTGACTTACTGCAGGTGCAAGGATGCTTGTTTTTTTTTTCTTCAAAATCTTGGGAAGATATTTCTGATATTTCTGAATCTGGGGGCTCAAATTACTTTTTTTTTTTTTTAATTAAGGCTGGACAGTCCAGAAAATCACTGTGGGTTAATACTTGTATATTAATGATAATTAGCTCGGCCAGAAAAAAAAACACCCCCAAATCATTAAGGAGCCTGTTTAAATCTGGAATGAATATTTATTTCCTCCAAGATTTCAACTGCATAAGTGGTTTCTCTGTGTTTATATGTGGCAACTTACAGCCTGTAATTGATGGTAAATTATTTCTTAGTAATTACTGTGGATAAGTGCCGGCACTTGTGTGTATTAGAGCATCTGTGTATAAGACCAACCAACATTAAGGCCCTCTTAATGATGTTAGGGGCAAGCCATTGCATCTGTTTTCATGCAGGGATGGAATTTGCTGAGAATGCAGATCTCTTTTTTTCCACACTTGTAATTTAGAATCACACATTCACACTGGGACTCAGGCAGGACAAGCAGCTTGTTTCTTGGACAAGTTGCACAAGTTTGGAGCGTTATTTAGCCTCCTCCACAACGAGCTAGTATGACATGGTTGGTACCAATGGATTCCTTAGGTTTTCTAGTTTCATATTTCATCTTCACTCTACCTTTAAAAATGAGCCCTCTACAACCTCCGAAAGATCGAATAGTGGCAGGGCCCGAGGTTAATTAAAAACATTCACGTTAACTTCGACAGCCCTAATATACACCGATCAGCCATAACATTATGACCACCTGCTTAATATTGAGTAGGTCCCCCTTTTTGCCGCCAAACCAGCCCTGACCCGTCGAGGCATGGACTCCACTAGACCTCTGAAGGTCTGCTGTGGTATCTGGCACCAAGCCGTCAGTAGCAGATCCTTAAAGTCCTGTATAAGTTGCGAGGTGGGGCCTCCGTGGATCGGACTTGTTCGTCCAGCACATCCCACAGATGCTCCATCGGATTGAGATCTGGAGAATTTGGAGGCCGAGTCAACACCTCGAACCTGTTGCCATCCACATGATGTAAAAGAAAACGTGATTCGTCAGACCGGGCCACCTTCTTCCATTGCTCCGTGGTCCAGTTCTGATGCTCACGTGCCCATTGTAGGCACTTTTGGCGGTGGACACGGGCCCCATACGCAACAAACTGCAATGCACTGTGTGTTCTGACACCTTTCTATTGGAACCAGCGTTAATTTTTTCAGTAATTTGAGCTACAGTAGCTCTTCTATTGGATCGGACAACATGGGCCAGCCTTCGCTCCCCACATGCATCAATGAGCCTTGGCCGCCAATGACCCTGTCGCCGGTTCACTGGTTTTCCTTCCTCGGACCACTTTTGGTAGGTCCTGACCACTGCAGACCGGGAACATCCCACAAGAGCTGCAGTTCTGGAGATGCTCTGACCCAGTCGTCTAGCCATCACTATTTGGCCCTTGTCAAAGTCGCTCACATCCTTACGCTTGCCCATTTTTTCTGCTTCCAACACATCAACTTCAAGGACAAAATGTTCACTTGCTTCATTTCACATAATCCTGCTCTACCAAATACAAAGCAGCGGCATTAGAGCTTTCCTCTTCCTGTTCATTTTGCTATGAACAAAAACTAGCCACAGCCAACGGTAGCTGCACAACCTGCAAGTATAGTCTCCACATCTGCAAGATAACAGCACCACCTATTTCCATCAAGTAAAACATTCAAACTGTCGACCCCGTTGAATTAAAGCGAAACATTCTTGATGTCTTGTGCTTCACTTGTTGCACAGTTTCACAAAGTTGGTATTCTTTAAATCCTTTGGATCCTTTTAGAATCCAACAACAAGTTCTGGAGATTTTAACAGTGCTCGGCCACACGGCATGCGTTTGTAATGATGAATCCAGCAGTGGAGAGAGGAGAGTTGAAGCGTTATACCACTAAGGTGTGAAGTTAAAGGTCCAATATTATAAAAAAGTGAGATTTTCACGTTTTTTTATTATAAAGTAGGCTTAAGTTCTATATAAATACTGTGAATGTATCAAACGCTCAATCCACGGGGAAATACACACAGCCTGTATTCAGAAACTCTGCATTTGAAACAAGCTGTCAGGATTTTTGTCCATTTGTGATGTCACAAATATACAATATTTAGACCCTTTACACAGATTTAAATGTAAACATTCTAAATGTGTCCCAGTTTATTCCTGGTTGCAGTGGATGTGAATGTCATCAGCTGACAGGAAGTACACATGGACCCAAGCTGTTGCTTAGCAACGCAAGTCTGTTGCAATTTCGTTGCATTTCCGTCGAAATGCGCTAAAACAGAGCGTTTAAGACAGAGGGTAAATACAGGCATATTCAGGCCGACAGTATGAGGAAAATAAAGTTTTTTTTTTAACATTACAGCATGTAAACATGTTCTAGTAGAAACACAAAATACAAGTATGAACCTGAAAATGAGCACGATATGGGACCTTTAATGTCTGAGCTGTCTTGTCCTGGCTGGATTCATGTGAAAAAGTTAATTTGGGTTTGTGTATCTTCTAGAGATGTACACTAGAGACATGTTGCGTTCACACTCTAGTGGTAAAGCGTGTCTCTCCATAAAGTGGTTCGGTTGATCTGCTCTTTCATGCGTCTCGCTCGCATTTACATTTTGAATTAATGCATTTTTTTTTATTTATTCCGCTGCCTGACTGATCTGAATCTGATTACCCAGGATGCATGTTACTGTCAGGTGTAAAGAGGGTTAAAAACACACACTTGTGATTACATGAACACACACAAACATATAGTGTATACCCACAGCAACCAGTCGGCCTGTCAGCCATCTTTGCCAGCACGGGGGGGTTTGCTTTAAAAGCCTTGTCGCCAGCAGATGGTTTTCCAGCCAGGGAGCAGCGGCTTTGTCACTCTAGTCAGTAGCGGGTGACGGGGCCTATATCCAGAGGTGGATCCACCCTCTAAGGTGGGGGTGGGGGTGGGGGTGGGGGTGGGGGTGGGAGGTGGGTTGGGGATGGGATTGGGGGGATCCCGGAGGGGGCGTTAATCGAATTTCTCGCTGTCCAGCACTCAAGCGCATCCCCACTGTGGGAGATTATGCCTCGCAAACTCTCATTGCCTGCCAAAGACTCTGTTTATCAGCTCACCGAGGCAATTTCAAATGCACCTTTAAAAAGCCCCAGCAGTGGCGGCAAGCGGCGGCGGCAGCATAGCGTGCTGCTTCTTATCCATTCAGCTGCCTTAATCCGGCTGGAGGTGTGCACCCCAGGTCGGTCAGATCTCCGTCCTCCACAGTCATATATGTCAGGGTGAGGTGGGGTGAAGGGAGGAAGGGGGAGGGAGGGGGAGGGAGGTGAGAAATAAGGATGGGGGGGAAACAAGGATATTGAAACCAGGTGGAGTCAGTGAGACAGACTTTCAGTGTCGATGAGGCATCACACCTGATGCTCTTCCGAATCTAATAGCAGGGCAATAAGACGGAGAAACAAACCTGAGTGCTTGGGTTGATTGATATATGGGTTTGCCAGTATTTGGGGCAGATAGTGAGAGTCTTTTATTAAGAATTGGTTATTGGTTAGACATATTGGTTGGTCAGTGTCACCCACCTCTGACAGGATGGATTGATTTTTTTCCATATCTGTCCCAGCTACCCCCACCAAACCAGAGAAGTTGCTATGAAACCTGAAACCTGGCTTATGTGGATAATTTACTATCTTGGATGTTTTAATATAACATAGGGCTTATTTTTTGTAGTGTTGTGCATCGGTTCTTTCGTTCTTTCAATTACAAAAACATTGTATTCACCAACGTAATTTCTGGGAACACGGCAGCATCACTACAACAAAATCCAACGGGACAGAAACACGAGCAGTCAGACAATCAAACAACAGCTTAGATACATTATCTCAGCCACTTTATTTGCAGGTAAAAAGAACATTATTGTTCGCATTTGTTTTCTCGTCCAAATTTGGCTAACCTTTTAGATAAGATAAGAACTCTATTTATCCCAAATCTGTTTTACATTTACATTTACACTGGGACCTCCACTGTGCCAACACTGAGGTCTTAATGAAATGAATTAAGGGGGGCTATTATTTTTCACACAGAGCTAATGTCTGAACATTGAGGCTGGACACATCTTGGACCTATAGCCATATGTCCTGGAGACAGAGAGATGGAACTGAGCTTGATCTCCTCGTTTTGACTCTGAGTAAGACGGCAAACACATATTCATGTTTTGTTGATATTTCACATATTTTTTCTCGATGGAAATGATGTAATTTTATCACGGATTAACACCAACAACACAGATTTATCATAATTATACAGCTTCTCACAGAGACAGATTGTGGAAATAGACAATGGTAAAGTCACTTTTTAATATATTTAAGGACGCCACCGATAGGGGTGATGGACAGGAAATGACGGGACACATGTTCTCATTGGCATTATAATCATATGTTTACTGTAATTATACCAAAATGTCACTATTAATTTAACTTTGGCCAGAAAAGAAAAAGGTTGAGAAACGCTCAACTTTAACAGCTTAAATTGAAAATAAAAGTGCCTTCAGCCTGTAAATACACAGTGAGCCGTACTGGACAAAATAAATCTCAGTATCTCATCCAAGCAGTGGAAAAGCATCATGGGAAGGGCAGGAGATCAGGAGATCCAGGTGTGTGTGTATGTGCGGGGGTTAAAGGAAGACACTGCACAGAGCCTAGTGCGGAGACTAGAAGCAATGATTCACTAATGCCGGGCTGTTAATGAAGGGGTTTGTGTGCCTCCGGGCTCAAAGGCATATTGGTAACGGAGGCGTATTGAATCAGCGCTGACCCGCAAGGTTAACTCTTTGGCAAGGGAGAGGAGAGCAGCGTGCCCAGAGGCTATCGATTCACAATCACTCATCTGCTTGGCCTTCCTTATCTTCCACTCCGACACCAGCTCAAGTATGCATTTGATTTCTCTTTCCCCTCTCTCCTTTTCCATCACTGTCTCTTTTTTTTCCCTCTCCTGTTTTCACTTCTAGGCACAGTTTTGTGCAGCATTGCCTTTTTTTTTTTTTTAGGCTATTCGATAACCAGGTCAATTTGGACGTTCAGATGAAGGCAGTTCTGTTCTTCGTCACATTTTTACAGCATAATGCGCATCTACTTTCTCTTTGTCCATCCTAACGATCCCTTTTGTTCAACTGGGGGAAAAGTAAGCCGCTTAATTTCATATTCACTCCCACCCTTCAATTGAATGAGCGATAATTGCCGGGCGGAAGGTGTCTCGGCTTGATGCAATAGGTGTTAATCCGTTCGCCATCCCAGATGACGCAAGGACAAAGTAACGTGTGTGGGGTTTGATCTACAGCTCTTTGTACAATACTTCAATGCTCATAACACACACACACACACACACACCTACACATGTTCACACACAAGAGTAAAGCGTGGACATCTTTGCCCTTTACCTTTCTTTTAATGCTCAGTTGCCAGATTTCTCTCTTCTCTTGGTCAACCTTCTCTTGTTGTTTGATTTGTTCCCCTGTAGCACACTGATCAGGGTTGGCTTCAGTAACATGTTTTTATAATATAATTTATATATATATATGCATTTAGTGTGTTTTTCTTTGACTTGTTTACCACCAGCCATCGTTCGGCTTAGGATGGGTTAAATGCAGAGGTCAAACTTCATGTATGTACCTGTTACAAATGTAATAAAGTTTATGTTTGAGTTATACAAGTCACGTAATTGTATTTCGCATTTGCCCTGGAGCTGCGACAGGCCCACCTGTTTACCACCCAGTGAAATTACCAAGAAAGGACATATAGAGCTCAATATAGATTGATCGAACCAAACAACTTATTTTTATTTTGACACAATCTTAACTCGGCAGCCACTTCCGATAGCTTTTCTGGAGCTTTCTCAGTCCCTTTGGAGCATCTCATTCTTCTTCAGAGGATGAGAATAGCTCAGTTGTCATCACATGATCTAAGAATGGATCCGGTCACGAGCAACAGCTGAAAGCTTTCCTGCTGGATTGAAGAAAATAGGGTTAACCAGTTGTGGCCTCAAATGCTCCCCATGCTTTTGACCAGAAACGGTGATTTAATAAAAAAAAATATCAAGACCAAACTTTAATACTTTACTATACAATCAGCTGCAGCGCTGCGACCGAGCCAAAACAACCAACATCAGCCGTGTAGCTCAAGCAGAGACACGAGTATCGGCTGCTCCGAGCAGATTGCCCTTTCGAAGGCATGCTGATTAGATTTGAAAACCCGACAGTGAGACTTTTAACTCCCATTAAGCCACATTTGTACTGAGTGCAAGGCTTAACTGAGTTGTTTGACTTAACAGTGTCTACTGACTGACTGCACAATAATGCTTGCCTAATTAAAGCAGCCACTTAACCACAGGAGCTCTGAAAAAAACACACAACCGCCGCTTCTAATAGGGCGCATTCATTGGTCTGAAAAGCCCGAGCTTTGTTTAACATCCGCCATATTGTCACTTTTCTTGAATGAAGCCCAGTGTGCATTAGCTCATGCTGCTTTTTGTTGCCTAAATTGCTCCATTGAGAGATTGAAAGACACCTGTCCAAGGCTGCAGAGACACAGCGGACACCAGACGATGGACACATGTCAGGCAGGGCTGTTTCTGACCGTTTCTGTGCCCGGGGGCAGACACCCACTGCCCCCCCGCCCCCACCTCCAACCCTCAACACATAATGCAGATTGGCATTACGCTTCAGTTTAAATGCCAACTACTCAGGGCCATAGCTACCACTGAGGACACTAAGGTCATGTCTGCTGTTTTACCCTCCTGAGGGGAGTTACATCCTGCATTTATTCACCAGTTTTAGTCTCAGTTTACTTTTAGGCTGACAAAAAGTGAAATAAATAAATATAATCAAAGAAGATAGTATTCCTGTCAGTGTAAATAAGCCTGTGAAACAACATTCAATTTCGTTCTTCATCCTACAGTAGGAAACAAAAAGCTTACAGAAAATAATAAATATACAAAATATGAAACATCCAAATGAAATTTGAAACTTGCTTTGGGGGGGAGTTGGCATCAGTATTAAGGCAAGGCAAGGCAGCTTTATTTGTATAGCACATTTCAACAACAGGGCAATTCAAAGTGCTTTACAGAAACATTCAAGAACATTGCGACAAAATGCAAAAGAACATTAAGAAATAATTAAAACAGTTATAAAAACATAAAAACATTAAAACATTAAAGATTAGAAAATAAAAACAAGCTAAAAATAAAAGCTAGGATAGAAGCTAAAATTGCATAAAACTCAAAAGAGTAAAAGTTATAGTGCAGTGTCAGAATGAAAGGCACCCGCAAACAGGAAAGTTTTAAGCTTTGTTTTAAAAGAAGTGAGAGTTGGAGCGGTCCTGCAGGTTTCTGGGAGCTTGTTCCAGATATTTGGTGCATAAAAACTGAATGCTGCTTCTGCATGTTTAGTTCTGACTCTGGGGACACTAAGCAGACCTGATCCAGATGACCTGAGAGGTCTGGATGGTTCATAACACAGCAGAAGATCAGAAATGTATTTTGGCCCTAAACCATTTAGTGCTTTGTAAACCAGCAGCAGTATTTTGAAATCAATTCTCTGAGAGACAGGCAGCCAGTGTAGAGACTTCAGAACTGGACTGATGTGATCCACTTTCTTGGTCTTAGTGAGGACTCTAGCAGCAACGTTCTGAATCAGCTGCAGCTGTCTGATCGATTTTTTAGGAAGACCGGTAAAGACGCCGTTACAGTAGTCAAGTCGGCTGAAGATAAATGCATGTACTAGTTTTTCCAAATCCTGCTGAGACATCAGTCCTCTAATTCTTCTTATATTCTTCAGGTGATAGAAGGCTGTCTTTGTAATTGTCTTAATATGGCTGTTAAAGCTCAGGTCTGAGTCCATGACTACACCAAGGTTTCTGGCTTGGTCTGAGCTTTTTAACATCACAGATTGTAGGTGAGCACTAACCTTTAATCTTTCTTTTTTGGCTCCAAAAACTACAACCTCAGTTTTGTCTTTGTTCAGCTGAAGAAAATTCTGGCACATCCAATTATTGACTTGTTCAATGCACTCACTCAGTGCTTGTATTGGACTGTAGTCTCCTGGTGATAGAGTTATGTAAATTTGTGTGTCGTCTGCATAGTTATGGTAATTTATTTTGTTGTTCTCAAAAATCTGACCCAGTGGGAGCATGTAGATGTTAAACAAAAGAGGCCCCAAGATGGAGCCTTGGGGAACTCCGCATGTGATTTTGTTCAGCTCAGATTTGCAATTACCTATAGACACAAAGAAGTCCCTGTCTTTTAGGTAGGATTTAAACCAGCTGAGTGCTATGCCAGAAATACCCACCCAGTTTTCCAGTCGGTCTAGTAATATATTATGGTCAACCGTGTCGAATGCAGCACTGAGATCCAGTAAAACTAAAACCGTAGTTCTACCACTGTCTGTGTTCAATCGGATGTCATTGAAGACCTTAACAAGAGCAGTCTCAGTGCTGTGGTTAAAGGGGACATATGAAAAACTCTCTTTATATCTGGGTATCTGGAGTTCCTACCAACCCACAGACTGTGAAATAAGACAACCCAGTCAGTTTATTGTGGGCTGTCGAGATCAGAAAACATGAGATTCCTATGTCACATGCAGCTCATTAGAATATACCGCTGGGGACACTGGGCCCAGGTGTCCCCAGAAGGCCCTAATGGCAGGTTAACAGGAACCCTACTATATAGGCGACAGCAGGTCGCATAGTCACAACCCCCCCATAACAATCAAATCTAACAATATTAACATTACATTAATATTATTTACAATTACATTTAAAGGTATTATACTTTGCATAAATGTACCATGAAATAATTTACAAAAGGCAAGCTATTCAGTATCATGGTGATTGGACACCACATATAGCAATGGTGATGTATCATTTCTATCCCACAGGGGCACGAGAAAGGGCATCTGCGATGATATTCTCTTTCCCTTTAATGTGCCTGGCATCTAAGCTATAGCCCCGCAAGAACAGAGTCCAACGCATCAGGCGCTGGTTCGGACACCGCAGTGAACTGAGAAAGGTCAACGGGTTATGGTTCTGTATACACGAGCAAAGGACCACCACCAGAACCAACGTTCACCTCAAAAGGTTGAAGTGCCCAGATAAGGGCCAGCGCTTCCTTCTCTTTTGTCGAATAGTTCAGTTGATAGGAATTCAACTTTTTTGAGAAGAAACCCAAAATGCAAGTATGAACCTGAAAATGAACATGTGTCCACTTTAGGGATGTCACGGTAACAGAAATCTAGTAGTCGATACCAATACCAGTGAATTTACACGATTCTTGATACCAGTTCGGTACCACGGTAAAAATAAAAAACAACAATAAATCCCATGTAAATCAACATGCACTCCTTTATTAAAACATGTGAACATTACAAAAAACAGAGGCATGTAGCCTTTAAGTAATAAATAAAAAGAAACGTCTATTAACATTGCAAAACAGAACAGAGGTATGTTGCCTTCAAGTATTTAAAACAAACAGTATTGTCTGGATGTCTGTCTTTGAGATGCTTTGCTAAATTGGAAGTGTTTCCTCGTTTGGAAAGAAAAGTAAACGGCACCGTTACTGCACCGCATAGGCCCTACTGGTTTTATTGGTTTCTATTGAATCTATTGTAACGTTGCGTGTGGTTAACTTGTAGAAGAAGGGAGACTGGAAACGGTTCCTCTTTTGCTCTCAACAGAGCCGGATTTATTCCCTGCCGCAGCTCACAAACTACCCGGAGTTGGAGGTGTGTTGGAAAATAATAACACATGTTGGCATGTCTGTGGCTGGTGGTGCTCTGTGATCATCTAGTTTGTCCTGAGACCATACAGCGTCAACAAGGTTGTCCTGAGTCCATAAAGCGTCCACACGGTGCATCAAAGAAGAGGGTAAAGCAGCGCTATCATGGGCCACATGAGCGTGAGAATGCAGCCCAGACAGACAACATGCCAGTGCACCAAATTTTGTGCATTGACATTTTGCTCAGGCTGTCGCCGGACAATAAAAAAGCCTGCGGGACGAGCATGTATCTGCGAGTATTGAAATGTCACATGAAGAAGACGGTGAGTTATTAAGAGAAAAAAGGGCCATTTTAGAGAGAGCATGACGGAGCAGCAGATGCCTTTTTGTCTCCTCTCGGATTCTGCAAGGCGACATCTGTTATGGATTGTTTCATACGCAGTGACCTTCAAGCCTACTTAGAAAAAGAGAAGGAAAGAGATAAAGAAGAGTACGTCTCATTTCTCTTTCTCTCATCCTTGGTAAATGCACGAGATGGGCTCAGAGGTTTTTTCCTTTTCCGTGGGAAGGTGATGCCAACAAATCACCCCTGCCATCCTACAGCAATCAGCTGGAACATTACTAAAGATCACCCACAGTTCCCTGCTCTGAATACTTATGGGAGGGACTGGTGCCTTCTGGGTGAAGTTCAGCAGGACCGCGCTCTACTCCATCAGGCTGTCGTTTAAGTCGCAGCTGAAGCTAGAAGCCTTTTTCAATGGCACTCAGTGGAGCATCATGTATAGATGAGCACACTACGTCATTTACTGGCTGTATCATTGCTTCAGCAGTGCGGTGGGGGCCAGTCTGACCTCCTGCTTTTGCTCTTTTACTGAGACTCATTCCAGATGCGAGTCTGACATTTGTATGATTAATTGACTGAAATATTTTATTGATTGATTTGTTTGTTTAGTGGAGATGTTTGAACATTAGGGTCCTGTACACCAAGCACACTGCTTCAGAATGCCAATTTTTCAAAAGGTTTAAGACCTTTTCGATCAATTTAAACACACTCCCTGGTTTTGTTTCGACCCCCAAATAATTATTTGAAACACGAAGTAACCTTACAATTTTGTGGCAATCAGCATCTTTAAGGGCGCACCCCCCTACGTCCCCTAGACGGACGAATGAGGCGATACAAAGAGTATGGCGCACTCACAAGCGGTGACACACTCAAGAAGTTTCTGCTGTTAGTCTGCCGACCCCCTGGCAACGTGCCACAAACAGTCTGCCATTTTGTTAGGCCGCTTATCCTTACCCTCTGGATCTGCCTGCCTTTCGGCCACCCCTCCGTTTACCCATTAACAACCGCTCTTCACCCCGGCCGCCTACTTCCGGTGAGCCTGTCGCCTCGTCTGGACTATGGATGTCTTAAGAGAACCGGATACATTGGAGGCGGGGACCCTGTTCATTCTTAAAGTTGCTCAGTGGCGCATAAAGCCAAAATGGCTTGACTGGAAAAGTATACCCGGATCTTCCGTATCCATTGGGTCCGTAGAGCAGGCAAAGTAGCGTTTTCCTTTAACTCCGCCTCCCAGCCCTCGCTCCAGCCTCGGTCTGGGTCTCATTCACATGAACGGAGGAAGGGAAATAACTCTGGATTCAGCTATTAGTGCATTTTACAACTTTTAGGACCTAATGATTTAAATAAGGGCAATTAGAGTGTTCATACTGGGGAGTTGATTCGCCTAAAAAAAAATGATCCTCTGAGTTGCAGACGTCTCTTTCCGAATGTAAGTCTATGGGAAAAAGTATTTTTAGGGCCCAATGGCATCACGTGACGGACACAGAAGTTGTAGTACCGCCGTTTGGCCACTCTTTTTGACCGCTGGTCCTGGGGGCTTGGCTCAGGAGGTAACGCCGCTAGTTCCGGCGCAAAGTCCCCGTAGCTGCTCCTCTGTCGAGAGGGCTCACTCTGCTTCAAATTCAGATAATGCTTGTATTCGGGAAGAATGGTAGGAACCCAGACTGAGCAGTCTATTCATTGACAGAGATGACGACTAAGCTAACTGTTGGGGGGAACGGGGGTGCATGTTTTATGTTAACTCTCTGTTGGTTTTTGCACTGTCATGGACTGTATAATACATTGTGGGGAACATTGAATTTTGCTGTGTTGTGTGTTTATTGCGTGCATTGTGATACTACTGGCTTGTGTGTACATAACTCAAGGGGCTGGTAGACTGTAACGGTCCTTCGTAGGGGTTTGTTGGCTGCATATTTACAATTACATTTTGTCAGACTCTGACTAGCACCCCGGCTTAACAGCCGGTATAGTATACAGAAATGATTCAGTATGGGTAATCGTAATGCTGAGAACTGTGAAAGTGAAGACATCAAATCAAGTGGAAGCGTGAGATTTGTTTTATCTTCTGGTGGCTAACTTATGTTATAAAACATCAGACTGATATTGCTGCGTTAATGACATTACTGAGTCAGAAATGGCTCTTTGCTCCTCCTGTTATTTTTGTACTATGTTTTAGCATTGTTTAGTTTAGCATTATAGCACCTGTTTGTGGTCTCATTCCACTCTGTCAGGTCGATGATGACGTCTTTAAAGCTCCTGACTAAAGAGAATCCTGGGAAATGAAGGGGGGGCTCTGTGCCTTTATGCTCTACTTGTCTCTTGTGGACGCTGTATAGAGCAAACATTTTACAGGCTCACTTTAAACCTGCAGTAGGCAAAATGTTTTCGGCATCATTGGGCAAAAATTCCATAATAACCTTTCAGCATATTGTAATTCAAGTGTTCTGAGAGAAAACTAGACTTCTGCACCTCATCATGGCTCATGAGATGTGTGATAACATTGTTCAATATCGCGATAACGATATGACTTGTAATAAATAAACAAATATAGAAGTGTGCATATTAGCTCTATATTTCCTATGGATTAGAATAAAATGTTGTTTAGAGCAGCAAAGTCACCATATAAACTCAGCAGACATCAGTCAGTCAGCTTTTGTTTTATCTTGTGTAGCCGAGGGTTACGGTGCGCCTTTACTTGATGAAGGTAATAAAATAATAACGTGGAAGCTCAGTAGTCTGCAACAAACGGCAACAACTTTATTACTCCAACCTCGTCACCAACAGCGCATCACCACTTCACTGCTTCCGTTCCACCCTTCACAATAAGCTCCCCGGACACAAACACTGGATCACTGCTGACTAGAGAACTAAAGTCATTCAGAGCCTTCACTTACGCTTCGTCCACACTGGGAAAGTCAGGAGCGCGTGGCGGCTGCGTCGCATGGCAGCTGCGTTTAAACAGAGAAAGGTTAAGAAATGTGTGGTAATTTGTAAATAATAGTAATAATCCACAATTAAACCCCGTTCTATATTCATTCATGGAGCTCTCCAAGTCACTGCATGTTCTACAACACTGTGCTGCACATATTTCAGAATATGAGAGACTGCAGACGTAGCAGATTGAATACCGCTTTTCTACATGTTTACATGCTGAACAGGTGTATCGATAACGTATCTTGGCTTTACACTTGCAAAGTTTTATTGCAGTTACCACGGTAATGAGCATAGTTGTCATCAACTCGACTTCACTGCGACCTCTCTGATCAGCTGTTCACCGACTTCGCTGTCTGTGTGTGTGTGTGTGTGGAGAGCTCCTCCACTACAAATGTACTTATTTTAAATATACAATCTTTTCCTAAACATAGCCAAGCCGCACAGCCATAGCCACGCAGGCGCACCTATCGCTCGTGTTGCTGGACATTTGTAGGAGAACGCACGGAAAATAACTTTTTGTAAGATATCACATGAACTGTTGTAGGAGGATATAAGATTGAATAATATTATATTAAGACCCAAATGAAAAGGCTTTTTACAGAACTCTTGGTAGGAATATAGAGATACTGGAAGAAAAATACACTATAACATGCAGGCAGCAGATGGTTACACCCACTTAGACCTGGTGTGGGACTGATATGACCTTCACCGCACAGGAAAAACAATCACTTACTGCTATCACAGCGGCATACACTGGGAAATACAAAACAAAAAAAACCTGGGGTTGGGTGGGCGTAGGCGTAGGCATAGGTGTAGGTGGAGGTGGAGGTGGGTGGGGACAGGGGGACAGCCGCCACTGGGACAGGACAATAGAGGAGTGCATTAACAGCTTCTGTCTCATGTCCCAGCAGAGGTGTCAGCTTCGTGGCATTGTGTTTAGCCCCCTGGCAGCGTGACCTTGTCTCGCTGAACAGTGGCTATTAATTAGCCAAGCATATGTGTGTGCGTGTAGGTGTGTGTGTGTGTGTGTGTGTGTGCATGTGTGTATGCGCTGGGTAATAGGTGGGTGGCTGGAGGGGAGGAGGGTGTGAGTGGCATCCGCTGGCGCAGCCCAGCCAGCCAGCCAGCCTGCCTGCCTGCCTGGCTGTCTATAAACGATCAATGAGCTGGAGGAAGGTGAGGAGGAAGGGCGGGTGGAGGAGGAAGGGCGGGAGCGGCAGAAGGTGCATTGGAGGCGAGGTGTGTCTGCAAGGGCATCGTCCATGACATTAAAGAGCTCTTTGAGCTATATGCCGTGGCCACGCTTCCTCTGTCTCCCCTATCCTCCTTGCATGGCGTTGCCTCCCAGTGTTTCTGCTTCACAGATGATGATGTGCCTAGTTGGTGCTGTGGGTGTGTGTGTGTGTGTGAGTGTGTGTGTGTGTGTGCGTGATACTGTCTTTTCTCTGCCCTTGGCCGAGGCTCCAGAAAACATGAAGTCATGCTGGGCAGACTCCACGAGCGAGTGATTTCTCTCCGCTTTGCTCTGATCGACGTCCAGCCAGCCACAAAAGCCTGCCATCCCTTTCCGCTGCACCCCCCACCCCCCAATCACCCTCTTCATCCTCCTCCTCATCTTCCTCCTCCTTGTTCCCCCTCACCACAGCCTCCGCTTTCACTCCCTTCCCAACCACCCACGCTCACAACTCTTTCTTTCTGCCTTGTACCTTCCTTAACCTTTCATAACCTCAACTTTATTTTTTCTGTCTCTCTTATCTGAACCCGAATCCTTCTCTGTTGCCGTTGTTTTGCCTTGCAGAGCCTTTTAAGTTGTGTTAATCTTACTCTACCTCCATCCATCCAAAACTTTAGTCCAGAAACTGATTTTGATCGAAAACCCACCATCTAACTGGATATCAAGAATCTATCTATCTATCTATCTATCTATCTATCTATCTATCTATCTCCATGATCCTCTGACCTTCCTCTAGTGCCATAACTAATACAAATGTCTTGTAATATAAGAAATATCCAATTATTACAATCAGAACTGAACACATTCACGCTCCTCACAGGATGACCCAGGATGGTCATTTTATTGACCCCTGTGACCTCCTCCTGTGCGTCATATGCACTACAACAGAATAGAAAAAAATCTTCCATATGTTATTTTTTTCTGTTCATACTTTCTATGGAGCAGGCAGCTGTCATTAATATCAAGATACTGTACCAGAAGGGAAGAGCAGTCAAAGTTTCTACTCATATCCTTACATGTTAATCAGTAATAATAATCGAATAATATAATACTGGCAAGGGCCATTTGTTTGCCTGTTGAGTATTTTTTACTTTTGAATCTGTTTGCTTGTAATACTTTAACTCTTTTATTTTAACGACATTTTGAATATAAGGACTTTTTACTTGTACATTGTTGTATTGCTACTTTTACTTAAATAAAGGATGCGATTACTTTGTGAGAACGAGCGCGGTGTGTGAGTGAAGGCAGGCAGGTAGAGGAGCAGAGACTCCGGCTCTGGAGACCAAAGCTACGGTCTCCCCTGTGTCTTCTGACCGCGGTGGAGAGGCTGAAGCAGGAAGGGTTGACATTGTTTAACAGACGGGCTTCACTAGATAGAACTTTGCGGTTTTGGTGCTTCCGAGTAGTTTGTGTTGGAGTCTGAGTCTGAACAGCGTAGGGACACCGACCCGCAATGATTTATACGTGTTAGGACTTACAAACAGTACCTTTTAATATGATCATCATCTCTGACTTTCAGTGGAATTGCATTTTGATTATACAATATTATTGTTTTACAAAATGATGTTGTCCAACTGATGACTCAGCAAATTGTAATCAAAAAAATCATCTCCTTTTCTCAGAGCTGCTGGCAGAGCTTTAGACTTAACATTTAGTTTCATTCCAGACTCCATCATCCTCACACCCTCATATCTATGTGGTTAGCCACCAGCAGGCTGCAGGACAACCATTATCCTCCCCCCCCACACACACCTCCCTGCCAGCCTGCTGTAGCACGACAGCTGGTATGATAAAGCAGCACACCTCGTCCAGAGAGCAGCTCCACTCCGGAGGTGGAGTTAAGGCTAGCATCAGCGTATGTGTGTGTGTGTGTGTGTGTGTGTGTGTGTGTGTGTGGTGGATGTCCTTCAGCACTAAGAGCATTGGAGGGAGATGTAAAGAATGCTAATGAAGTGAATCACCAGAGTAAGGACTGACTTGGCTAGCCCTGGCATACATACACTGTATTTCTGTGTGTGTGTGTGTGTGTGTGTGTGTGTGTGTGTGTGTGTGTGTGCGTCTGCTTTCCCATGCATTTGAACACCCTGATGTTCGCTCTCTCTCAAGTCAAGTGAAGAGAGAGCAAGTGAGAAGTGGGCGAGCCAAGGTTAAGCACAGGAACACAGTGACGGGCTGTGCATTTTAATTAAGGCTTGAGCAAACACTCTGCAATTCCCCTAAATGGCCTCCCGTGATGGATGACAGGAACCGGTGTTTTCGCTTTTTCTTCTCAAGAGGAACTTTTGTGCGAGCGGCAGTGTGTTCGGACACAAAGGGCCGGGCCAGCCAAAGTCCCTCGCTCCTTTAAGCTTTATTGACTCCTGGCACTACATGCCGAGGGAGAGTGTTGGAGAGAAGATGAGTTACCTTGGTACACATCTCCAATCCATCTGCTATGCACTTTCAAAGTGTGTGTGTGTGTGTGTGTGTGTGTGTGTGTGTGTGTGCGTGCGCGTGTGTGCGTGTGGATGTGTGGATGTGTGGATGTGTGGATGTGTGTTTGTATTCTGTGTCAGTATAACAAGAATCTGTCTACCAAAAGTCCACCACTGTACACCGGCACCGGCAAGATTTCACATTTCAACAATATTGTTTGTAAACTCCGCTGGACCCACAGCCGCTCCGACGTTACTCACTTCTGATTGTTCAAACGGACCAAACTTTTTTCAAAAATTCTTGTGGACATCCCAACTTTCAAAATATGTTGATGATATGACGGAAAAGGTGCAGCCATAAAAAAAATATGATGTCTTAGAATAGAATATTTCAGACGGGCTGTCGGAAAACACTTCATTGTTCACTCCACTTGCCAACAGTTTGACACAATAATAGATTATTACTACAGATTATATGCTATTGTTCATATACCGTAGCTGCTCATAACTACAGTCTGAACAATAGACGCTGTATTTTTCACTTAAGGGCGCTAGTACATATATTTTTTACACACAGAATGTATACACTGAATTGTGGAATATACCTAAGCATCCACAGTAAATAATATTATCTGTTATATCATTGGATCATTATCTCCGGTGCATTTAATTATATGTGAGCAGGATTTTAACGTTGTAGCTGGTCAGGTGGAGCTACTATTAATGACTTTATATTCTCTTGGGTAGTTTCATTCATAACAGTGCATCACATTTTAGAAAAGGTCAAATGTTACGTATGTTAAAGGTCCCATATTGTAAAAAGGTAGATTTTCATGTATTTTATATCATAAAGCAGGTTTAAGTGATATATAAATACTGTGAAAGTATCAAAACACTCAATCCACAGATAAATACACACAGCACGTATTCAGTGTTTTTGAAACAAACCGTTAGGATTTCTGTCCATTTGTGATGTCACAAATCCACAACATTTAGACCATTTCACAGTTTTAAACGTAAACATGCTAAATATGTCCCAGTTTATTTCCTGTTGCAGTGGATGTAAATAACATCAGCTGACAGGATGTAAACATGGACCCAAGCTGTTTCCTTGCAACGCAATTCCATTGAAATGAGCTAAATCGGAGCATTTCAGACAGAGCGTGAATGCAGGTATATTTAGACAGACAGTATGAGAAAAATATTGAGTTTTTTGAACATTAAAGCATGTAAACATGTTCTCGTAGAAACCCAAAATACAAACATGAACCGGAAAATTAGCACGATGTGTCCCCTTTAAGTTGTAATCGGCAAGTAGCTGTAAAGTGTAGTGGAATATAAAGTACAATATGTCCCTCAGAAATGCACTGGGAGTCGTATCAAGAAGCATTTTTTTGTTGTAAAAGATCATTGATTTCTTTTTTCTATGAGCAGATAGCTTGAGAGGGGGGAAAAAAACATGTTTTTTTCTCTCTCCATGCCTTTATAAGGACATTTCCCTTTAATGTGGTACAATGAGAACACTCCGTAGTGCTGTAAAGTGCTGGGCGACAGCTGAGTCTGACCAGTGGCTCCCTTGACTTCTCAGGGGACTTGTAGTGGCAGCAATAAGCCCACAACCTGTGCACTGCAGCGGGATGCTGCACAGCTCAACGAGCCACTGTGGTGGCGTTAGAGGAAGAGCATTTTAATATGTTTGATGAAGGAAAATAAAACGGGGGTACTGCCTGTGTGAATGCTAGGGCTGGGTATGGAGCCTCAATATAGTTTTACTACTGAATGAATAGTGCCCATAACAGCAGGCATTAAAAAAAAGTGCCAGGTGCTGAAGGTCGTCACTGAATGCTATAGGTAACAAATCATGCTAGGTAACAAATCATGCTAACTTGTTTCTTTAATCAGATATTTGATCTCATTTTAAATTAATTTGTTCACGCTGTGCTGCATTTTATTGAAACTAACTGCTTGTTTCTGCTAAAAGCATCAATCCCTGGTAGATTAAAGAAATTGAACTTGTTGAGCCCCTGGTATTGTGTCCAGAAGTGCCCATAAACTCTCAACATGTCAGCCAGCTCAGAGCTGAAGAGACACCAAGACTTACAGGCTGTACCGAGTTTCAAAACATCAACAGTTAACAGAGAAGTGAAGCATTAAGGGGGACATATCATGGAAAATAGGTAGGCCTATATTCAGACAGACAGGATGAGAAACAGAATGTGTTTTTGAACATTAAAGGGCCCATATTGTGCACATTTTCAGGATCATACTTGTATTTTGTGTTTCTACCAGAACATGTTTACATGCTGTAATGTTCAAAAAACTCTTTATTTTCCTCATACTGTCGGCCTGAATATGCCTGTATTTACCCTTTGTCTGAAACGCTCCGTTTTAGCGCATTTTGACGGAATTGCGACGGAATTGCAACAGAATTGCGTTGCTAGGAAACAGCTTGGGTCCATTAGTACTTTCTGTCAGCTGATGACATTCACATACACTGCGACACATTTAGAATGTTTACGTTTAAATCTGTGTAAAGGGTCTAAATATTGTACATTTGTGACATCACAAATGTACAGAAATCCTGACAGCTTGTTTCAAATGCAGAGTTTCTGAATACGGGCTGTGTGTATTTCCCTGCGGATTGAGTGTTTCAATACTTTCACAGTATTTATATAGCACTTAAGCCTGCTTTATAATAAAAAAAAACATGAAAATCTCACTTTTTTTATAATATGAGACCTTTAAAGCATGTAAACATGTTCTAGTAGAAACCCAAAATACAAGCATGAGCCTGATATGTCTGTATAGTTCTGATATTGGTGCTGAACATTACAGTAGTGTGTCAGTGTTTAGAACACACACATTGCTGCAAACCTTAATTGGCCACTGTATGGCATTTTAGCACAAATATGGTACATACATTTCCATATATATACTGTATGGCTTGACTGTTTTATCTTCCTCTCTGTGCTGTGCGGTGATGCAGATGAGCTCTGACAGAGAAGAGGCTTTAGTCCGAGAGCGTAGAGGGGCAGTGGAGGGAGGAGAGGGATGGATGGAAAGAAAAATGAAGTTTCTCTGTGGGCCTATACTGCATTAGTTTATGAAGAGAAGTGTGTGTGTGTGTGTGTGTGTATGTGTGTGTGTGTGTGTGTGTGTGTGTGTGTGTGTGTGTGTGTGTGTGCGTGCGTGCGTGTGTTTGATGACATGTTTGTAGAAGCATGGCTCTGAATTACTTTTATTCCCAGGTCTCTTGGACCTTGGGAAAGGCACGTCCCCATTTGTCACGTTCTTGTCAAAAGTCCTGATATTGTCTATAAACATGTATGTGTGTGTGTGTGTGTTTGATGACATGTTTGATGTCGCCATGAATAAAGATCACAACAAAGCATTTTTTTATAATAAGAAAACATTCTCTGTACAAGAAAATTGTACTTGGTGGCAGCAGGTCTGTTGAAAAGCTACTAGGGAAGTAGTGCGCTAAGCTACCAGTAAACGCTACGTGAAGATTTACTACATTGAAGCTACCTGCCAGGAAATTTAGATAGACGAGCTACAGCAACATGGCAGAAGTAAATTACTGCATCAAAGCTATTTATTATTATTTGAGTTAAACAGGTCGTAATTTTGCCTCTCTAATATCTATTTTATATTGCTGTGAAAACATCTCCTTCAAACAACTGGATTTATTCAAGTTTCTCACCAAAAACTACATTTTACAAGATTACATTTGAATGCATCATGATAACATTAGAATTTATCTTTGCCCAATTTGTTTCTACTGAATAGATCTTGAACACTTCATAATGTAACTCAATGCAACTTCTATTAATGTTAGCTGTTAGCTTTGTTATTTAGCCAAACAGGACTGTGTTGCCCACCGGTATGTTTTGTTTTAGTCGCGTGTCCCGCGCCTGGGAGTTCACGGGAGGTGATTTGGAAAATATAGCTTGTGTGGAGGCTACCTCACTACTTGATCCATAAAAGAGCTATACCGAAAAGCTATTTGAATCAGAAAGCAGCGACGCTACTGAGAAATGTCGCTAAGTGCAGCGCTGTTATACGGACCAACACTGGGATTGTATATCAGGACAACTAAAACATGTTTCCATCTAACAGTTTAGTTATCATTCTAAATATGAACTGCTAGTGACCATAGCAACGGTGCTGCAGCTTCCTGTCACATTACCATAAACTAACTTTACCATGTTTCAACCACAAATAGTTGGCGTAAAGACTCACATCATGCACAAGGTCCACTCTGGATCACACAGTGGACTAAAATATAGTTTTTGTCGTCGTGCAGCATTGCAGACGGGATCGTCATCGGCATTTAGACACTAAGTAGGATTCTTGTCTACTCTGAAGCTCTCTCGGAGATCATTTTCTGCTTTGGTTAGACAAAGTGACATGCAAGATGTGTTATTGTTCCTTATAGGACAGCTTGTTCATGTCATTGTCTTTATCCGTGTCGTCTTTTTGATCCACGTCTCCTCTTAAAGTGATTCTATCTATCGAACTATTAATGATAAAAGCTTGTCCTTATCATGAGCGAGCTTTCTTCTTTTGACGGTATAGATCTCGTAGTTATAATGTTCAAACCTTCCTGTCATAACAGCAGCTCTGCCTTCCTCTAGTTCTCCTCTTTTTAGAGCTCAGAAGTTAGTGAGACTGACAGCAATGTGAAAAAGCCTGAAAAATTCCAACGCTCTCCTCAGCGCTTCCTCTCTTTGTTTTACCAGAGCTTATTCATTCTCTGTGGGGATGAGCACCAGCTAAATGCCTATAATGTTAATATTTATACACACGTACAGTAGAGTCCCGAGCATTGTCTTTATTTCTGTGGTGAAAATGTTCCCCATGACACCATCCCCCCGTCTCTTCGTCTTCCCATTCTCCTATTCTTCCCCCTCAGCCCAACAGTAGGCCTCTGTTCATCTCTTTTCCTCTCATCCTCTGCCGCTGCCTGGTTGCCATGCAGCGGGCTGTCCATCAGTGACCCGGTAACTGTTGCTAGGAGAGGGCTGCAATTTTTATCGTTTGTGCTTAATTCTCCTCCTATTTATACGCTCTCCTCACTCCCTATTCCTCTCCCTGCGGCTTCTCCTTCACCCTCTCTGTGGCTTTCTTTAAGTCCGTCTCTTAGCTTTTATCCCCATCTCCTCCTCCTCCTCCTCTTCCTCCTCCTTCTCCTCCTCCTGCCATTCTCATCTGTCATTCCTCTGCGTCCTCATCTCCTTCAATGACCCTCACCTCTGTTTTCAATCCGCACGTCGTCTCCTTTCGCCGTCACTGACTTACACATTTGTTATTCTTGTGGTAGAAGCCCGTCGGAGAGAAGAACCAGTCGACTCTTTTGTCAGTCAAAGCACTTTTTTTTCTTTTTTTTTTAGCTGCGTCATTGTTGTCATTGTTGCAGGAGCAACAGCGTGGCAGGCTGTACACGTGAGTCTCAAAATAACCTAACCACAAAACTGAGCGACTGAGATGGAAGTATAGAGAAGGGTGATGGAAACCGAGGACAGTGCGTGGCAGTCTGTCGGCTGCTCCGACCCTCTCAGCTCTGGTGCTGACTATTAGTGGAGTCGGCTGAACTACTTGTGAAACCAGACACTGTGGTACAACCTCCACTATACTGCCCTCCGGGGTGTGTGTGAGTGTTTGGCTGACTTTAAAACTCAACTATGACCAGGACACACACTTCTACTTTGAAATCTGATGTTTTCACATCCCAGATGAAGAACAAAGGCAGTAAAATGTGTTTACAGGTAAAACATGAGACCAATATATGGCTGTTATAGGAGTTTAGTGTGGGGCAGCTGAACTGACACTAGGGGAGTGAATTATATATTTCTCATATTTGTAGGTAAGGTGTTATGGAGAAAAAAAACATTAGTAATAATGTTATATAGTAATAAGTGTTTATAAAACTACAAAATATAGATCGGAAATAGCATGAACCACAGGCACATGAGGAATCAATCTATGAAGGACGACCCCCACCCAAAGAGTAATTAGTTAGTAACTAGCTTGTCCAACACTGGATAGATCGGCTTAAGGCAGAAGTGGACGTAGTCACCGTGAAGTCACCCATTGGTTTGTTGACTATGGTTTTGAAGCATCTTGGCCGTCGCCATCTTGGTTTTGTGGAACCAGAAGAGACACGAGAGGTCGGAGTTAGTTTCAAGTCTTTTTCGTACAACACAATGTTTTTTTAGTAAATTATGGTTTTCGTCTGAGAACTTTAACCCTCTCACGGTGTGTTTTCAGTTCTTTAAAGTTACCTAAGACTGTCTTGTTCAGCGTTCGGTTGTACTTAGCTCCACCCTCTCATTTAACTTCTGGTTCCAAAAAAACCAAGATGGCGACGGCCAAAAACCAAGATGGCGATGGCCGGTCACGGTGACTACATCCACTTCTTATATTCAGTCTATGGATTGAGACCATAAACTCCTGTTTACAATATTTACTGAGGTAATAAATCAATGGTGTCAGATCAGTTTCAACTTCAACAAAGGATAACAAATATCAACGCACCAGGTGCTGGTGGTCTCTCCTTCAACATCGTGGATGTAACCTTCATCTCTTTGTTTGGATTCTTTTGGGGATCTTTACAGACGTACCTGCCCACGTTAGATTGTTTCAACACTTATCTGGGTGAACAAGTCGAACATTTGGGACCACTTCACCAAAGCTAGCTGTCTGACTACTTTCCATGAATCCTTCTGTGTGCATTCATTAACATTAAGACTGATCTGACTCAGGTGAGAAGTAGGCTCATTTTCTCATAGACTTCTATACAATCGGACTTCTTTTTGCAACCGGAGGTGTCGCCCCCTGCTGGCTGTTAGAAAGAATGCAGGTTTAAGGCACTTCAGCACTGGCTTTTACCCTTCTGTTCCAGCAGCCTCCTTAACACAATAGATTTGGATTCATGAGGAGCTTTCAGAGCCTCAACAGGGCTGCTGTTGTTTTTTTATCTTTACTGATATGATGAGTTTCTCAAATTGTACTGGTTAGCTTGGTGTTAGTATTAGCTATTGCATTTATTTATTTACCTAAAGCTAGTGGAAAAGACGTTGGCGAGGAACAGGGGTGGAACTACAGGTACTCTATACAGTATATGTAGTTGGGAACACAGTTTGGGAGTTTTAAAGGGAAGCAAATGAGGTTAGCTTGTGGATGTCCAACTGTTTTGGTTGTTTTTTTAAGAAGATCGTGGTACTGCTGATACTGCTGCAGAGCAATTTGGGAAAGCTGTGGCTGTCATGAAATGATTGAAGGACAATGCACTCAGAGGCTTTAGAGAGGTCAGGTGTGTGTGTGTATGGGAGGAGGGGGGGGGGGGGTTACTGAAGGCAGGAGTGAAAGGCAAATTGAGTGAAAGACAAGAAAGAAAGAGGGAAGGGGAAAAAGAGGAAGATGTGTTAGGCGAGGATGAAGGGGGTTAGGGCGGGGTCTTTGCATAATTACATTTTCTGTTCTGAGCAGTATTGGGAATCAATAATGTAATTCATAGAAAAGCCATGGAGCTGCCTCTCATTGGCATTCACAGACATGAGCCACGCTTACATCCCAAAGAATTAAAACAAAGGGGGGGGGGGGCAGACTTTGAGTTTCCATTACAACATGATTGATGTTTTCAGGTTTGCCTTGTGTCCTGAAGAGACAGCTTGGTGGACTGTCCCTATACTGAATCAGATATCACACACACACAAACACACACACACACACACACACGCACACACACACACACACACATCCCTGTGTTCCCAGAACCACAGCTGGTCATTGTGGGGTCAGATGGGACATGCAGTTCCTACTCCAGATGCTGCCACCGTGTATTTATAGTGGACTAAGGTGAGATTCCCTGCACAGGAAGACGTGACAATGTAAAAAGTGGAACTCAAACACACTTATAAACACACGCCACGCCTTTAAAGGGGACATATCATGCTCATTTTCAGGTTCATACTTGTATTTTGGGTTTCTACTAGAACATGTTTACATGCTTTAATGTTCAAAAAATACATAATTTTTCTCATCCTGTCTGTCTGAATATTCCGTTTTAGCGCATTTCGACAGAATGGCAACGGAATTGCGTTGCTAGGAAACAGCTTGAGTCCATGTTTACATCCTGTCAGCTGATGTCATTCAGATACACCGCAACAGGAAATAAACTGGGACACATTTAGAATGTTTACGTTTAAAACTGTGTAATGGTCTAAATATTGTAGATTTGTGACATCACAAATGGACAGAAATCCTGACGGCTTGTTTCAAACGCACAGTTTCTGAATACGGGCTGTGTGTATTTATCTGTGGATTGAGTGTTTTGATACTTTCACAGTATTTATATATCACTTAAACCTGCTTTATAGTATAAAAGACATGTAAATCTCACTGTTTACTATATGGGACCTTTATGATAATTCAATGTTTTTAAAATTGGACCCTATTTCCCCATGTTTTTGTGTCCAAGTGACTTAAAAACACTTGAAATTGGTCCAGTTTTGAGAGAGAACGCTGCAGATAGCAGCCGCTAAACAGGCTACAATGTAACCCTATATCGTGATAAACAAATGAGTACTCTATTTGGCTGCGATGGCTGCAGGGTACTCAGACTGTATCAAGAGTCATTCGTTGAGACTGGGCAGATTATTAGTAGTCTTCCCCTGAGGGTTTGCCCCCTATACTTTGACTCCCAGGCTCCACACTAAATGTTCTGTGAGTGTAATGCCAATGTTACTAGCAGCAAAATGCTTAGTGTACATATTGCAAGAAAATATAATTGAATATAACTTGAAATATATAAGGTGAACTTGCTTGATGACTCTTGCCAAATAATTCCCTCACTTGAAGTGAAATGTAAAAGAAAGACCTTTGGACTGTGTGTACTGTGTTCTGACTGAGGCCTTTAAGACATGCTATAAATGGAAAGTTAAAGGTGGCATTCAGCGGGTCTAAAAAGAAACTCGTAGCTTCCTTTTAGCATGATTGTTGTCCTGTGTACGATCTTTAAAAGACCAAATCACAGAGCACAGTGGAGCCATTAGGAGAAATGCTGTCAGAAATCCTGTCCTCCACTTTAGAGAAGCCAAGCGTTCCATCTCTGCCTTTTCTTTAGCAGGGATCAAGAAGGTCTCTCAGCCCGAGAGGAGGTTATTTAAAAGTTTCACACATGAAACCAGCCGAGAGCTTCTTCATTTTTTTCCATTTGAACATTCTACTCCCAAATGAAATACACGAGAAATTAAATTCTAAGAAATGCTGCTGTGCTGTAATATGTCTAAGTTTGAAAAGGCATTTCATGTTTTGAAATAGTAAGACATTTACTAAATTCTGACTGGTCTGTGCACCAGCTAAGTATACTAGGTTTGAGTGCAACCTTGTAAACCTGATGAAGGCTGACTTTTGCGATGAGCAGCTTTTATTTTGACTCTTGTATAAAATGGACCTGATAAGGTAACATCCAGTGACGGCTTTTATAGTGTCTACTTGTTACTAAAATCGCCATCTTACCTTAGGGAGCGGGTCTTTTTCACAGAGTCCGCCAAGTTGCATCACCATGTTTCTACAGTACCCCAGAACGGCTTGGGCCGAAGTCGACAACGTTACTTTCTCCCGTCGCCATCGCCGCTCTCTCTCCCTCGCTTCACCACTCACTTCCCTCGTACACACACACTCTAAGCACTGGCTCTGCTCCAAATGACCTACGCTACTCTTACAACAGCTGGCTCTAGAGAGGGCCATTTGCGTTTTCACGTCGGCCGCCGTAGCTCTCCAACACGCTTGGCACATGGGAGAGGCTTCAGTTGGTTACAATCTCCTCACCTCACCGCTAGATACCGCCAGATCCTACACAAATTCCTTACAAATTTGCAATTAATCAAATTACAAAAAGCAGTTAACATATAGTGAACCTGGGACTTTTGGGGCCTCCAGAGGTCTGTGGGTCTTTGGGTCTTGGGGCCCTGTTTTGCAATTTTCGGAATCATTATCTAGACCAAAGGACCAAAGGGCCTTGGGCCACAAGAAAAACAGATTTCATCATCACACTCTCTAAGTGAATGCTCTCATTGATACATAATGCAAAGACATTATGAAAACACCATATTATGTGTCATCTTGCCACCTGCAGAGGATGTACCTAAATTTAGCTACTCAGAGAACGGTCTAAATTAGACACTGTACATGCCATCTTTCATTATTAATGCACAACGTTTACGAAAACGTGTCAAGTCTGTTCTTTAGAATCACACTAATATTAAACTCTAGATAAGAAACGCCAGAGCAGGCCCTCAACAACAACGGACGAAGCTAACGTGTCACTGTATATTCCTTTCTGGTGTTTTTTGTCTGTATTGTCTAATATTGGTAGGTATTTTTATGATGCTGCGAAATCCTTTTTGGTCTGAGGACAGAGGTTGTCCTTAAATGTATGTGAGGTAGCTTGGTCTGTTTTCTAGTTCGTTAAGTTCCACAGTGTAGTTATTCTTTGTTGTTGACCTTAGGGTTCCTACTGTGAATGTTAATACGAGGCAGCTTGCGTGGTAAGGCAGCTAAGGACACAGTTGGCTGTCATCCTGCCCAGTAGGTGTCCAGCCAGGGCTGCAGAGTGCTGCTGCAGCTTATGCTAACCTGCCTGTCCTCGTCTCTTCCTCCCCTGCAGCGCTGACAGGAAGCCAAGCCGAGTCCCAAGCCCCTATCCAAGGCCTAGACAGAGCCACGGTCGACGGGACGCGACTCCGGAGAGCCACCACCGAGGAGACCTACTGGGCCTACTCAGGTGTGTGTGTGTGTGTGTGTGTGTGTGTGTGTGTGTGTGTGTGTGTGTGTGTGTGTGTGTGTGTTTGTGTACTGCTTTCTCTGTGAGAACCAGTCTGAGTCTTTCCAGTGTGGAAATTGTGATGAAAAAACCTGAATCTTTTCAGTACTGGTAAAAAAGCCGGAAAAATGACAAGACAAGCTAGAAGAAATTATATTTTCCATTTTGATATTTGTCTTTTATCCAGAAAGCTGTCAGAAATACGACACATCTAGCAGCTGAAAGGACTACATTTAGGATCAGATTCGATGGTTGAAGTATTTTCAATGGGAAGCTTTTGAAAGGCTCCAAACTCTCCTGAATTTTGAGAGCTACCAAATGCAGTCCCCAGGTCACATTGGGTTACGTAAGGTGCATGCAGCAACACCTATCGTAGAAATGTCTATATGAAGCTGAGGATTTTTTTTTAATGTCCGAAAAATGGGATGTCCCAGGTGTGTAGGTTCAGGTTGTAGGTTTTCTGACTTGGCCAAATTGCCAAAAATGAGCAAAAATTAAAAAACTGCACCAACAGAATACATTTTAGTCAAGAGATTGTCATCAGTTGTGTTAACACAAAAGCAATGGCAGTAATTATATAACCTTTGATAATCAAATGAACTGGGTCTTCATGCGCCCACAAACCATCATCCAAAGGGTAAAGGGACCAGAACAATGTCATAGTTGGCACAGTTATGTGGTCTATACGGTATTTATATATACTTCTAATTAAAGGTAAGTTATTTTTCTATCGTTGGTCGGTGTTTCACCCTGATTGGCTCGGAGTGACCAACGATGAAAGCTCCAATGGCACCACATCCGTCCGTATTTTTTGGCGTTACACACAGGAAGTTTCTCAGGTTTGCTTATCAAGGCAGAGTTTACAAATACCAAGCCATCCCATGTGGGCTGTCATTAGCCCACCAAGTGTGTGGATGCAGTCTCTGTCTCCATTAAGGAACTATAGCATCAGAATATTCTCGTACAGAGATGACAATCTGATATGCTGATGTTCCGCTACGGTGATAAATCTCTTCAGGGATCTTGGGTTCAATATAAACTGGACCAAGAGTCCAGTAGAACCCACGCAATGTACAGTATCCTTGGATGTCAATATAGACAGTGTTTCTCCCTTTTCCGGCAGGGGAAAGTCGTGTCGTTCAGACTATGCCTGCACCTGCTCGGCCTGATGGCGTCAGTGATATCTGCTGTACATTTGAGGCTTCTATGGTTGAGGGATTCATTTGCCGGCATTGCGTTTGGGCCCACGCCATCACCTCAGCTGCAAAGTAAAAATAACAGGGCGTGCATGGTGGCTCTCCGCCATGGGAGGACTGGACGGCTCTTGCGTCAGGTATACTGCTGGGGGCAGTGTCATCCAGGGATAACCATGGCAAAAGATGCGTCCCTATCAAGGTGGGGGGCGACCAGGTTGAGCAGAGCAGTGAATGGGGCACATGGGGCCCGAGGCTGGTTCAGGCTCACATAAACGTCTTGGAGCTTTGGGCAGGGGTTTTTGCACGACAGCATTTTCTGCAATTTCTTCAAGGTCTATTGGCTCTGACTGATTGTCAAACTTCGGATCCAGGAGGAACAATGCGGATTCCGTCCTGGCCGTTGAACAGTGGACCAGCTCTTTACCCTCGCGGGGCTGTTGGAGGGGGTATGGGAGTTTGCCCATCCAGTCTACATGTGTTTTGTGGACTTGGAGACGGCTTACGGCCGTGTCCCCGGGGGAGTCCTGTGGGGGGTACTGCTGGAATATGGGGTACCGGGGATCACTGTCACGAGCCATCCGGTCCTTGTATAAACCAAAGTGAGAGCTGGATCCGTATACTCGGCACAAAGTCAAACACGTTTCCAATGGGTGTTGGCCTCCGCCAGGGTTGTCCCTTGTCGCCGATCCTGTGTGTGATTTTCATGGACAGGATCTCAAGGCGCAGCTGTGGGGAGGAGAGTGTCCGGTTCGGGCACCTCAAAATTGCGTCTCTGCTCTTTGCAGATGATGTGGTTCTATTAGCTTCATCGAACTGTGACCTGCAGCATGCACTGGGGCGGTTTACAGCGGTCCGGCGTCTGCAGTTATGCGGTCGCTATACCGGACCGTTGTGGTAAAGAGGGAGCTGAGCCGGAAGGCAAAGCTCTAGATTTTCCAGTTCATCTACGTTCCAACCCTCACCTATGGTCATGAGCTTTGGGTCGCAACCAAGTTAGCTAAACTTGTTCTTACATCACAGGCTCCGCCGTAGCCTACTCCGTCGATACTGTTGCAGGTGTAAAACGGAAGATAAATTGTTTTGAGTGAAATGACTCGTTTCACTATCAGCATTTGATCGATTCGGTCCGATAACATGGAACATCTAGAAGAGCCTCACGATTGAATCATTTTATCCCCATTCAAGTTAGCATGTAGGGCTAAACCAGAAGTTAGCCGGCTCGGCCAAGTCTCTGGAGTTGACCAACAACAAGTTTTGTATACTGTACATACGTTATCAACCCTCACCTGTGATTGGCTGTGGTTTCAGAGCCTTCAGCGGTCACGCCCCCAGCGTTTCAGGGACCAGAATACTGCTTATATTTTCATGATTTTATATTCTTTGCAATATTTTAAATCATTCAAATTTGACGGGGTGGTTAATAACACATTTTTTCTGTGGTGTGACAAACTCAGAACACATATTTATTTTTGCTTCATCCAGACCTTAAAGCTTGCTAGATTAGGCTTTGCGTTAAACGTTAGAGATTTCCATAAGTGGAAGGTTTCACAGGTACAGTGAGACAACGTCGTGTGATTTAGAGCATGCTGTATGTGTTTTAGAGTTAAGGCAGTTATGTGCCACTGTCCATGCAATATGTTTGCCTTCCTCTTTCTGTCTCTCTCTGTCTCCTTTTTTCATCTTTTCTCTCAGCCGCTCTCCTCGGTGCCCCCTCTAGCCTGGAGGTATCTCCAGGCCCTTTTTTTTTTATTTTACCAGTGCTTCAGAAGAGGAAAAAAAAGCCACTTCCGCTGTCCCTTTAGAGCCTTTAGTTTTTCAGAGGGGCAGCATTAATCTTTCACCATGCAAGCGATGCAAGCCCCAGGCCCCAAATGATCTTTTAGTTTATTTATTTCAATATTTCCGCTCGCTCGTCTAACCCTAATTGGTGGCCCGTCGTGCCTGCGAGAGTGCATGAGCTTGTGGGCAAAAACAGAGCTGGTGACAGTTTCTCTTAGTGTTCCTGCAGCTGAGGCTAAGATCTACCGATGCTCTCCTGCTGTCCCCCCCGCACATGTTTGATCGCAGCTCTTACATAAGATACTGATGTAACGGTGGGGAGGATCCAGGCAAGAGAGGAAAACAATAGAGAGGCAGCAGGCTGACAAACTGGTGGGTATTTTATTTTATTTTTTTGTCATTGTAAGAGCCACTGCTTTATTATTGGCCAGTGTTTCGTAAGGTTAGCACAAGAGCGTACACAAACATAGATGTAGAGAAAAGTTTAACTACAGAATCCCCAGTTCAACCTAAACTTAACAATCACAAGCAGTTATTAGGAGGTGGGCGATACGCTTTGTTGACAGAAAGACGTGGGATGTGACCATTGTCACTCATTGCTACACACACTGTTTCCCATTATAGATGATTTTGAGTGATTTCATCTTCTCTGACACACTCTCTCTCTCCCTCTTGTTCTCTCCCTTCCGATGACTTCTCCAAAGTTTCCTAAACTTCCGTCTGTCCTAATTAGCTTGTTCTAATCGCATCGTCCAGAGTTCTGACAAACTCCAATCAGGACCTCAGTGGGCCACGGCTCTTCTGCCCTCTGCCTGATCAGAATGGGAGATTAGAACCTGGCACAATGCTGACGAACCGAGAGTTATCTGGGGACGACCCCGTACCTCCAGAAGGAGAGACAGAAAGACAAAGAGACAGGAAAAGACAAAGATGTGCACACAGTCAACCTTTGCCTGCGCTTCACTATCACAGCGGGATCACAATTAATCTGTATGTATGCCTCGTATGCCGAGAGGCAACGTTAAGAAAATACAAAACTGAACATCAATGACCATTACAAAAACCTTTATTTAACCTTGTTAAATTACCCAGGAGGCTCTTTGTTAGGGAACATTTGTTACATCCTTAGCCTTCACCCTACTGACTGGGGTCCCTGCAGACCCCAGAGGTTGACTTTTTGTCATATCTCACATATGCTTTATTCTATTATTCCAATTGTTCTTTTCCTTTTTTTTGGCAATCAATTTGTTCCCAATGACTTCATTTTCTGTTTTAAAGTGGCAGTAGGCAGTATATTTTTTGCATCATTGCAAAAATTCCATAATAACCTTTCAGCATATTGTAATTCAAGTGTTCTGAGAGATAACTAGACTTCTGCACCTCCTCATGTCTCTGTTTTCAGGCTTTAAAAAGTCTAGCCCGTGACGGGATACTTTGACCAATCACAGGTCATTTCATTGAGGGAGCGTTCCTATTGGCTGTGCTCCGGACATGTGACCAGAACTTGGCTTTCCTTAGACAGATTTCACAATGGCGGCGGCGTCACAAACTTTCTCATTTTACAGCTAAACAGTACACTACAAGATGATTCTGAAAACATTTGAGGAGAGAAATAGGCATTAACGTAACATAATAATGATTCATATTTGATCAGCGCTGCCTAGTTTGACCGTTTGATCGGAGTTCACAAATGATTGACAGCCGGCTCTCATAGACGTCAGTTGGACAGCGGACTTCAGATCAGCTCTTACTGCTTGTTTTCCTCCGGTCTGTGAAATCTTGCAGATGCCGTTAGGAGCACCGGAGGACACAGAGGCACCTGTTTCATGTACTACTGTCACGATATAGAGACCGGTTTTATAGAAATAACTTTTTTTAATCATATTTGCTCCAACCTCGCCTACTTCAGCTTTAATTATTTTTTAATTTATTTATTTTTTAAATACAAACGGAACCCATAAGCACCCAATTCTGCCTATGCAGTTTTAATAGATGGATCTATCATTATTACTATATTGTGAAGATCTGGGTACCTTATTACTCATCAGTTGAGCCATTTTGGCTTCATGTGCCACTGAGCAACTCTCATAGGAATGAACGGCAGCCTCCACCGCTGTATCCAGTTCTCTTACATACATCCATGGGGCACTCTGTCAGTCATGTTGAAGGAGATGGACAGACATACAAAAATGAAAAATCTAAATTTGAATTAAATTTATTCAAACTTTAATTTGAGACCAATGTTTCTATCTACAGTTTGGGGAAATGCATCTGTTTGCTTTCTTACTGAGAGTGAGATGAGTAGATGATCGATCAGAGCTGGAGTCAGGAAATGGTTAGCCTATAGCATAAAGACTGGAGGCAGTTAGCCTGGCTCTGTTCAAAAAACATGTAAAAATCATGATTATTTCCCAAATGTTGAATTATTCCTTTACAAGAAACTCTGAAATGGAGATGTACGGTGGGGAAAAATACTCCCATAACCATAATGTTACACAGAAAATAATGAACTATCCAAAAACCAATTAGAATCATGCTCTGTAGATGACTTGAATAGCGCCCAATAATTATTTTATTTTGTCAACTGACAAGAGCACACTATGTGATGTCCAACTGTACATAGAACTGACTGAGAGAAAATAATGACAAGTGAATTGTTTGTCTTTAGAAGATGGTTCTGTAGGTCACTGTGAACATTAAATGTCACAAACTCTAGGCTTGACCTGTCAGCATGATAGTAGTATACAAATTACTAATTCATATTCATGTAATACTATATACGGCTTTCTCATGCAGAAATTATAATACTCATGAAGATTGATTGGTGCACTCTATATATATCCAATCGCTAATTATTGGTATGGAATTACGGTGCAATCGAGTGACACTCTAATCAGAGGAATCAAAATGATTATTATGTGAATATTACTTTAAATATATTAACTGGAAGTAATTACGAGGATGAGTCTCAAAGTTTAACTGCGCACATTAACCTCATAGTAGCTCCGTTGGCGAAGCTTTTTCTTAAGATATGCAATATAAACTATATAATATATGAAACAACCCTTACCATGGTATATATACCCATTCCACGTAATTAAAAGTGCTTTGCCGTATAGTAGCGAGACCGTCTTTTGCAATGGGCTGACTGTGACACTCAGAGGTCAAATTGATTGGCTCTTCCTCTCTGGCGGCTGGACAATTGAAATACCAAAGTGCCTGTATTAAAATACTTTTATTCATTTTTCCATTCAATATGATACACATGTTGGTATTAAAGACGTGCCCCTCGTCTTATACCATTCATACACACACACACACACTCTTGACTGGAAATTAATTTTCAGACCTGCACAATGTCAAGGCTCGCTATTGACGGGAGGAGAGGCAAATCTAATTTGCGTGCTCCTTGTCGAGCCCTTTTACCATTCAAGACCAGCCGCCATCAGAGAGCGCTCAGGCCTCCGTGCTGCAGCCTTGAAGTGGGTAAATGAAGATGGAAATTGATGATATGTTGTACAGTCATTTTACTCATGAGGGAAAGCCGTTCCATTTTATTAGCCTGACAGTAAGTGGCGTTGTCTTTCTTTTTTTTTTACGTGTGACAATTGAAATTGCCTACCTAATGGAGCATTAAATTCACAAATAGAAAAAGAAACATCAAGGTGTTCAATACTAACATGTTTTGAAGACTTAAAATAATACAAATATATATATATATATTTCAATATCATGATTTAAATCATTGATATGATTTCATTCTTTGTACAAATATTACATTAAAGTAACAAAATATGATTTCATTTATAGATCTTGGATTTACTCTTTATTTTTTTCTTGTCTAAAATACCATTAAAGGCCCAAATACCAACAATGAATGTCTGGATGGGCAGGCCAGAGCCCTGCATGGCGGCTCCGCCACCATCGGTGTGTGAATGCGTGTGTGAATGAGAGGCAAATTGTAAAGCCCTTTGTCCGGTAAGGTAGAAAGGTGCTCTATAAATACAGTCCATTCACCATGTTCCTTCATTCCCATGAACACACACACTAGTTTATTTTGACAGTGTAGGTTTCTGTGGTTTTGGTGCCAGTAAGAAAAATAACGTTGGCCTTTCAGCTTTGAGGAATCTGGAATACTTGAAAGGATAGCCATTATGGGAAAATGTGCCAACAAGATCTGTGTGTCCAGTACAGACATACTGTAGGTCAAGGACCTGTTTAGCCTAGCTTAGCACAAAGACTGAAAGAAATGAAATAATGCACCTTCCAACAACTCTAAATCAAAGTTTCATTTACATGTTATATCTTGTTAAAGTCCAAATACACACACACATCTGGTTCTGTTCTTACTACAATGGGTGTCTAGGAAGATGTCCACATGGCCATACATTTACATTTTGGACTGCCGGACCGTATGAGCAGATGATGGAATTGAACTCATGCGGACCCGTGTGACAATGCAGATACAGAAAGTATTATTTTAGCTTTAGCTGGCAAGCTTGTCACCAACCCATCAAAGAGTTAGCATGGCCGAGTTAGGAGTTCCATCTTGGAAACTCCGCCATATAAGGACAGAACTACAATCAACTGTTGGTCAAAAAATGCTACCTGCAGCTTAAACCATTTTTACATTCCTCTATGTGTAAAAGAAACAAACTTAAACATGCAAATAGCACAAGTTCCAGTGTATATTGTTTACTATCGTACACAGAATGTTGGACTGTGCCTTTAACACCCCTCCTATATAGACAACAGACCACTGTATTGTTCTTGCCACACTCACTTTGATTAGGTTTAGGAAAAGATCAACTTGGTTAGGCTTAGGAAACAAAACTACTTAGTTAGGTTTAGGAAAAGATCGACTTGGTTAGGCTTAGGAAACAAAACTACTTAGTTAGGTTTAGGAAAAGATCGACTTGGTTAGGCTTAGGGAACAAAACTACTTAGTTAGGTTTAGGAAAAGATCGGCTTGGTGAGGTTTAGGAAAAGATCGACTTGGTTAGATTTAAGGAACAAAACTACTTAGTTAGGTTAGGAAAAGATTGCGGTTTGGGAAGGACTGCTGCAGATGCATGTAACAAGTGAGGATGAGATGGTGCAACCAAATGCTTTGCTTTGCTGCAGTGTGCCACATTTTTAAAGGGACTGTGGGTTAAGACAATAAGAGCATTTGAAGAGAAGGGCCACGATTCACCCTTCAGCTGATGACGTGAATCACTGTTTTATCTGAGATTTGGCAGCTATTTAAAAGAAAATATTCAGAGTTGTTGCTCGTTTTGTCTTGACCTTTTCAGTTTTTGCTTTTCCTACAAATTGTTACCCGCTACTGTTTGAAACTCCAGTGACAGAGAAATGCTTTTCTTCGAGAGGGTTCTTACTGTCAACAAAGTCAACCTTGCAAAGAAGGTTCTACAGCTACACCTGCAGCTAAATAATTCACTGGATTTGTTTTATTGTGATGCTTTCATGGAGATTCCAGTTTAAGGAGGAAAATATATATTTCAATCCTACAACTGGATGACTCGGCACATTCTGCTGAAGTGCCACAAAGTCCCTGTCAGCTATGGGGCTCTGTTCTGTAGCTAAGCATAACCTCTGACTCCACTATGGAGCGGGGCAGCAGAAAAGACCAACCCCCCCACAGGGATGTACACAGCATCACAGGAAATACAATCTCCTCAAGCCCTCCTTCACCAGGACGGGTGGGGAAGTCAGAGGGCATCTGGTGGCAGGTCTATAAAGTTCCTCAGAAATGCATGGGCCACTGGGGGAGTGGGAAGTGACCGGAGGCAGGGACAGGGGGGGGGGCACTGTGCAAAAAATAGAACTTTTTTTACCTTATCTGGGGTGAATGTGAGCCGGACACTACCTGGCTTTGATGAGAGTATCTCTATTAATGGAAGGATATTAACATAATGATCTTCACATTTAAAAGTAATTTAACAGATGCCCCAAAGGACAATGAGAGTGAGACAGAGAGAAAGACAAAGCGGTCAGTGATCAAGCATTTTTTAATTATAAAATGATGTGTAATTCTATGATTTTGAAGAAGTATATGGGACTACACCGTAGACCGGAGTCTCAGTCATTAACTTGTGACGGTGATCTCACAAATGGGTCAATGTGGGTTAACCCCATGTTCAGTAAACCTGTGTGTCCTCATGTATAAATGGGGTATAGGCTAGGTAGTGAAAACCTCTCAAATACTCAGTCATTTAACAGCCATGCAAGAGCTGTCCTAGCAATCACTATCGGTAAATACATGACTCAAAGTCTGACAAAAGCAATGGTTGCCAATTCCACAGCACCAGCTTATAATACTGCACAATTTGATTGTTCCTTAGAAACTATTCGGGTTCATCCTGGTCTCCTTAAAAAAAATTACGTTCCTTTGTAGGAGACGGGGTTGTCAGGTTCCATACCCAGACACCAAGTCAGATAAGCGTACACTACAGCACCTATTCCCAACCACTGGGCCGGGACCCACTGGTCGGCCTCAGAGCGCCAGCTGGTGGGCCATGGAGGTACTGACAAATGGTTAGATTAAGCTCTTCAAAATCCAATGGCAGCTATTCTGTTTTTCAGAGGTTGTAGCGGGCAGGTTTTAAAGCTAGAGGAAGGATACTGGAATGGACATGAAACTAAAAATCCTAAGGAATCCATTGGTCACAGCCATGCCATGCTAGCTTTTCGGGAATGAGGCTAAATAACACTTCAAAGTTACGCAAAATTTTGCGAGGAAAAACTGGCACGGCCATTTTCAAAGGGGTCCCTTGACCTCTGACCTCAAGGTATGTGAATGAAAATGGGTTCTATGGGTAACCATTTGCCTCGGATGCAGTAACACAAAATGGAGCGGTTTTTGATGTTGGAGACAACCCTGCACCAGTAAAAGCTCCAAAGCGTGTGGTGAGGAAATATGCCCCTGAATAGTTTGGATTCATAATGGCAGGCAGTGATGGGTTAGGGTAAACTGAATATTTATGTGGGTCATTACACCTGCCAGTGGCAAAACACATATTTATAGCCCAGTTTGTCATTTATTTGGGAAGGTGGTCCTTGGAATTATTTTAACAATCAGACATCGGCCTCAAGTTACAAAAGGTTGAGAACCCCTGGTTAAAACCATGGGTTCAGGGGCATGTCTATAGGGTCAGTGATTGATTGATAGAAAGAGTGTACCTGGAGCTGACAGCATATTCTTGAAACCAAATATTCAAATTGACATGACAAAATCATGGCTAAACTGGCGAAAACACACCATGGACCAACACGCCGACTGCAAGCCAAGGCCTTATGACCACCACATCAGTGTTACACCTCACTAATGCTTCCGTGGCTGAATGAGAGCTAATCCCTGCAGCCAGGTTCCAACATCTGGTGGAAAGCCTGGAACCAGACGAGTGCAGGCTGTGAAAGCAGCAGATTGATGCCCATCATGGTTCTGGACAATTGGATGGGATGTTTGAGTGTCCACACACTGTTTGGCTGTGAAGTTTACAGCATATGTCAATGATATCTATTGCCTTTGTTACTATAGTCACCATTCAGTCAAACGAACACAGTGAATAAACCAGAAATGTAGGGACAGCATAGGACCTTATGATGAACTTCAACACATTCAGAGGACAACAGAGGACAAAAACGTCCGCTCTCGATCAACCTTGTCACTTCTGTACTGCTGCTGTCATCACATAAATGCCCATAGCAGTGTACGTGTGTGCACACAGTCCTGTGTTTGTGTGTGTACATTGATTAAATGAATGGCAGCAACCAATTGAGCTGTCCGTGCGAGGTGCGAGGGGTGATGCATTATATGAGTACTCTCTGTGATTGCGTCAGTGGCCGCGTGTCTAATTCGGGATCAAACCGACTCGCTCTCTGGGAAAACTGCATCGATTTGATGCTCCTACAGACATCATAATATTTCCACACCTCTCAAGTAGTCCTTGAGGAGCCTTGACTTTCTATTGAGGACTCAGTTTCAACAACAACACTGCAACAACCTCCATTTGAACAACAAATCGGCTTCATTGTCAACACTAGTTTGCAGTTCCCCTGCAAAGATGGCGCACTTCGATACCCGGCCGGGACAATTTTGGAACCGTCACCGTGGTACTGACTCTCTTGTCAGATTGATGTAGAATCATTACTCTGCATTATATTGTCATCACATATGTACGACGAAGAAATAGGGCCACATTGAGGGGGGAAAAAAATCAGAGATTTCGAGAAAAAAGGCGGAATATTACGAGAATTAAATCATAACTTTACGAGAAAAAAAATCATAATATTACGAGAATAATGTCGTAACTTTACGAGAAAAAAAAGTCGTAATATTACGAGAATAAAGTCACAACTTTACGAGAAAAAAAGTAATTTCCTCCTCCACAAAAGAGTCAGTGTCCCCATCAGGTCCGTGTGGTTCTTTCTTCGGAATAAACGCAGTTTCTTGCACAATCTTTTCCAGGTCCTGATACTGATAACGTGGTGCTGATGAGCCAAAAGAAGAAGTATTTCATTTTTTGTGAAACCTAAACTAAAGTATAACTTCACAAGATGTTCCACGTTCCTCATTTTCACACTCTTTCCCCTCTAAAATAACACGTAACATTACTACTTTATAATATTGTGACTTTATTCTCATAATACTACGACTTTTTTCTCAGAAAATTATGACTTTATTTTCGAAGTTTCAGATTAATTTTTTTTCCTCAATGTGGCCCTGATACTCCGTCGTACATACGGTATGTAATCTGCAAGCAGTATAAGAGATTTAGCTCTATGGTTTTACATGATGTGGTGTTTTTGCTTCTCTAGTTTAGTCATGAAATTCATCATGTCAATTTGAGTATTACATCACTTTATGTTCAAAATAACCAGGGCAGAATAAATTGAATCTGTAGAAACAGACATATTTGACACATTAGTTGAGTTTCTGAGGCATTTTTCCCACGATAAATTCCAACACTCCCAACTCATCAAATACGGTAGCCTTGTCAGTGGCCCTAAACTATGATGCTCCACATAGTGTCAGTTTGGCATGTGTCAATTTCCGCTTGTTATACGCATACATTATTGTTGTTGGTTTTTTTTCAAAATGAACTTCCATGTTCACAGGAAACAACTTGTTTCGGTTTGGGAAAAGATCATGTTTTGTTTAAAACTACTGTAAGTATGTTTGTTACGTAGTCATGTTAGGAACGTGACATAAGTTATGTACGTTACGTAACGTTACGTAACTTAACTCAGGTACGTAACTTAAAATAAGTCTACAGTCTCCTGGGTGAAACTGTGTTTGTTTGAAAAGATCATGGTTTGGGATAAAAATTACTGTTTGTTACGTAACTGGCGTTAGTAAAGTACGAAAGTTATATAACAAAACTACGGTAAAATAAGTCAAGGTTGACTGGTTTCACACGGAACAGCGGTCTCCTGGGTTAAAGGCCTCTGTTTAACATAATATATAAGTACACGAAAAGTAAAACTGAATGAATGCAGTAATAAACAGAAAATAATTCATTACCCAGAGCTGGTGACTGTATACCAGCTCATAAAATCACAGCAATCTCTTTCACTCAGGCACCGAGGGGAAATGCTGCTTTAGCTATTGGAGATGAGGGAATCAGTATATAAAAAAAGATATGGATAAAATATGGTAAAAACCTGTAATTTTAGTGGTGCCTGATGGAAGGTCATTAGCTGCTACAATAAAGACTTTTATGTCTTTTTCTGTGAGATGAATACTCCGATTTCATCAAAGGATAAGCTTTTCTGCCATCTCACTTCTTCTTCTACCATACTTAAAGCATCCCTGCTCTTCAGTACAGCACTGTGAGTTTTTTAAGTTTGGAGGCACATCAGTTTCAACAGTAATGTCCTATAATTTACTCTTGAGTGTGTTGGCCCGCCTTATACCTCCAGGACAGAGCCGACTGACTTTTCAGCTGTTAAGTATTTTGGCTGGCATTGTTTTCCTTGATGGGAGACCTTCAGATGAGTGACTTGGAGAATGAAGAACACATTTAACTGTTAGTTCAGTGAGAGAACTGCAGTTTGATTTTAATGAATTGTTTGCACTTGGATAACTTTACATTAGTGTGTATTGGGATTAAACATTTCTTCATCTTCTTGAGAACAGACTACAACAAAATTGGAAATTTGAACGTCTACCGTTTTCAAGTGATAATGTAAGTGGGCAGACACCGTATGCGGATAAAGATCATGTGGTATGATTGAAAGCACCTAAACAGCTACTAAATGGATCATGAGGTGAGAATGGTTTCTCAAATTCTGTAAAACGGTTCTGAGTGTTTCATAATCTTTTTAAAGTGGTCAGCTGAAGGAAAGGGGTGTTTCAGACCAGCACATTATATAATTAGTTTGACTTTAGTATAGCACCATGCCTCATGACTCTTAAAGCTGAAGTAGGCGAGATTGGAGCAAATATGATTAAACAAGTTATTTTTATAAAACGGTCGCTATATCATGACAGTAGTACATGAAACAGGTAACCTGAAAAAATACCATGTGCCTCTGTGTCCTCCGGTGTCATCCAGTGCTCCTAACGGCATCTACAAGATTTCACAGACCGGAGGAAAATAAGCAGTAAGAGCTGATCTGAGGTCTGCTGTCCATCTGCTGTCTATGAGAGCCGGCTGTCAATCACTCTGAACTCCGACCAAACGGTCAAACTAGGCAGCGCTGATCAAATATGAATCAATATTCTGTTACGTTAATGTCTATTTCTCTCCTCAAATGTTTTCAGAATCATCTTGTAGTGCACGGTTTAGCCGTAAAATGAGAAAGTTTGTGACGCCGCCGTCATTGTGAAATCTGGTGAAGGAAAGCCAAGTTCCGGTCACATGACCGGAGCCACAGCCAATAGGAACGCTCTCTCAATGAAATGACCTGTGATTGGTCAAAGTCTCCCGTCACAGGCTAGATTTTTTAAAGCCTGAAAACAGAGCCATGAGGAGGAGCAGAAGTCTAGTTATCTCTCAGAACACTTGAATTACAATATGCTGAAAGGTTATTATGGAATTTTTGCCCAATGATGTTAAAAAGATACTGCCTACTGCCACTTTAAGTTATTAAATGCATCACAATATGGTGACAGATATTCCATGAGGTTAATAAAAGTGAATCTACAAGTGACAGCAGTGTTGTACTTAAGTATTAGAAGTATTGAAGTCACACTAGATTTTGTACAGAGAAGTAGACGGCATACAGAGCGCCAAGTTAAGAAAGGAGCTTACATTGACACCAGCGTTGTGGGTTCATGTCCCATCTCCTAGTATCAGCACTGACATTGTGTAAACTTAACCATACTTAAGTACTTTAGTTACTGCTGGTATGTTGTCATAGAGCCACAGATTCAGATTTCTTTTAGATATGAGAAGTTGGTATTCGTAAGTGTACCAGTTCAAAATGCTCATTACCTTTGTAGTTTAAATTACACCACGAAGGTTTTGGTTACAGACTTTCTGTGTTGGACATTGTTGTATAAAAAAGACTTGTGATTCCATCAATATAAACATTTTATCTGATATGCTGAAGAAAGCATAATCAAGGCAGTATGACATTCATCCAAATGCTACTGCAGAATATGTTTGCATATAAATGTAATTTGGAGAGATATTCAGAGACGATGACGTTCGACCCCTGTTGCCTGGTCTCTGTCACTTTCTGTGACTCCCTCAGTCGCTGCTGTTCCCCAGACACTTTCACTTCATTTTCACTTCCTCCGTGGCGAAGACTTCCTGCCACAGTTCTAATTCCAGCTCCAAGTTAGTTAGTAGCAAATTACAGTCAATCTTCATTGTCTAACTTCATGCAGACCTTCACACCTCCTGTTTTGCGTGACTTAAGACTTATAACATGGATGCATTTGTACATAAACATCATCTCTGTTGTAGTATACATTCTCTTTATTCTACCTTCATTCTTTTCTCTGCATCCGCGTGTCTCTCGTCTTTGTTTCAGCCACACGTGCTAATAAATTCACTCAACACTTGGTGAAACATTAGGTGAGAACATGGGGAAGGAAATGTGGCAGGGGGTGAACACCAATGAGACAATGTGAAAATAAGAATGAGAGTGGTGACGGCTTGTCGGCGATAAGTGAGGATCTGATGTGTTTAATTGTGACTGACTTAACTCTGAGCTACATTTGACTTCTGTCACAGAAATAGCTGCTATTCATTATAAAAGCTAAATGTTTTCTCAGAAGCATGCTGACATGAGTTATAAACGCCTTATTTACTAGTATTTAGATTTTTTTTTAATTCTCTTTTCATTGATTACAAGAGAAACCTGCAGCTCCTCTCAATGTTCAGACCAGACAAGAACTCTTACACTACTGCATGCCCACTTCACTTGCAACCGTTCTACTTTAGAACTGATTTTCTTTGAGAATTGAAGCTCCTGTCCTTGTCTATATATCATTAAATGACTAAATGAGCATCTTGTTATGTCAAAGATTACATTTTAATTTTACATTTCTCGTAGACCACTGCTTCTTTCTTTAAGATCTTCCTATAAATACTATTTTCTAAATATTGAAGTTCATAAATAAGTGTTTTGGAACATCTGTCCAAGTGGCGTTATCTGAAAGGGGGATTTAATTTTGGCATGTTCCGTTAGCATTCAACCTTTTGTTTTGTGTTTTATGATCACATCTCCTATGTGTCTGCATGGGGAAAAGGACAAGGCGAGAGAGTGAAAATATCACGCTACTTGATGAATTAATTTTAATAAAATGGATTCAAATATGATATGCTGATAATATTATATATCAGCAGTATGTGAGATGGACACAGAGATGCACACACATGACCAAACACATGATCTCCTAGTGGAGAAGAAGGGTGGGAATCTCTATTAAATAAAAATGAATAACTGAATAAAAATACCATAGTTTTAGTAGTTTTTATTATTTATGGATTATGTATTAATTCATGGAGGCTCTATTAAAGCCTAGTGTGTATAGATTACAGGGTTATTAACAGGTTACTAACATGAAAAGACCTAAATCCATTAAAGGAACTTTACTTTTGGTACTTGTTGTACCCTTTGGTAAAGTAAATGAGTCAATTTAATTAAAGTCACTGCTCCTCTTTGTTAGACGCGATGCTAAACGTATTCTATGTAGGCTAATCAATATATTCTCCTCCTCCATTAATAACTCTTTGAGTCACTTTAATGGAGGATTTACATTAATTAAGGGGGACATAATGTAAGTGGAACATGTGGTTGGTAGAGATTGTTAAGATAAATATCTGTGCTGCATTTTCTCTTTCTATCACTGTCTTCCAGCTCTTGACTCTGTGTGTGTGTGTGTGTGTGTGTAGTTTAATAAGTATGCTGCGACGGCCTCCCTCCCAGTCTGCAGCTGTAATGGAATGACCCGGCGCTGCTGACAGCACACTCCACTAAAATGGGGCCCTGTACACATCTGCCACTGTAGCCCTGCCACATAATTGTTCAATTTACTGTACAGCCAATATCCCTGTGCTGTAATTGAATATGACTTTGTCCTGTTTGAGTAATCTCTTCGTTTCATGCCGCGACCTCTTATTGGAGAGAGAGAGAGAGAGAGAGAGAGAGAGAGAGAGAGAGGGACACACATAGAGATAGAGATAGAGAGAGAGCCAGACAGACAGAGGGGAAACGGAGAAAGAGAGAGGGAGAGGTGAGTAAAAGGCGTCTTGTGTAGATAAAGCATGTAGGTCACATTGAGCTGCCGGGCTTCTGGCAATGAGATCTTTGCTGTTGACATCATCACTCAGCTACACCGTCACAAAGAGAGAGAGACAGACAGAGAGAGAGAGAGAGAGAGAGAGAGAGAGAGTTGACTGTAATTTAAAAAAAATATATATATTTTATTATGTAAATCCAAAGAACACAAGCTGCTTAAAATCACTCTGAAGATATTTGATTCCAGTGGTGGTTGATCGGGAAACACCTGTGGTTAGTGTTCCTGGTTACAGAGTTTCTTTTTGTTCCGGTCATAGCTCAGCCAGACAGACAGACCGTCGGCTACCACCATTCACCGTGTCACATCATGTTTTAAGGAAGAAGCCTAAAGAAGTATTCTTCCGACACTGTCTATTTTATGTGCCACGCAGCTTTCCTGTAATTGTGCATCCATTTAGTTTCTGAGCCATTTTCATATTATACTATATTTATTTTTTGGGCAGTCCCAGTGTGCCCCAAAAACTAAATATAGTATGATAGAAAAATGGTTTGACCAATTTTTAAAATTTCTTCAGATATGTTTAGGCAAAGCCCAGAGAACAATTCCACCAAGGGGAATACAAATGTTACGCCTCGTCCACACTGGGAACGTCAGGAGTGCGTGGCAGCTGAGTGTCTGCTACAGCCAGCCCTTTCTTTCTACATAGAGATTGCCTTTCATAATGGCCATTTCATTTCATTATAAATATCATTTATATTTATTTAAGACAGAGAAAGGTTAAGAAACGTGTGGTAATATGTAAATAATAGTAATAATCCAAAATTAAAACCCCGTACTATTTTCATTCATGGAGCTCTCCAAGTCACTGCATGTTCTACAACACTGTCCGGCACGTATTTCAGAATAAAAGCCTTGTGTTAATAAACGAAGGAATTCTTTCCACAGAAAAAAAACGCTTTTCATTTCTGTAACATTTTCTACAGATAGAGACATTAACACTGTAGTTATGTAGCTGATATGATGTCAATATACAGTCAATAGATCACCTTCACTGTCTGTTGTTGCTGTGAACTGCGCAGCTCGCGTTAAAAATAGGCGAGACCTCAAATCTCTAGAAGAGATGCAGCTGAGCCGTGTGTCAGACAGGCAGTGTGGCTGCTCTAACGTGTTAACACGGACGCCGAAATAAAAAACAACAGGTAACGCAGCCGCCACGCGCTCTTTATGTTCCCGGTGTGGACGAGGCTTTAGTTGCAGGCACAAATGGGTTAATATTAGTTGTGTCTCTGGCCACCTGGGCAATGTAAGTCCCATATTCACTCTCCTTTGAGTTTCAGCAACTTTAACTTTAACAGCTATAGCTATTTTCCTTCTTTTTTAAATCTACAATGTGGGTCTCCTCACCTCCTGTATGGGAGAAAATTGACATATTTGTGTATTTAAAATAGATTTTAGTCTTTAGTCTTTTCCTTTAGTGTTCATTCAGATATTTTCTCATTTTATTCCTTTATTGGCTTCTCTTTTCCTCTTTTTTATTTTTCCTCCTCTTCTTGACATCCTGTTCAGCTCTAACCTCATTCCTTGTCTTTTCAAGAGGACACTGACCTTTGGTGGTGACTGACTGACAGCGTAGGGAATTGTACTTCTCCTCTCTTGTTTGCGCTCCCTTGTCCTGCATTCAACCTAGCTTTTTTTTTAGTACACAAATTATGATGAATTACATAAACAGCACTGTAATACCCTTGGGTTATATTAGACACATTATGTAACTGTAGTCTATTATTTCTTTAACAAAAATGTCTTTCTTTTTTGTCATTTGAGATAAACATTTTTAGAAATGACATGGCAAACAAACCGTGCTCTTTTGTGTGTTAATGTCGTATCAATCGCTGCCCTCAGTATTCCAGAGTTCATCGTTATCCACTCACTCATTGAACACTGCATTCAGGACACTTTTGTCAACTTGTAAAGTCTGACAAAAAGTCACGCGAGGATGTTGTATTTATCCGGTGTTTGTGTTGTTGTCAGTCCATGGGAACATGAAATGTGATTTGGTGGAAATGTTGGCTGCTAATTTGATCCCCACAGCTAAAGGTGTTGGGATTTTAGCATCAATAAATCATTACCACATTAATTTTCACACATTAGTATAATTAGTGTGAACAAATGAGGCCATTGATGTGGAGACTGGCAGCTTCTGCCAGCTCTCTATACTGCTGCATCTTACTCTGGCTGCCATTTGGTAATAAAAGGAATCAGGAAGAGAGTTAGTGGCCCACCCGATACAAAGTCACCATGTGTACAGTCACCGATGGATTGTACATACATAGCAAATCGAGTTAGCTCATGGGTCAGCGACCTTTACTATCAAAAGAGACATTTTAGGCAAAAAAAATAAATAATAATCTGTCTGGAGCCACAAAACATTTGAGCATTGTGATGAAGGTAACACAGTTTATAGTCTAAGTATATAGTATATAAGTCTAATGCAGTGAGGGCCAAAGTGCAAATTTACTGCGGAGTATTAGGGCCACATTGAGGAAAAAAAACAATGAGATTTCCAGAATAAAGTCATAATGTTATGAGAATAAGGTCATAACTTTATGAGAGAAAAAACGTCGTAATATTACGAGAATAAAGTCATAACTTTACGAAAAAAAATTAAATAACACGTGAAATTACTACTTTATAATATTAGGACTTTATTCTCATAATACCACGACTTTTTTTCTCTTTAAGTTATGACTTTATTCTCGTAATATTACGACATTATTCTCGAAACCTCAGACTTATTTTTTTTCCTCAATGTGGCCCTAATACTCCGTCGTACCGTCGTACCATAGACCTACAACAATGATAAATAAAACTGAAAACGTAAACAAAAAAACAGTTATTCATTTCTACAATTTTTTTTAAAAATCTACATGGAGCCACTAGAGAGGGGCTGAAGAGTGTGGCTCCAGGTTGCTGACTCCAGGTTGCTGACCCTTGCGTTGGCTAAATGCGAGATTGCACGGCTCACAACATGACAACGCTGCTAACAGAGCTAACAATGTTAACATGAGGGAGAACCGGAGGGTTAGTGTCCGGTATATGAGTGCAGGGCAGAGCACAGAACTCTTCTCATTCACCAAAAACCATGTCAAGTCTGTCTGCTTGGAGCTGTAAGAGGAGATTTCTGAGTGAGAGAGTGACTGAGTACTTTTACATAACACCCTGAAATTTGGTACACTTATGGACCCAACATGTGGGAACCAGGAAATGTAAAATGTAACTACTTTATAATCATATTTTTACTATGCTTGATGTAAAACAAAATAATTAAGTGGGATTTTATATTCCTTTTTTTTTACGTTTTTTTAATGCTCATTCAAGGTCCTATATTTTCATAGAGATAAATAAATTAAGTCATTTATGTTAATACATTTAATCGTACAAGTGTCTTCTGCAATTTCAGCCATTAACTGTGGGTCGGTGTTGTATATACATGAGAAGTTATAAGCATTAAATAGAGCTATGTAAAACCAGGTGAAAATAGGCCTGAAAAAGCTGCAGCATAAAGGGGTCAATCTAGATAACTGATTTGGTGTAGAATCCGTTTTGGGTCAATGACGATAATTGAACCCCCTAACTGGCCATTAACCCTCAATGCAATCAACCAACTGCCGTCCTGTTTCACTGTCTGAACTCTGATAGAACCGTGATACTGGTGATGGAGGAGAGAGAGCGAGTCTTTAACCTGACTGAACTGTTGCTCAGCTCCATTCGTACCGGATTATTTTGTTTGGTGCTTTTTTTCCCTCTTCTCCACCTCTGCTGACCTCCATCGCTGACCCGTCGTACATTCCTGTGGCTGAGGAGGAAGGTGCAATCAAGCCAGTCGGATGCTCAACTAGTAGTACAGCCTCCCTGACCCGGTCCCCCCTCCACCTCCCCTCCCTCCCTGCTGCAGGCAGAGCTGGATGGATGAGCCGAAAAAGGGCCGGCGTTTCTGACACTGATTATGGTTTACTTAGAGCAAGCGGTGTATTCTCCGGGACCATTCGTCATCACTATTCGCCGATAATATCCAACCGCCGCACGCAGCGATATGCTCGAGGGACTGCCTGTGTGTGCGTGTGTTGTACTTCATCTAATGCCCCCCACACCCTACCACCCCCCAGCGCTGCGTGTGAGCATGTCGACCCGAGAAGATCCAGTGCTGCTGTGTAGGCTATTGGGAATGAGAGTCTCCCGTTTGTGAATTAATTTTCTACGAAGCTGAGTCGGATTTGAACTTAATAGGGACTTAGATGTACACTCCTCCTCCCTGTCTCTTTTTTTACTCCACATCCGCACTGCCGCACATCACTCACAAACTTGTGTGTGTGTGACTGTGTACGCTCATTCCTCACTCTTTGACTAATGGTAAGCCAGGCTACGCCCTAGGCCCCCCTGTCTTATCCATCCGAGTGTGTGTGTGTGTGTGTGCGTGTGTGAGAGATAACGGGCCGGGGCAGGACGCTCTGTCTCATTTATCTGCTGTTGACGTTGAGTGTGATTTCCTCCGCTGAGGGGGAAGCGATGCCCCTGCTTATTAATTATGCCTGAAATATTAAAAAGACTCCATCAAACATGAATTATTAATTCATTTGGCCCAGATCATCTCGGCTAAAGATTTCCAAGACTTGTCATACATCATCTGACGAGGCCGTGACAACACTGCGGTAGCGAGAAGCAGGGTGTTATATCCCTGTAAACACAAGGTGTGTGCCGCGTCGACAGAGACCGAGAGATTGTGTCTGTGTGTAATTCAGCTTGCTGTAGGACAACTTTTTCTTTCACTCCGGGCTGTGGTTTCATTTGGACATTTTTTCTTTTTTAACCTTGATAATATACGTCTAAAATATAGTCACCCAGGAAGTCTTCAAATGAGTGTCTGACGAGTTGCTGTGGTTAGCACTGTTGCCTAGCAGCAAGAAGGTTCCGGGTCTGAACCCACCGGCCGGCTGCTGGAGTTTACGAGTTCTCTCTGTGCCTTTGTGGGTTTTGTCCGGGAGCTCCGGTTTGGTTAGGTTATCCATCTTTATGTGTCAGGCCCGGCCCTGTGATGGATTGGTGAGGGGCGTACCCCGCCTATTTAGAATTCTCTCACAGGTGTGAATGAAATTCACAAGTAGTCCAGATCTGTCGTACCAGTCGTATACAGACAGCCTGCCTTTCTTCACGAGGAGAAAATCAAAATGCCTTCATCTGCGTGAATTTTGAATTTAAATATGAAACTTGAAATAAGAAATTAAAGGTGCTCTATATGATATCGGTGCATTAATATATTATCATCAACTATTGTCTATGTAAAGATATAGAGGAGTAATGTCTACCTGAGTCTTTGATATCACAGCATTAATATATCATCATCAACTAAGTAAAGATATAGAGGAGTAATGTCTACCTGAGCAGAGAATTAAGTCTTTTTCTCTGTGTGTGTTGGAATCAGAGCTTCTCTGTGGCTCTGGTGCATGTGAGCGTGCCCCACTGGCTAGCTCATGGCACTGCTCTCATATGGAGGTTACAGCTGATAACGTCGTCCTGACCGATAGGTTAACACTGTTAGCTCCGTCAGCACTGTTGTGCCATTTGGCTTCTTTGTGTCAAAAATATGTCCTTGTTTTTTGAAGTTTTCCAATGGTGGTGGAACTTGTTGGACCGTGCCAACGCAGCCTCCCTCTTTCATTCCTTCAGCCGCCTTCTTGAAAAGGTCGGCGTCGTGATATTTGTGCATATTCAAAAAACCTGTTGATATCCAAGTCTTTCATAATGTTTATGAGTAGGCGTGTTGTCTTTCTTTTCTCTTGGCCATGCATCTGTTTACCTGACCCTTATCAAATTCTGAATATTGCCATATTGGGAATAATAGTGGAATATGAGTGTGCACGTCAACATATTCATTGCCTCTCCCTTACGCCTCATCCACACTGGGAACGTCAGGCGGCTGCGTCGCGTGGCAGCTGCGTGGCGGCTGCGTGGCGTTGCGTCTCGTCGCGTGGCGGCTGCGTGTCAGCTGCGTGTCAGCTGCATGTCAACTGTGTGTCAGCTGCGTTTCTGCTACAGCTGCTGCTGCTGTCAGCCCTTTCCTTCTACATAGAGTTTGCCTTTCATAATGGCCTTTTCATTTCATTATAAATGACATTTATATTTATTTTCGACAGAGAAAGGTTAAGAACCGTGTGGTAATTTGTAAATAATAGTAATTATCCACAATTAAAACCAGTATTATATTCATTCATGGAGCTCTGCAAGTCACTGCATGTTCTACAACACTGTCCGGCACATATTTCAGAATAAAAGCCTTGTGTTAACAAATGAAGGAATTCTGTCCACATAAAAAAAATGCTTGAGTGCTTTTATTTTTAAGTGTTGATTTAAAAATAAGATTTAAAAATAAGTCTCCGTAACATATTCTACAGATAGACATCGATACTGTAGTAATCTTGCTGGTATGATGTCAATATACAGTCAATGTCAGTGTGGCTGCTGTAACCTGTTGACACGGACGTCGAATTAAAAAAACAACAGCTAACGCAGCCGCCACGCGTTCCTGACGATCCCAGTGTGGATGAGCCTTTATGGAAGAAGCCGGTATGTAAATTACTGATTGTATAATATGCACCTTTAATAATTGTCAAAACTTAAAAAACAAAGACTGTGCAGTACAAGTGTAGTGTGATTGATAGTGTCGTAGTATCACAAGTAGTACAAGTGTTGTAATGATTGGGTAACGTGTGTGCGTGTGTGTGTGTGTGTGTGTGTGTGTGTGTACATATAGATGAATCATACACCTTAATGTGTTTGCAGGCAGCCATGTGGAGTGTTCTCCATGGTTAATAGTCTGGAGATATGACAGAGATCACAAGAGGTCCTGCTAGAGTGAAACTGCATTTCCTTCACAGGGGGATGAATGGTCTTGTTGTAGAGCCACTTAGTCACCGTTGTTCATCCTCTGTAAGGCCTTGATGACAGTGGACAGGTCGCACTATATAGATGGAAATGGAAAGTGTTCCCGTCCCCACAGAACACGGGTAATCCTGAAGACGTAGCACTCACTATAGACAGGAATAAAAATCAAGTGTTTTTATAACAAAGCACACTTTGTCCATTTTGAAATGTTTCAACTTCCCACAGTAATTGTTGTAGATATACAGTAACATGAGAACAAATAAATGGCTAACCAACTGTGAACCAGAGTATAATTTCTTTACTAATGAAAGTGCTATAAAATCTTATAAAACGTTTGTTGTGTCTAAGTACAAGTGCAAATTCTTAGTATCGATACAATCAATTATTTACATTGCAAATCGATTTTATATCGATATACGTCTCCCGTGAAGGACAACTTGCCGAGTACCCATCGATGTAGTTGGATCGTAGGAATATAAATCGATACATCGATGTAGTAGATGAATCGTTACACCCCTATTGTTTAGGATTGAAAAAAATAATTACAATGAATAATGAAAGTAATTGAATGTTTATTTATTTTATTTAACCTTTATTTAACCGGGCAAGTCAATGTTGACGGTTGATGGGCGACCAGTTTGCAAGTGATTGACAGCTGCTTCCGTTGAATGAACATCCAATAGGAATGCTCTCTCTCTCTTTGAAATAATTGGCCAAAGTCTCCCGTCACGGGCTAAATGTTTTAAAGCCTGAAAACAGAGTCATGAGGAGGTGCAGAAGTCTAGTAATCTCTCAGAACCTTTGAATTACAATATGCTGAACGGTTATTAAGGAATTTTTTACCCCAATGATGCCAAAGATATACTGACTACTGCAAATTAAAGGACCAATCATTATATATACACCTTTTTTGACCAAATAATTTACATCTATATTCACACGTTAAGTTTGTAATAAATGACAGATATGCATTTTGTATTTGTCAACTGATCATAACTAAAAATATAAGACTGTTTTACTACTTTTTTCCAAATATAACTGATGTAAAAAGAAAAAAGCTTCAACAGAATCAGAAAAAAAACCAATAATTTAGATTGCATTGTTTTCTGGAGTTAGTCAGTTGTTTTGAGAGTAGTTGCAGGTGTCCTGTGTTCTAAAGTGAACTCCATAATGTGCTTTACTTTGATTGCAAGAATCCATTTCAGTCAGAATAGGTGCTATTTTGTCATTCAGAGTCAGAAACTCGACTGATACGAAGAGCTGGAGTTCGAGGCCTGCGTGTGAAGCTTCTGATCCCTGCATGGTCTTACTGATCCTACCTAACTGTCCAGGGTTTTAGCAACAACGTGAAAATCATACTCCCTGCCATGTCCCCTTAAGGCAGAAAAGTGCTGTGTGTAGTTCTTTGAAATAACACATCACTCTCACAGGCTAGGAAAAGAAAAATTCCACCATGACCACTGGGGGATCCCGGTACGATCTGAAGTGAATATCTCCACTCAAAAACAGAACATCAGCCCTGCTTTGGTTTCCAAATATCTTTCTGCCTTCTGCGGGGAAGGCCTGGGAAACATAGATATGGGATTTAAAGATAAGATCAAATGTATTCCCTGCGAGGGGATAAATAACTGCATGTTTTATTCTTGAGTTATGTTTAAGAGCAGGAGTCACTTAAGTCAAGCGTGACGAGGAATTGGTAAGCAAAGTCAAGAAAGCTTTGTCAAAAACGGTTCAGTTTTTGTCCTGCTGATAGAAGAAGATGTTGGTCTGTCTGTTTGTCCAACGCTCTGGACCAGAGCAACACATCTTTGCCACTACTTGTCACACTGTCATGAGATTTGCTGTTGATAATCAAGGTCCCCAGAGGATTCATCCTAATGATTTTGGTAACCCCCCCCCCCCCCCCCCCTTTCCTCTATAGTGCCACCAAAATGTCCTCTTCCACAACACATTGCTCTGTAATGAAATCGCAGAAATAGAAAAAATACATCTTTAACAGATTTACAGATAACCATGCTCCCCAGACGATAAGAGTTTCCACTTAAGACTTTCTTGAGCTTTTCTTTAGCGCCACCTCCAGTCCAAAATGTGAACTTAAACATGAGATATCTTACATACATGCTTTGGTCCGGAGCAACATATTGATGCTGCATTCAATTTACCTCGGAAATAGGAAGTCGGAGCTGGGAATGACGTCACATCCGAGTTGACTGCGTTCCAGTAAAATAAATTGGGTTTTGCTCAAGCCAGGTTGCCATTGTCAGCAATACCAGTTGATACCTGGCATACAAACACCGTAGTGACGGATAGAAGTTGGACAGAACTGTGTGAACAACTGATCTGATGAGACACAAACAAGACAGAATTGCTAATAAACAGTATATCACTATAAACAGTATGTTGCTACAGCTTTGTACTGTTGATGCACGGAGCAGCCATCCTGGATTTTGAAGTCGGAGTTGGTGAGCTCCATCAGACTTTCTGAGTCCAGTTGAAATTTCAAACTGGGAACCTCGGAAATTCCGACTTCCCAGTCCAAATGGGACGCAGCACGAGACAGCTACTTGTCAGATTGTCATGGATTTTGCTGTGGATATTTAATGGTCCCCAAAAGATGATTCCTAATGATTTTAGGCCTTTCCTCTCGTTCTGATGTCATGCCAGTAGTTCCTTTTGTGACCAATATTTGGTCTGAATTGAACACTCCCCAAAGAATGAAATATAATATTTTGGTGAACCTCTAACATAGTTTTTGATGCCACCATCAGACAATGACACACATACCAGTCCCATTGAAATTAGGAGGATCATATAGTGCCAATTTGCTTTGCCGATTACGTCTCGACGGAAACATCAGTTCTGCTTGGGTTGTGTCATCTGGCAACATGTTCTCTAATGAAGGAAGTTGTAGGCGTCCCATTGTCCAGGGGACAATAAAAAAGCACCAGGGACACAAACATACAGTGTCTGGGATGATTCTGGGACAGTAGAGAAACATATCATTACAAATGAAATGATTACATGCATGTGTCATGGTTGGTACCAACCACACGATACCAGCAGAAGGTAAATACCTCTGTATGGGTATGTTTTGTAATGCTTCACAAGATGTAGAATGTTAGAGTCAGATGCTAATCTTGATTAGCATGTTAGCACACTAGGGATATTGGCACCTGTTTTAATGTAGTTGCATCTTAAGTTGCCGTGTATTGCCGGGATGTGTTAACGCTAATGTTGTCAGTTAGTTTAAAGCTCAAATGAACTGAAGTAAAGGAGCTTTGGGACGAGTAAAGTGACCGAGAAAACTCTGATGAACACGAGACAGAGAGGAGCAGCTGGCATTATGCACAGCTGAGAATATATTATACATCTCCCGTACCATTATTCATCACAAGCACATGTAAACCATCGTAGCGCTGATTTCTCAGTCATAACTATTAACTGTCAGAAGGATGATCAATGATTTATTTATAGCGCTCATATTAAAACAGACTTTACAAACGGCTTGAATAAATATTGATTAACATTGATGAATGAATAATTTAAATTTACTACGAGATATGTTGTGTTTATGTAAGTTTCCATAGCTGTATATCAGAAACAGGTTTGCATTTTTTGCATTGCAGTTTGCAGTGATGCATTAATTGATCAAACAGTTAGAAATAAACAAGAAACAGTAACTCAACCGGTGACTAATCAAATAATGAAAACTGATCGTGGCCAAACACCGAGAGTCATTATTCAGATACAAGTGCAGGGAATAACTAGTAGGACTTACATGGCGGACCAGAGTGAGTAAATGAAATGATGCAAGTTATAATAAATAGTTTATAATGAAACTATAGCTTATGTATTATGTAGAAGGAAAAGCCCACTACAATTTGGGACGTTGGTTGTTAAGTCTGGGACAGCTGAAAGTAGAATTCGGGACAGTTGCGGTGCACTGAGGAACAGAGTTCATTTTGAGCCCTGCTCCTTTGTGGCTGGCTTTATGCAACAAAAGCACTCAGTTAAGGTTACTTAAAGGTCCCATATTATAAAAAAGTGAGATTGTAATGTTTTTTTTTTATTATAAAGCAGGTTTAAGTCCTTTATAAATACTGTTAAACTATCAAAACGCTCAATATACGGAGAAATACACACACGTAGAAACACAAAATACAAGTATGAACCTGAAAATGAGCATAATATGGGACCTTTAAAGTTAGTTCAAGTTTTCAAATATTTAACCAAGACTACATTCTTTCCCAAACCTTAACTGTGCTGTGAGAGCCTAAATATATATACTATACTGTATATACTAATAAACAGTAATGCTGTAGTTGCAACGAGAAGTCATTGTATTGCAAAAGCAGATATTGTAGAAAACCAAATGAAATATGCTGCTGGAGAACATTTTACTGATACACTCAAAATGTTTCTCGTTATGTTGATGAAAAACATAATCGGTGACATCACGTTTCTCTCTAAATATATTTGCTGTTGCACATAAATAGCATAATTTCTGGGAGACAGACTGAGCTTTACACCCTGAGGTGAGCACGGCTCATTCTGCTGATACGGACTGAGAATTGTCCATAGCTATAGTTACTGTATTGTGTTGTGGAATGATCATTATTTTAGGTTTCAGAGCAGCAGAGGAGCTTGTGAAATGTGAATGTCCGTTTGTTATCATAGTGTATACGGAGAACTGGAGGCTTCAGAGAGAGTGAGCACTCTCTCTCTCCGCCGGCTGAGCCAAACTGGCCTGCTCTCCTGGATATCATTTATCCTCTGTGTCTGACATGACAGCCACGATGACGAGACAAGTGCCCCATCACTCACCGATTAGGGCTCCAAAAAACCCAGGGCGCATGAGCGTGGATGTGTGTGTGTGTTTTCTGCTTGTGTGTGTGTGTGTGTGCGTGTGTGTGTGTGTGTGTGTGTGTATGTGTGTGTGTGCTGGGGCAACCTGAATCAGGCTAAGGTCAATGAGTGTTTGAGGCCGTCCTCTCTCCATCTCGTCCGTTCTTTTCTTCCAATTCCTTCGTCTGTCCACATCCTAATCCATCTGCTGTGTGTGCGTGTGTGTGTGTGTGTGTGTGTGTGTGTTACCATGGCACCATCAAACCAACCCATTTCCCCCTCTCTTTTCATTGCCACACTGAGGTGAGCACACACACACACACACACACACACACACACACACCACAATCACCTTTTAATTCCCTTTGATGTATTACTCTGGCAGGAACCAATTTTAGCGCCCAGAATTGGGCCTTAAATCACCAAATCACCTCCTTTCACCCATCCAGCCATCTATCAACCTGCTTCAGATGAGAAAAAAAACACACTGATATATCAGCAATGTAAATAAATGAGTGTACGCTGCAGTGGCTGGCATAAATATTGTATCGACAGGGATTGAAGGATTTGTTTCAGCATTGATGGATGACAGCTCTGTTGCTGCCAAAACATGAAGCTTTTTTTTGCTGCCAGCAGACTTTGAAGTGTGTGCGTGTGTGTGTGAGATGAATGCATGCCTATATGTGCATCTTTTAAGAAGCTTATTTCTCCCCATGTGTGGGACTGGGTTTAGATTTTCCCAGTACAACAGGGTTGTCACATGTTCCTTGTAAATCAGGAAAACCTGGAATCTTAATACAGCTTTACGGACCACCTCAAGAAGTCTTGGACAAATTCTAAAGATGCAAAGATATCAAGATGAAACTTTCTTTTTAAAATACAAACAGTACAATCATGGTGATCTCATGAGCTGTTTCAAAATGCCGTTTTTTTGCCTTATGTCCTGACAGCAGCTGCCAGCTGAAATTCATGTTACAATATCTTGGCCAAATTGATGTTAGCATGGAACATTACCTTGAAAATCACTGAAAAACATCGGAAATGCATGAGGCAAGACTGAGCATACTTTGACTAAAGAGTTTCCACAGAGTACAAATGTGTAAAAATGTAAGCCTTCCTCTGAAAACTACAGTTTCTTATAACTCGGATGTTACTTTTGCCATCAGTCGTGATGACATTGGTATCTCGAAAGCAATTGCTGAAATCTCAGAATGCTAAAATTGTGTGTAACGGGGCAACAAACAGCAATGAGACAATCAGACAGACTGAAAACAAACCAAATTTGTAAAGTCTATTTTTCCTTTCCTTTCTCTTTTTTCTATTCATACTAACAAAATAGATTTCATTTAGTCTAAACCCAAATGTCCACACTTGGACCACATCATGGACTTTTTTCCTGTCTCCTATAAATTTGCTAATTCGTTTTGGCGGTTATGTTTTGAGGCAAAATGTAACTGCTTCTTGATATATGTTCTCAAAACAACATAAGATTTTATTTTTTGATGTGGGCAGGTCAACATTTCAAGAAGAATAACTTCTTCGAGGTATTACCACATTTTGCAAGGGCCCAGTCTGCTAGTCCAGAAGGTAGAGATTTGGATTCAGCCAAAGACTTCTTACATGTGCGATGTAGTTTTGTAGTCTGCCGTTTTAAAAGAAATCTGGTTAAAAATAATTGCGGTCGCTATTGGTGGTAGCTTGGCTTATAAAAAAAATGTCGGGTTTGTGCAGGATGTCCTGTGACGCACTGGTGATGATTCTAGTATCGGCTCAGCTCGCTGGAAACCTCAACGTGGTGCCAAAAAAGATACCAGGTACTAGTCACAACTTTTGCTAATGGAAAAGAAAAAAAGAATGAGTGGAGTTGATTAGAGCCGTGCCATGCTGTGCCGTGCAGTACAAATGTGGCATTATATACACATTAAATGACTTCAATTCAACATTTTCCTTTAAAAGGCAGCTACTGGGAACAATATACCTTTGACACACACACACACACACACACATTGACTCATGGGTTTTCCCATTCCTAATTACAGTTTGCTTGTTGCCATGTTCTGATGTGTCCTGCTTCACTCTCTGATTAGTGTTGACCACAGTTGACTAGAGACCTGGCTACTGGGTTCTTTTGGAATGTTTTTTTGTTGTGGAGGTTTATTAGTGAAAAGTCCCTCAACACAAACTAAACAACGTTTGAGTGGTATGCGGGGACAGATTCCAAAGAGCCAGGTTTAAAGTTAGGGTCGGTAATCTTGAGTATCTAGCGCTCGATTTTTAAATAGCACCAACCTATAAACCAGCCCAGTGTTGCCAACTGTCCTCCAGTGAAAGCAGCTGTAACAGCACTAGAGCTCCAAAAGTCCCTAAATCTAGAGAGGGAGTCACCGGGTCATCAACACTAACAGTCCGTTTCTTCAGGCGTCCCTCCAAAGACGCTCCCGGGCCCGGACTGGCCATCGGGAGCATCAGGTGAATTCCCAGTGATCTGGCCCAGCTGATTGGCCCAGAGTGCCAGGCCAGTGTTAATATAATGTATAATGTAATGGGTAAATCAAAGTGAAAATGACACGAGGCAGATAGAGTCACTCAGAACTATAGACTGTCATCTGTCTGTCATCACTGATTGGTCGCATTATGCATTAACGCAATGCTCATTCAGTGTGTGGAAAGGGCGTGGCCGAGCTTGGAGAAAAACTGGATTTCCCATGCTCTGTGAGTGTGACTCGGCTCTTGTGTTTATGATTACATAGAATAGTTTACTAGAACACAGTGGTTGAAGAAGTATTCAGATCTTAAAGTATCAGCATTCAAATATACTTAAAGTACCAAAATTAAAAGTCGCCTACTCATTATGAAGAATGGCCCATTTAAGAATCATAGTTATATATTAGGGCGGTCAACGTTAACGAGGTAATAACACATTAATTACAGGTTAATAAAGCGTTAATAACACATTAACAACGCTTACTTCTTCAACCACTTTGCTCTAGTAAACAATTTAATCCTGAACACACTGGTTGTTTGTAACGCGTTAATGCAAAATTGTTTTCAAAGGTTGTATCGGGCTCAGTTTTAAAGTTAAAGAGTGAAGATACTGGTATCATATATAACTAGTAAACCTAATGAATCCATCGGTACCAACCATGCCATACTAACTTGTCATGAAGGAGGTAAAATAACGCTACGGAGTTGCGTTAATTTTGACCAGGAAAAACGGACATGGCCATTTTCAAAGGGGTCCCTTGACCTCTGACCTCCAGATATGTAAATGAAAATGGGTTCTATGGGTACAGACATGCCCACTTTATGATAATCACATGCAGTATGGGGGATTTTTACCAGATTACCTGTCTTATGCACTACTGTCAGGATATAGTGAATATTTAATTTATAAAAATAACTTATTTTATTATTATCATAGTTGCTTCATGTCTACCCACTGCAGCTTTAAATATTTTTTCCAGAATCTTCCTTAACAGAAAGAGCGTTTGTGTGTGAGGTACTGATGTTATGTAGCAAAGGGGATGGGATGGAGGCCATAGCAGAAGAAAAGAGAGAAGGATGTGGTATGGTTTCATTTTTGCAATTAAAAAGTTAAGGAAATTGTCAGATACTAATAAAGTCTGTTATATTATTCAATAAAAGACAAAACTGAGCTCACTGAAATGTATTTCAAAGGTGCAGTCTAACAGGGTGATGCTTCACTCTCAGGTTAAATCCAGTGACATTTCTCTCAGTTGGAGTTTGCATGTGAGCGATACAAACTGCCAAAACTGGGATCGAGCTGCTTTGAAGCTAGAAAGCAAATTAAACTCTTTTACTCGCTCAAATCTAAAGACCCGGTTCCTCTGGAGGCTGCAAGCATCGATCACACTCAGCACTCCGTCCTCCCCGCTCTCTAAACTCGTTCTGCTCTCAAGAATATGTCCCTGCAACGCTGTCAAATATCAACTTGTAAATCATTTTTTTTAGTTTGAATTTGTTTTGAGCTCTTTTTGTTGTTAATGAACTTCAGCAGACTTTGCTCTTCAGAGCACAGCGTGGGTATGTGAGGGTGCGCATGACTGCGCCTTCTTCTGCTACATCATGCCGGGAATCAAAGGAGTTGGTGCTAATTGAGGGTCTAATGAGTGTATCTGAAGAGCTATTGATGTGCCCTAAGTCTTGACTCATAGTGTGTGTGTGTGTGTGTGAGTGTACTGGGTGATCCTCTTTGATTAAAAGAAAGCAGCCTGTGCTTTAAAAGCTCTGACATGTATCAAAGCCTTCGGTCCAAGAATTTCATCCACAGTTTTTCTTCAAACACGTGAACAACAGGCAGCAGTGGAAAGTAACAAAGCCGATTTACTCAGTACTCTACTCATGGGATGAGGCTGGTGATGAACAAGGCCGCTGTAGTTTATTTTGAGTCAGCCCGTAATGCATCATCCTACTACTAGAACATTCTCACCAGAGCACCAAATGCATGGCCCTGTTCAGACCTGGTCTTAACATGCGTCCTCAGTGATCCGATCACAAGTGGACAGCTCTAAGTACAGGTGTGAACGCACTCAAGACGCATTGAGGACACATTGAGATCGGATCTTTCAGACCACATTCGGAGGTGGTCTGGGCCACATATGACCACATTCTTTTAGCAGTGTGTACGAAAATGCGTCCTAGTAACATTAACGGGCCCGCCTACTCATCTGATGTCCCGCTGGGATCCGCGGGATCACCGCGCCCCTCAGGTGAATAAACAGGCAGACACGGGCGCTTGTCAGCATGGAAACAACCTCTGTGCTTTACTGTATCCTGTCGGTACAACTGTATTTTATTCAAATATATCTTGTTTATAGGCTACATATCTACAGACTATCAGACCAGGTACACAAAGTGCATTATTATCATACTGTCGGAGATGTGTCGGTGTTTTTGTTCCGCTGCTTTGCGCGGAGCTGACACCTGTCCGCCCGCCTGTTCTCTGTCCTCCCCGGCTCTCTAGAGCGCTGTTGTCTGGCAAAAGCAGCGGTGCCGGCGTCCCCAGGGACCGCCAGTACAATAACCTTTTATTTTGATGTTAATACAATGTAACAGAATTCACGAATATGTAGAATATTACTAGTGACATTCATGTAATATTACGTCACAACGGCTGCTCTATTAGCCATGTGTTTACTACGTGTTTATTTGCTAATGGAGCGGGGAAGTGAGATCGGATCACAAGTGGCCACTGAAGACGCATGTGGAGACGCATTCTAATGCCAGGTGTGAACAGACGTACTTAAAGGTCCCATATTGTAAAAAGTGAGATGTTCATGTCTTTTATATTATAAAGCAGGTTTAAGTGATATATAAATACTGTGAAAGTATCATAACACTCAATTCGTGGAGAAATACACACAGCCCGTATTCAGAAACTGTGCGTTTGAAACAAACTGTTAAGACTTTTGTCCATTTGTGATGTCACAAATCTACAATATTTAGAGCATTACACAGTTTTAAACGTAAACATACTAAATGTGTCCCAGTTTATTTCCTGTTGCAGTGTATGTGAACGACATCAGCTGACAGGATGTAAACATGGACCCAAGCTGTTGCCTAGCAACACAATTCCATTGAAATGCACTAAAACGGAGCGTTTCAGACAGAGGGTGCATACAGGTATATTCAGACAGACAGTATGAGAAAAATTTTGTTTTTTTAACATTAAAGCATGTAAACATGTTTTAGTAAAAACCCAAAATGCAAGTATGAACCTGAAAAAGAGCATGATATGGGACCTTTAAAGCTGTCCACTTGTGATCCGATCACTGAGGACGCATGTTAATACCAGGTCTGAACAGGGCCTATAATAATCTGCAGCTGAAAATAGTTCTAAACCAACGCACTGTTTACTTCTGTTTGAGTAACATTTGCTAAAAACGACAGTGACTAATATGTTTTAGGAAATTACTGAGCCTTTTTTCTAAGAAACTACTTTTAGTGCACAACCTGTCAGCAGAAAATGCTGTTCTTTCTACTCCTCTACTGCAATTATTTGGCAGCTGTTGTTAAACGGTGAATGGACTTGCATTTATGTAGCACCTTTCTAGTCCTCTGACCACTCAAACTGCTTTACAGCTTTATACTTCTTACTTGTTTTCTATTGTCTTGAGCTTGTCACATTCTCACCTATTAAGTCTAGTCAGGTCTGCAATTTATGTTTTATATTCTACTATGATTAATAGTAATATGGTAGAATTTCTTTACACCTACACACACACACAGAGACTGACAGAAGTGAAGAGAGACTGAAACGAGGTAAATCATGTCCTTGACTGACAGACTGTTCCTTGTATGTTTTAGATATTACGGGATGCTGAACATCAGATAATGATTTTTACCTCCACAAAAATGGATGTATCGCGTTCTGGAAATGTGCCAACTGCTTGCATTTGCTTTCCCTCTCTTCCCCCCTGCGTGTTGTCTATTGATTAATTAATAGTGAGCGATCCTTCATCTTTAAGGACTGTAATTACACTCGGGAGCAACACAAGGACAGGGGGGTCGCTGTCATACACGTGCACTTCTTCAAACACACTTCAGGGAGTGGATGTGTGTTTGTTTTCCTACTCGGCCCAATCGACTAGAGCCCATTTTACTCCCGCAGATGACCCAACCGTAGTCGCCGTATGCCGTAATAGGGGAGTGAATGGGGATCCTGGATCATCCCCTGAGCATGCAGAGCAAATTAACTTCATCCCTACATAGCTAATCCGCCATGGAATTAGGATTTTAGCCCTCTCATCTCCACTGAACAGGATTCAGTGGAGATGCCAAAGGAGCATCCCTGCAGAGCTGCTGTTGGCTAACGCCAAGTTACACCACACGCTCAGTCGTATGAATCACTTTCAAGCGTCTGCCCATCAGGATCTAATCTAAATAATCATTCACACGCCGATGGCTCAGCCCATTGCACTAGTTCCACTCGATACCAGCACATCTTGATAGCATGCGCTGCCCTCTTGTGGCCTAAGAGCTGCTCAATTCCTAATACTTGACAACCCCCCAAAAGCAAAACGTTTGATACCTTTACAGGTAATGCAATGTGAGCATTTGTGAGAAGGTGGATCCAAAAGGATGTCAAGCAGCTTCCAGGCGTCGCCAAACAGATAGAGCCAGAGCAACGCGACCTCCTCTCCACGCCAGATAGGTAGAGTCAAAGCAACACAACCTCCTCTCCACACCAGATAGATAGAGCCAGGGCAACACAACCTCCTCTCCACACCAGATAGATAGATCCAGAGCAACACAACCTCCTCTCCACGCCAGATAGATAAAGCCAGAGTAACACAACCTCCTCTCCACGCCAGATAGATAAAGCCAGAGTAACACAACCTCCTCTCCACGCCAGATAGATAAAGCCAGAGTAACACAACCTCCTCTCCATGCCAGATAGGTAGAGGCAGAGCAACACAACCTCCTCTCCACGCCAGATAGGTAGAGCCAGAGCAACATGACCTCCTCTCCACGCCAGATAGATAGATCCAGAGCAACACAACCTCCTCTCCACGCCGAATAGATAGAGCCAGAGCAACACAGCCTTCTCTCCACACCAGATAGATAGATCCAGAGCAACACAACCTCCTCTCCACGCCAGATAGATAGAGCCAGAGTAACACAACCTCCTCTCCATGCCAGATAGGTAGAGCCAGAGCAACACGACCTCCTCTCCACGCCAGATAGATAGTCGATCCCCGGTTCCTAGTGTCTGCATGTCGAAGTGTGCCAAGTTGCTTAGAATGGGTCAATGCAGAGATCAAATGTCATGTTTGTATGGATATGAGGATTGTAATACAGTAAATATATGATATATTGCTCCTTTAATCAGAGCAGAGAAACCAATATGCCCAGTCCATGCTGCGGGGTGTGCTCTACGCCACACACACACACAGTGCATTTGATTCCATTGCATCAGCAGATGAAGTGGATTGGTTCTGCTCAGGGCCCGTGGTTTTTCGTGATCAAAGTCCATCTAAAGCTCTTTGCTGGTGTCTGTCTTCAATTGATCCTGCTTGCCACTGTGGGATCAGTTAAATTGAAACATCATAAAAACATCACACATGGCACTGCCGCTCGCCAAGCGGCTACACCGCTAAGCCATTTTCATTTGGTATAAGGATTAGGTTTGGTGTTGATGAGAGTCTCATAGTTTTCTAGTCAATACAGAGCACCTTAGCAAGTGGTCCTAGCAGAGGTGAGAGCAAAGTAAAAGGATTTTGCTTTTGATTATTCGGAGTAATTTAGAGAAACAAGAAGATGCAATTACACCCTGAGAAATATCCAGTGCTATTCTGCACAAACTAATAAAGAACTCAGTCAGACAAAACTTAATTTTTTTTTTACAGTTTGTACCAAACAATGTAGAGTTCTAGTTAAGGTAAAGAGTGATTGCAGAGCTTATGATGACTGCTACCCTCATTATCTGATATGCAAATAACATGCATATGTGTAAATAGTATTCTAGTGAATACTACAAAATGTGTTTGCCTGCTCTGATTGTGATCCTGCAAGGGAAACATAGACATTATTTTGTTAATGTTGTTGTGAAGCTGCCTGCCAAGCCAGCTGGTCTGTGGAAGGTAGCCATGTGTTTGATGGTGATTTGGTCGAATGTTGATGTTTGAATTGTATCACACCTTTTTGAAATGTTTCATAAATTATGATCCCTCTTAGAAAGCAGATATTTCTGCTTTTATGCTTGTTGTGCTTTTTTATTCCACATCACTGCATTTGTATCAGTTTGTCATGTCAGCTGTAGTCTGTAGTATCCCCTTTTTGCAGGGTGGCTGTGGGTCAGGGGGGGAGCGGGTTGAGTTCGATCCCCGGCTTCTAACATTGGCTACATGCCAATGCATATGCCAGTTACTTCTGTCGATGTTTTATCTCGTTCTGCTCTCGTATCAGGCTTGCCAAATGCAACTGGCAGCTCATGTGTGAGAGACACAAACGTGTAACCTGACCCACCAGATGTTTGTTCCACACAACCATCTGAGAATCCATCATTGGAAACCGGCGGGATCTCTCAAATAATATTTGACAAGTGATTAAATGATCTGTCAATCAAACTCTTGCTGAAGTCAGTCGGGAGAAGAGCGTAAACATCTTTTCCATCTAGAAAAGCCTTTGATGGCGTTCTTAGCTCTTCTTTCGATGTAGAAATACTCTCCAGAACTGATGCTAAGCTACGCTAACCTCTTCAGGACGCTGATTGGTCCATGGTCGTGGACATTACTCGAAGCCCGACAAGATGGATTTTCGTGTGAAATCGTGCAATCGGGAGAATCCAGCCGTCGTGCGAGGCAAACAAACATGGGGCTATGGTTAGCTAGTGTTCTGCTTTTTATACCACAATCAGGGAGGTCAGCTTACGTAATGGACCTTAGAGTCTTGCCTGTTTTGTAACAGTCAGGGAGGAGCAAGAGAATTTCAACCAAACCTTTAAATCCAAGCAGACACATAAAAGCAAGCAGTTTTTATACACAATCTGTGTTTTGTAGCGTAGTTGGAGTTCCTCTTTAAAGTCAGTGATGGCTTCCTCTTTAAACTCCATGTGGGTGTTGGTATTATGGGTGACTCCAGCTTCCCTCGAGTGCTCGCTTGATGCTGTTTAGACCGTAAAAACTCCTCTATTGAATTTGATAAAGTCAGGTAAATCCAAAGTAGCCCAGTTGCAATAGCACGCTCATTTTCTATTGACGCTGCCTGCCGTGGTTGTAAACGAAGCTTGATTAAAACCTGCAGACACCTGAAACCATCGCTCATCACCCCGAGCCTGCATACATTACACATAAAGTGGCAGATTAGCTCAACACAGACACAAACACGTGTGGCAGAGAAACCAAAAAACACACAGTAAATCTCTTCCAGAGGCTCAGGGCAGATTATTGTGCTTTCTAAAATTCACACACCGGCCAGCTTTATTGGTTCGCGGCCTGTTTAATATGCCCGACAACAGTTTCCACGTGACGGCGGTGTATATACCCTGAGACAAGCGGCTTAGCACTGACATGGACAAACAACGCCTAAAGACACACAGGCAGAGCTAGAGTAGGTTAGAGGTGGGCTAGAAGCGAGAGACACAGAGAGGCAGTGTGTGTTTACATAGTGAATGAACCTAGTGGATCATGACTGGAGGAAGAGAGGGTGAAAGTGACGGATGAAGAGCCCAGAGAAAAGAGAGGGATGCCTTTGAAGAGCAGCAAAGGAGATGGAGAGATTGAAAGGAGAGGAAAAAAGGGAGGAAGAGAGAGGGCATGATGGTCGTAAAGGGCTGCACTGCAAAAGACGCTCCATCTTAATTTTGGTTTATTACAGTTCATCATTCATATTCGTCATAACGATAATGTACTCACCAAGTTAATAGCTGAGATCTGCAGGAACACGGCGACATTAAAATAGAAAAGTCCAATGGGGCAAGTAGTCACACGATCATACAGGTTAGAAACAAACAGCCACATTAGTTTAACTTAGTTGAAAGACAAAATGAAGACAAGCAGTAAAACATTGTAAATGAATAATATGTTAGACTGATTAAATAATCCCTCTGAATCATCTCTAGCAGTGTGTGGTGGAGACCATGCAGCCCTCTAGTTCCCTCTTTTCTTCTTATGTTGCTGCATTCAGGATGTTTCTGGACGTCAACAATAACATGTATTTCTCTGATTCACTGCTTTGTTCTCACTAACGCCGCTCCCTCTCTTCATTCACTCTAGAGCGCCGATCCCTTTCTTCATTCACTCTATAGCTCGCTCCACCATCGCTGCTCTCTCTCTCTGTTTGATTATTGTACCTATTTCCAGTAGAAATTAATCTTCCTAGAAATTACAGTCAGTATCTTGAAACCACAAAGACTAAGCTAGGTATCCCCAAAAACAGTGACATAGGTTTAGATTGCCCCGGACACCCACGCTCCAACTCGCCCTTCAAACATCAAAAGAATGACATTTCCAGTAACAATAACATACAGGTTATATACACATAACACAGATATTCCCAAAACACATTCTGGTCTGGAAGCGTCACCACAGCTCTTGCAATCCAGACGAGCCTCACCAAGTCCCCTCTACCTTCACAGTATAAACACATACAATACAATTAGCCTCACGCCGCAAGGCAGTCGTAACCTTACAGTCATTTAGATATCTTCCAGACAAGCTAGCTTGACATGGTTGGTACCAAGGGATTCCTTAGGTAAGTCTAGTTTCACGTGATATCAGTATATTCCCAATACCTTGAAAACTGAGCCCGCTTCAACCTCCGAAAGACAGAATAGCGGCCGGGCCCCGCCGGCAGGCCTGCGGCATTTTAAAGGTTAAAATAATCTCCTGCTGCTATTTAAGAAAAGATTAGTAAGACTCCGTAACGAAATGATGTAAACTGGAGATATTTTGCATTGCAGATTTTCTCGGATGGATTGGTTGAGAAGGAGGAAGGGTGAGAAAGAGAGAGAGAGAGAATGTGTGTGTGCATGTATGTGTGAGAGAGATCGAGACATCTAGACTGTTTATCTGTGTGTGTGTGTGTGTTTGTGTGTGTGTCAGCTGGTGGGCTATCAGCTGCAGCTGTGTTATCAGCCTTATCTCCATGCCGGCCTGGATGGATGCTGCTACTTGGAGCCCCGTTTGCTGCTGCTGCTGCACGTGTTTAGCTGTGTGTAATTGAAAATGGGGGTGTGTGTGGGTAAAGGGGGGGGGGTTAGGGTCTGGTTTATTATCGGCTTATTGGACAGTAGAAGACTGAGGCGATTGATCACCATGCAGGTAAAAAATGATCTGTCCAGGCAGTGGAGGCATTGATTGTCCCAGAACAAGTGGTGGTGTGGTGTTGAGCTGCGCGGAAAAAGTCAGAAGAAAGCGTTGGAAAAAGATGCAATCTCTCTCTCTCTCTCTCTCTCTCTCTCTATCTCTCTCTCTCTCTCTCTCTCTCTCTCTCTCGTTCTCTGAAGATAGGCGTCGAGCGGCTTCCTCTGAAGATCCAACAGAATAGCTGAGGATATACGGCAATTGATTCAGTTTGGCCCCTCAGCTCGGCTCTAAGTGGGAGGGCATCCTCTGTCTTTGAAAAGAAAGAAAGAAAGGTTAAATCTGTGTTCTTGCGTAACCCTGGACTGAGCAGGCATTAACAGTAATGGTAATGTATGGAAGCAATTTGAATAATCTGCCGTCATGGTCACCATCTCAACCTCTCGCACCACTATCATGAAAATACCAATCGAGGGAAAACCTTTTAGAAGAAGGCTGTCCAGTTCAGTTCCAGACGCTTGGAGAAGTTCAGGAGGCTCATGGTGAACTAACACCTTATTATTTACTGTCATGTGTCACCCATTTGTACCTCTAGTATAACAGTGGCTATCGGATCCGTAGTTGAAATCGGCAGGACGAGAGCTAGTTTACAGGAGGTGCCATTGATTTACTTTATGATGCATTCAGTCTCTATCCAGTAAAAATGAGTATTGAGCGAAAGGTAAAATCTAACGTTATCATGATGCGTTCAAATGTAATCTTGTAAAATGTAGTTTTTGGTGAGAAACTTGAATAAATCCAGTTGTTTGAAGATGTTTTCACAGCAATATAAAATAGATATTAGAGAGAGAATTATGACCTGTTAAACTTCCTAACAAAAAAACTGTATGCAAACATTAATAAAGGAGTATATAAGTACATGGGATTCATTGTTTTACCTTTGGTTTTTACCAATGTTTTCATGCGTGATAAAGTCTGCATCACCATGAATCTAATGATGGACTAATACATATGATAATAAACAGATAAAAATCAAAACAAATCTTCTTTCCCACCACAAATACTTGTGTACTACACATGTACAGCCTGTATCGCAGTAAGAAAGAGGAAACACTATAGTTACCTCCGCCAAGGCCGAAGGCCTAGGAAGGAGGTTATGTTTTCACCGGCATTGGTTTGTTTGTTGGTTTGTCCGTTTTGAGGATTACTCCAAAAGTCTGTGATGGATTTGAACACATTCGATTTTGGTGGTGATCCGGATCATTATCCGGCTTCGGTATTTTTCTTTAATAACCTCGCTCAGTTCGTGCATTAACACCACAGGCTTTAAGACATGCACAGTGTCACTGATGACGCGTTCCTGACGCGCACCCTGCCTCTTTCCTTCTGCCTGTAGATTTTGCGTTTTTTTTCACATTAAACTCAGTGAAATTACAGTTGAGTTCAACCAAAGCACACTTGGTGAGTATTGGAAAGAGTAACGACGGCGGTTTAGGTCAGTTTTACTTTGTTTGAAGTGTTTTATGCTGCTCCGCTGCGTACAGCTGAGTTCAACATAAACAAAAATACACGTGGATGATGGGGGCAAGCTGAACGAAGAGGGGGGGGCGGAGGTCTGCGCTCTCCGAGTGCCATTCTAGTTCAGTACTATATTCCTTTAAAAGATCATGGAAAAATGACTTTTTAAACTGTATTGTTGTATGCTCCATCCCCCCCAACAGAATTTGAATAGTCTCAAACTACAGTGGACATACTTGATATTTTTTTATGCTTGTGCAACAATTCTGTGTCCTGCAGCAACAACACGTTCCTCCTCTGCAGCACCGCTGCTATGTGCAAAACCCCGTTACCGTACAGCCCTGCCCTACCCTACCCTTTCTAGCCCTCTATCTGCCTCTCACGGTGCACTGGCAAAGCCCTGATGAGGCTTGGCCCGTAAGTGTCTATTCTCCTCGTCTCATTGGTCAGAGACTCATTAATCCCCCCCACCCCTCCATCCCCAGTTATCTGCTGCAAAGTGAATTACACGAGTGCCTATTGATTTCTGTCCTTATGCCAGGCATGTTTAGAGAGTAAACCTATTGCTTTTCTCCCCAAGCGTTTCCATTGTGATGCTCGGGCCTGAGCGGAGGGGGGGCTAATTGGCCTCAGTCAAGATCACCTTGGCTGTCTGGGCTCAGCAGCCTCATGTCTGCAGGAAGAAAGGACAGGCAGAGAGATAGAGAGAGAGAAAGAAATAAATACAAAAAAAGAAATGATGCAGTGGGGATGGAGGGAATGAAAATATGTCCTCATTGTCTAACTGAAGCTTAAGTGTGTCCATTAAAGTGTAATGCCAAGGCCGCGGCCTCAGGAATATGCCAAACGTCTCATCTGCATCTGCTGAATATTTGTGGGGACTGCTAACACATTCAAATAGCAGGGGAAGCAGGGGCAGGGGACAGTAATTACTGCTCTGTACCAGGAAGGTAGGTGTGTGTGTGTGTGTGTGTGTGTGTGTGTGTGTGTGTGTGCTGAATGAGTTTCATGCTTCATTACTGAGGGGTGTTAAGGTAATAAGGCCCCTGACTGTCCATTGAGAGAACTCATCTCTTCTGGCAGTGAAATTAGCCCCACGTTGTTCTAGGGTTGCTCCTTTTCCCGTTGACTTCCACTGGTACGGAAGATTAAAGCCTCCCCAAGACGGCTATTAAGTGGACACAGGTGACCCTTCATAATCCCATAACAGTCCCTGTTTAATCAAATTTTAACCGACACTTGATCCCTTTGTTCACTTCTGAACTCAGAAAAGCACCGGTGCTAAGGGGCGGACCACCTCCATGCGGCAAGGAAACTTTAATTACATTAGAAAAGAGAACCTCTGCCTGAGATTATTATGGTGACAGACAGTCTTTGGATGAATATATACGTGAAGCCAAAAACCTGACATATATTTTTTCAATTACTCCCTATCCAACTGCTGTGTGTGTGTATATACAACTGGAAATCACCTAAGCAATAGGACTATCCGCACAAGGGCTTTCAAGGGGTGTGTCCTCCATCCTCCGAGGTACTTATCCTCAAGGGTCATAGAAGTATTGGATGGAATCATTTTAATTCCGTCGTAACACTCAGTCGGCCTTCGTACAGCGAGCCATCTCCGGATGACACAACTATCACTAGGGGAGGCTGAATGATTGTAATTATTACCTGAACAGCAATGTCACTGGAATTCCCCCAACCACCCAGCCCCAATTACCTAATGGGCTTCAGAGAAGTGTAGTCCTCTGGTCATTTTATGTGCCATCTCAGTAAATATGCGACAGGGCGAGGTAATTGCTGCCAGTTCAAAATGACTTGAACTCTGGTTTGATTTCTAGAACTAGTATACGTCAAGATGTTACCATCAAACCATAGAAAAACAACTGTTCCAACCTTAAAACCCGTTCTGAAACCGGTTACTACTTTTCCTCTTAGTGACTGATTCCAACCAAACTTTTGTCTTTTAAAACTCATAGCTTGCTTTTCTGGATGTTCAGCCCCCCCCTAAATAAGTAATCAACTACACTTTATGGGTAATCCAAATCAAGGGTGGGCGGCTTTTACGATTAAATTGAAACAGTATTGGGCCAAAGGCACTCCTGGTCATATACGCAGTTTGAATTTTAAGGTTGGGGGTTCACCAAAACAAAATCTAGAGGGAACGTGATGTGTACGCCGCAGAGACGTCCAATGTATCGGGATGCGTGTAGCCTAAAGAAGGTGCACCAGATCAAGTCATGAAGTCATTGGCCATGCATGTCAAACATTTTTCAACTTCATATAGAGCTTTACAGAGAGTTGAGTCAGCACTAATGTATGTTAGTTGACATTCTTTGCCTGATGCTGTGACCTGTGTGAATGCGGGTTGATTTGAAGTCTCTAATTTTGACATATTAGTCAGAATTGATTGGAAAATAGAATCCAGGTTGACAACGGCTGCCAGCGGTAGAAGACGCCATTTGAGTATATCTATACGGTGTAACGGTAGCCTATATATAGGTAATGGAAGTAAATGCCACATACAAGAGAACTCCCTAAGCGTCATCCATGGAGGCCACATCATCATCACATCTGGAATATGTGATGAGCTCTGCATTATGGATGAGTCTCTCCGACTATGTCAAACGGTGCGCTTGGCTCTCTCGACTCTTGACATCAACATTTGACAAACAGGAATTTCATTTAAATGGTCTGTCAAAATTGAATTTTCTAGTCTATTTTTGTCTAGAAATGATGTTTCTTTCAAAGAAATAACATCATCGGTTGCTGCTTTTTGAAAACATTGTGTGGTTTGCATATAATGTGCCACTCGGGATATAATGATCAAAGTAAAGGGCAAAACTGACAGCCATGGAGATGAGATTAATTCCTTCTGATTTATGTTGTCATACAACAATCAAGTTTCCAAAGCAGCTATGAACACTGATTATATACTCGCGCATTCTACGATTGTTACCGTTATAAATTATTCATTCAGTTCCCAGCATGTGGATGGGGCTAAATAGCTTTTTATCCAGTGGTCTTTATTAGTGGAGCAAAGGACGGGTCAGTTAATGAAGTTTTGTCCACATGTCTGGAGGGAAGCGTCTCCTGGTGTCATCTCATTAAGCGCGACCGCTGATCACTCACTGATCTGTCGGCGTCCGTCATCAAGAGTCTAAATTCTCCTTCCCTCTGAACAAATGCAAAGGTTAATGCTGCCTTCGCTTTCAGACGCTGACCGTCATGCTTTCCATCCACCTCGCTTGGTCACCGCGCACATCAGCAAACGCAGCCCTTCCATTATCCTTCCTCTCGCTCGCTAACGAGGTAATTAATAAGGCTGGAGTTAACGGGGCCGCGGTAGTCCGGGTCAATGCAACACATCAGTCGCGGGAGCCAGAGTAGGAAAGAAATGATTTTGTTTGTTTGTTTGGATGATTGCTTGGTTGTGAAATGGTTCGCTCAGATAATCTTTCTATAGCACGTTTTATTATATTTCCAACATCCATCTATCCCGGTGATGGATGGCAATTATTACTTCTGCCCGTCATTTCCCTCACGTGGCCTGGAGTCCTCCTCCCATATTGATTTGTGAGAGAGGAGATCTGCTGCTGAAACTAAATGAGGAGATTGCAACAGGTGCAGAGTCAAGGGCTTTTTAATAGTCTCCTGATATGAAGGATCCTTGAAGAGCGTTAGTGACCTGGTGAGTGACAGGCTCTCAGAAACAAGAGGAAGCAGAGAGAGGCAAAAAAAGACAGAGCAGACCATAATTGAACTCAAACAGTGGTGAAGATTTATAGCCAGAAGCCCCAGACCTCTGAGTGGATGGTTATTACGAGGCAAACAGCCGAAAGTATTATCAAAATTAACAGAAAGCCCTCTGATCCTCGGGATGGGTTTAGTGCAGAGGTCAAATCCCAGGTATGTACCTGTATTTATTACATGGCTGCAGACCGTTGTTATGTATAACAGACCGTTGCTATGTATAACAGACCGTTGCTATGGGCGCAGTTCAGATGTCTGACTCTGGCAGACCTTTTTTGTGTCAAAATATTGATTTCTTAATTAAGTAGCCGTGTAATAAGCGGGATAATGTACAGCTAGCGGGTCATTGTTGTGAAATAAACCCCGACAGGGCGATGCTGCACCCCGACGCCAAGCGAAGGATTCTTTCACAACAATGACCGGCTCACTGTACATTATACCTTACGTATGGATTGATTCTAATAAAGTTAAGTTTAAGTTACTTAGACAGGCAGATGGATAGATCGATCATTGTCCTCCACTGGGACAAAAAATATATATTTCTAAGCCAGCCATCATCCTTGTGGCCTCTAAAGGCTGCCATGTTCATTTATACACCCGAAAGCGCCAAAGTGTTGTCTGTTTCTCTGCCAGGCAGATGCAAATTTGTGTCAGCATTCACAGGAAAGCAGGACTTTTTGACAAAGTGCCACAATAATTGGCTTCATTTTGATCTATCGGCCTCCTCGAGGTGACGTTGGGGGGGCAGGTCGTGAACCTCTTCTTCGGGTTGAGGCAGCCTTGTGCCGGTACCCCAAAGAGCTGTTATGTGGATGCCATGGCCAGTCCACTTAAACTTGAAATTGGATGAATTGGGCTTCAAATTTCATAGAATTATGCAGATTAGTTTTCAAGATACTGTTTCATGAAAGATTTATCCTTGACCTATAACGGTGGTACTAGACAGAAGATCGTGGGGGGGTCACCACTGACTTTAAGAGCCAGGGAAAACCTACTCACGCTTGACATACTGTACACTATTATTTGTCAAGTACCAACAAACACCAGGCTTTCATCCAGGAGACCACCGTTCGTGTCCCGTGTTCACAACATTCATTTTCACTGTACAAACGTAGTCGTTTTAAGCCCAACCATGTAGTTATTTCCTAAACCTAACTAAGTGGCTTTGTTGCCTGAACCCTAAGCGAGTGTTTTTGTTTAATTCACAACATTAAGCACGTGTTTACTGCGGCCGTAAAGCGATGCCGATACTGACAAAGCGTCAGTGTGTGACGAGTAGGGATGAGAATGTGTCGTAATATGTGCATGTAGGCTGAAATTCAACCGTGGTGTTGTTCTGTCGGGAGATGCAGTGACTTCATGTTAAACCAAGTAAGAGTAGAAGTCAAATATAGCTGCTTGGTCAACGCCCCCCTCGGCATCGGAGACCGACTGCGTGGGGTACCCCTCTTGCGTTACTTTTGGATGGACCGGGGACGGTGTGTCAATATACGCTCATTACATGCATAGTTTCCTTCCATTTTCACAGGAAGTTAGATTTAGACAACACACCCACTTAGTTAGGTTTAGGAAACGGTCGTGGTTGACGTTAAAGCTGTAGTAGGCAGTATATTTTTGGCATCATTTGGCAAAAATCCCTTAATAACCTTTCAGCATATTGTAATTCAAATGTTCTGAGAGATAACTAGACTTCTCCTCCTCATGGCTCTGTTTTCAGGCTTTAGAAAACCTAGCCTGTGACGGGAGACTTTGACCAATCACAGGTCATTTCATTGAGAGAGCGTTCCTATTGGCTGTGCTCCGGTCATGTGACCGGAACTTGGCGTTCCTTCACCAGATTTCACAATGGCGACGGCGTCTCAAACTTTCTCATTTTACAGCTAAACAGTGCACTACAAGATGATTCTGAAAACATTTGAGGAGAGAAATAGACATTAACGTAACATAATATTGATTCATATTTGATCAGCGCCGCCTAGTTTGACCGTTTGTTCAGAGTTCATGAGTGATTGACAGCCAGCTCTCAAAGACGGCAGCTGGACAGCAGACCTGAGATCAGCTCTTACTGCTTGTTTTACTCCGGTATGTGAAATCTTGCAGATGCCGTTAGCACTGGAAGACACAGAGGAACATGATTTTTTTCAGATTACCTGATACATGTACAAATGTCACGATATAGCGACCGCTTTATAAAAATTGTTTTTTATATTTGCTCCAATCTCGCCTACTTCAGCTTTAACTTCACTGACTAATAACTCACGGGACTGACGATACCGACGAGTGACACGAATGAACACAAATGATCCCGGCGGTCAAACTCACGCGAGTAACACGTTTGGTGTGAACGCAGCGTGAGAGCTTGACAGATCGTAGCAGCAAACACCAAATCAGACCTGACGTGATATAATCCTCAAAATGACCCTCGCCACTTTCACACAACTTAACACGCTTATACTTTAATAATAATTGAAGCCATAATGATTCATTTCAGTCCAGACGAACCCCTTTTTCCACAAACAGAAAGGTGAGTGAACTGAGTTTAGGCAGGTTTACCCTCCACTACATCCCTGAATGTAAAGCAGGAAATGAGTGACTGGAGGGAAATAATAAGGAGCTGCAGAGGGAGATGGGGGGGTGATGTGGTGTTGGACAGGGTGTTGGCTGGCTGGCTGGCAGGAAAGACACAGAGGTGTATAGGAAAAGGAATGTTATTTTGGCTCCTGTTGCAAAGACCTCTGGGAAAATCGGGTCTGCCTGACAGTGCTGTGAGAGCCATAAATCACCACAAGAGCACTCCTCCTCCTCCTCGCCGTGACCTAGAAGCGACCCCGGAGTCGCACACATTTCCAAACACTGAGCACATACACATACACACACACACACAACAGGAGGAGGTTGTGTGGGAGCCGGGGTGTCACACAGCAGCGGCCATGACACTGCACTATTACTCACACAATCCAATACGGATTAACTCACTGTGCCATTCACACATATTTTCACTTGTTCGTATTGACCAGAGTATAAATGCGACGGAGTCGCTGGATGTATTTTAATGCTAATACTGGCTCAGACATCACAAAGCCATGTGTGCTCATCTTTGAAAAAAGTCCTTGTAGCAGCTTCCTGGTCATAGCCATATCCCGGAATAGCTTATAGATTTCCCTGGAAAACCTTATGAGCTCTATATAGGAAATGTCACATGCACGGTAATCAGCTGAAATTACGGCTCTAGAGCTGTACGTAGTGGAGCATTGTAAAAACCTCATTCAAACTGGACAGAAAAAAAGTAAAACTCACCTAAACCGTCGTTGTTACTCTTTCCAACAATCACCAAGTGTGCTTTGGTCAAACTCAACTGTAATTTCACCGAGTTTAATGTGAAAGAAACGCAAAATCTGCAGTTGTCCCCCGCTCTCTCTCGGCCCCTCTCTCTGCAGGCAGAAGGAAAGAGGCAGGGTGACGCGTCATGAACGCGTCATCAGTTACACTGCGCATGTCTTAAAGCCTGTGGTGTTAATGCACAGGCTGAGCGGAGTTATTAAAAAAAATTCCAGAAGCCGGAACATGATCCGGATCGCCACCAAAATCTAATGGATTGTTCATTGTGCCACACCCCACCCCTCCAAAGAAATTCATTCAAATCCATCACAGACTTTTGGAGTAATCCTGCTAACGGACAAACCAACAAACAAACCAACGTGGGTGAAAACATAACCTCCTCCCTAGGCCTTTGGCCTTGGCGGAGGTAATTAGCAGTTGCATGCTATACTTCCTTACCCGAGCCGTATTTTCATAGCTTTGGTCATTATTCCTAATAATGTTGCACTCGCCAAGTTAATTACTAAAAAAGAATGGGGTAAGAAATACAAGAGTTATTACAGACATGTCTGTGTCTGTATTTATTGACCTGTTGTAGCTCCTGGCTGTCAATAACTACTTCATTGGGTACTGCGTCATTATTAGCGGAAGAAATGATGACTACGTGAATAAAACCTGAGTTACGTACTGTAACAACCACAGTGGGGTCAGACTCACATTCTTCTGATGCGGAGTTGAGAATAAAATGTGTTTATGTGTGTGAGGAATGGCCAGTGAAGCCTCAGGCCAGCCTCAGAGAGCTTGCTACAGGAGGCGGAGAGCAGAGAAGAGGGAGGAAAGAGGAGAGGTGAGGGGAGTTCTGAGAGGAAGAGGTTTGTGAGGAGGAGGAGGAGGAGGAAGAAGAGGAGGTGAAAGAAGGTGAGAGAAACAAGACCGTAATCTAACAGGACAGAAGGAACGGAGAGCCACAGCACCAGTTGGTCTTTAAAACTCTCCATAAAATAAATAATTCAGATTTAAAGCCTTGAACAGAACAGAACAGCAACCTAAAAGCTCTGCTTTTTTTTTTCCCCGCCACCATGTAATGGCAAATGTCTTTTGTGCCGCTCATTAATACATAGCAGGTCTATTTGTACTAAATGCATTCTGTCTGCGTTTCTAATCCCACTGTAATTGCACTTAATGTTCCTTAACAAGTGTCCCTTTTCTTCTACTGCCCATTTATACTTTCTCGCCTTTCATTGGTTGTGTTCATTTGCAAAGAGGCTTGCCGTTGCCAGCTTTTTGATTCTTTATTGTGGCCGTTAAACAGGTCTTAAATTTACTTCCAGGTGTCAATAAAAAGCCCTTAAATGGTCTTAGAGGCGTCTGAATGGATGGAAAGGTGGTGGAGGAAGCAAATTATGTATTACTGATAGAGGGAGGGGGGGAGAAGAAGATTGAGAGATAAGGGAAGAAAGGAAGTGATGGAGAAAATGAGAAGAATTAGTAAATGAAGGACAGAGGAAGGGAGGTGTGGAGCCATAAAAAAGAAAAGAATAGGAGGTCAACAGAGACAACGGAGGGAGGTCAGGTGAGGAGAGAAGTCCATTTTGGCTTCCAGCTCTCGGGTCAGCAAATAGCCTGACAAATTAATTAAGATAATGATCCATAAAAAAAAAAGTCTGGCAAAGTCAGCTGCGGACCCCAGTGTGTGTGTGTGTGTGTGTGTGTGTGTGCGTGTGTGTGTGTGCGTGTGTGCGTGTGAGCCCAGCCTTCTTTCCATTTTGCAGGACTTTTTATGAGGTGGGCAGAGGAATGCATTGATTTCATAAAGGGCATAAAGGGGTCCGGTGGCCGTTTGAACAGCTGAGTATGAGATCAGTGCGGGGGGAGATGAAAACTGTGACATTTACTCTGGTTTGTGCCCCTGGGCAGGAAGGACCTCTGCAGAAAGTCACACTGTCAGCTTTCTCTCTCTCTGTGAGCACACACTGCTTTCTTCACGTGGGAGAAATGGGCCACTTTTCATTACTGGAACCACTCGGTGACGCATGGTAGAACATAAATCTGCTTCCTCTCACACCGCCAGAATCGGCCTTTTTTTTTTTTTTCATAAACGGGATTCAAGCAGAGGTGTTTTCACTGAGTTTGACATACATACATGCAATGTTGAAGGTTCAAATCAAAATGTTCAACATATTTCAATTATTTATCACGACCAAACCTGAAATGTCGGCGACGGTGCAGCACAGTCTGTTGTATAAGGGTCCAGTGAGTGTAGTGTAGGTGGGTGTAGGATTTTTTTAAAAAGGAGAAAGAAAAAGGGAGGGAAAGAAATAGGAGAGAAAAGAAAAGAGAGAGACAAGAATGAGTATATTTTATTTTGTCTTTATTTAAACCTTTCTTGTGCTGCATGACGCAGGTTACCCTATGGTGACCAGACATCCTGGTTTGTTCCAGATTGTCCCCGTTTCAAGCTGGGTATCCCGAGTCCCGAAAAATATCTGTAAAACACTCAAATCTCCCCGTTTTTCACCACAATCAAAATAATGATAACGCCTCACAGCAAGAGGGTCGCAGGTTCTAATCCGGCTTGGGATTTCCGGCTTGTTGTCCGGATGATTGTCTGTCTCTATGTGTCAGTCCTGTGATAGTCTGGCAACCTGTCAAGGGTGTACCCGGCCTTCGCCCAATGTCAGCTGGGATCGGCTCCAGCCCCCCCCCCTCTGCGACCCCGAATGGGATAAGCGGTTATGGATAATGAATGAATGAATATGATACTTACATAGACGTTAACTTTCATGTTCTGTCCTACTCATGAACTAATTTGTGCAAATGAGACATGGCCAAATGTCGTCTGAGCTCCACATTTTTAAGTATAATAGCCTGAGGCTGTGGCGAGCAACCGTGTGATTGTGATTGTTCAGGTTCAAAACTAAAGTTGAAAAAGGGAGAGAAAGCCACAGGTGCGCCAAGTTAACCATCCTGATGAAAACACCTATGGTGCGTGTATATTAGCGCATGCACGTGCATGCACGTGCATGAACGTGCGGTACACTTAAGGCTCCCGGTTTGGAGGTTTGAAAATATGGTCACCCAACGTTGACTGCTTCACACACGACACAAAACCGTGGTCTCCATGGTGACAACCTTGTGTTTGTTTACAGGACTGCCTCCCTCTTTATACTACGTCAGGTGTTCTAATCTAATATTGATGTTTTTTATTATTATTTATTATATTGATGTTATTTATTTTTAATTTTTTAATTTATTTATATTTGGTTTACATTGGAGATGGTGTGTCTCATTCAGACGCTAATGGGTACCTCAATGTGTCCGTGTCAGACGGCGAGGAGCGCTGACCAAGTTGTGGTATTTGACGCTTTAGGAGTGAGAATGTGTTGCTTATTTACATGTGTTTTATCACACAGTTTCTCTTTTATTCTCTTTGTTTTACATTTATGTAAAATGTATTCATTTCTGATGAAATATGTTTTTGAAAAAAAACGTTTTAGATTATTTTATAAGTAAGACGCTGGAAAATGATCAGCTTAATTAGGAAGCTTGGTATGGAAACTTATTGTCACCTATGTTGAAAAATGTTCCACAACAGTGCAGAAGATCGAGCTCTATAGTGACGATGTGTGAGTGTTTAGTTGTATGTAGGCCACAAAGATCCAGTGTGGATCCACTGAAGTCATGCAACCATGCTACCTCTGCCTGTAGACTTAATTGGTGTTTGTGCCTGCACTGCTGATAATAGTACACACACACACACACACACACACACACACACACACAGTGTGCAGTATACAGCTTTTTTCATGGGTATCTCTTAACAACAGGCCTTCCTATCAAACAAACACTGACAAGAAAGATGCAGGCTTCCATACACTAATACAATTACACACACATACAAACACATATACGTACACCCCACACACACACACACGCACACACAGATGCTGCTGAATAATTGAGCAGATGCCGAAGGAGACCTACTCTGCCGTTAAATGGTCTGGGCTCAAATAAACACTGTGATTGCAATCGGTGGAGGGCAGGGGGGGTATCAAAGTAGAGCTTGGTCTCTCTAAGCTCAGTTTATTTGTACCAGCCCGGTCGCACAAAAAGGCTTATAAATGACACGATAATGCGCAAGGCAATAGGATGCAATAAGGCCGTTGTTCTTGCTCTTGGCGTGTCATTTCACGCCATGTAGTCTGTTCTGAGTGCAGTGTAGATGAATCCACGGAAAACTGCTCTGCTCAGAGCTAGTGACGTAGAATAAAAAAGAGAGAGAGAGAGAGAGAGAGAGAGAGACTGCTGATGGATAGTGAGAGGTGGATGGATCCAACAAACACAGGACTTTCAACCAGAAGACTGCTGTTCAAGACCAGGGTTCTGTTTTGCATTTGTCACGTGTTTTCCGTACTTATGTTACGTGGTTTCCTTACGTATTGTACTCAGTTTACGTACTTATTTAAAGCCCAACCATGATGTTTTTTTTCTTAACATGACTAAGTGGTTTTGTTAAGGCGTTTTCACATTAGGTACGATTGATCCGTACCGTGCCCGAGTATGATTGCCCCCCGCCCTCTCCGCTCAGCTTTCACATTAGTAAAGTTGGTCCGTACCCGAGTACACTTGTGTCATCACCCACGTGTATTTGTTTATGTTGAGGTCAGCTGTTCTAGTTGCGGAGCATCGTAAAACACTTCATTCAAACTTGACAGAAACTAAAAAAAAACTCACCAATATTGTCGTCATTAGTCTTTCCAACAATCACCAACTCTGGTTTGGTTTAAATAAACTCTTATTTCACAGAGTTTGATGTGAAAATAGGCCGGCTCTACGCGTTGTCTCCCCCCCACCCCGTCTCTCTCTCTCTGCCCGCTGAGCAGCTGAGCAGCCCTCGTTCTTCGCATACAGATCATTAAATTAGCTAAATAAAATAACAAATATCACTCAACCCCATCGCCTACTATTGTATATATTTTAAGGAACCTCTCGCCGGCCTTCCTGCTGTATCACTCACGGCCGTGCAGTTCAGAGGATGAGATCGGTGCATGCTGCACGCATATACAGACATAGATATGAAACAGTTTTGTGTATATAGATTTCGGAGGAGACTGACGGCGTTGAAAAAAACCTGCCCTTTCAAAACTACTCGCCAACTGCTAAAGTTACTCACGTTAAATAGCGGTCCACTTCCGTGTTTCGGTACAGTTGGCTTTCACACTTGATGCGAACCGTACCCGAGTACACATGATCCGTACTCCAGACCACCTTTTCCAGTGGACTCGGGTATGGATCTATGAACTGTGCCCGAATACGGTTACGGAGCGTTCACACTAATCAATCGAACCGGACTTTTGGGACAAGTGTACTCGGATAAGGGCCAAATGGTTCCCTAATGCTAAAGCACCTTTACCTAAACCTGACTGCGTCCGTTACCGTAGTTTTGTTTTTCCAAACATAACCACAGACCTCCATTCCATATCCTCACATTGTATTCCTCATTTCAAATGTTCCATTCAGTTTGCTCATGAATAAACCTCCTCACTGATCCAGGGTTTAGCTCAAGGGTACACGGGTAGTAGATACTGAGACAGGGATGCAAATAAATCAAAAGAAAGAAAACTTTCTTTTGGAGAGGGTACATGTACAAACTCATGTTTGGGGATCTCCAACCCCCTCACCCTCCCTGCCCTCGGCACCAGTCAAAATCTAGCTGTATCCCAGTAGAACACCCTGCACCCACCAGCCCACCCCACTAGATTGATCCGTAGGTGCTTAGCAACACCATTCCAGCCTAAGTCACTGAAATATTCTGCTTGATTCTTGACTCAGCACTACTCAGACTCAGTTCCCTGTCAGGAACTCGTTTTCCTCGATGAGAATCTTCGGCGAAAAATATGATGTCAGCTATGACAAACCGGTTTCTTGTGTCGGCTTTGCCTGCAGTTTGCGGTGCGTTTTATTTCCCCAAATCATGATTTCCTGTGTAACTTTCTTAGTACATGCTGATCTCGGAAAGATATATTGATCTGCGAGGAGTGTGTTTCCCCACCCACATAAAGCTCTAAGGATGTTCTGAGATAGACAAATGGCTTTACGGAGAGCTTTTATGCACTTAGAATGCATCCTCCAACAACGTGGCACCTTAAGTCCCTTCTTAAAGGTGCCCAGTGGGACGGTTCTTTGGGAAAGGCCACTAATTGCTGAAATTGCCAGAGCTGCTCCTGATGCCATCCAGCCTAACCATTTCTTGGTAATGGGATTCAAAATGGCAACTTGCAGCTTTCTCCTCGTCTGCCTATTTTTCAAGGCCAATTTGCTCTAAAAATACAATAATAATAATAATAGAATAATAATAATCAATCATGTAATACTCATACGATACATTCTCAGTTGCTGCTCAGTTACTTTGTGGACCATTGTTGTGTTATTACCTTCTGATGCACTTATTTCCCTTCCACCTGCCCTTACGTCTTTTTTTCCCATGATTTTGGATACATTTTCTAGCAGTAGCTTTGACAAGTTGGGCATGAACTGCTTGTGTACAGCTGTGGGTTATACACTATGTGTAGGTGGACAGAGCAGCAGAGCCGGCGCCATGGTCTTTACACTAAACACAACGTATTTTGTGGACGGAGTGAAGACAGTGGAACGTTTCCTCTTCTCTGATGGATTTACCCATGTGTGATTGTTGGCTGTCAACAATGGCAGGTCTAGAGATTGTCAAGGATCCAGGGATTTTGTTTGACACGTGCACACCTCAGAATTTGCGGTGCAAAAGACAATAAAGTGAAGGCAAATAGAGTCTATGTAGGATGAGTTAAAATAAATACTGTGTGTATTGGAAGGGGTATAGGGGAATTAGGTTCCTTAGGTTTGGGCTTTGGCAAGGTCAGAGCTCACTATCCTGATGGCTTCGGAGAAGAAGCTCTTGCTTAGTCTTACTGATTTTGAGGAGTTGATACCAAAAGCTGACATATATTCCAGAAGTCAGAAGAATTTTTTGCAACAATCAAACTACTGGAATTCTCTAACTACTACAACGGTCATAGTAGCAGTCATGCCTATAACTTCAATAATCAATATAAAATCTAAGAATAAATGGATCTGTAATGCTGAGATAGGTAATAGTAAAAATCAGGTGGTGGGGATTTTTTTTTGGTGACCTTTTTTCTTTACCGATTGCCAATAAAATTAATGAATTAAAAAAATACGCCGCTGTGTGACCTTCGCTGAACTACTCCGTGTCTCACAAGTGTGGATCCACACCGACAGCTGCTGCTGCTGCTGCCAGCTCTTTCTTTCTACATTGAGTTTGCCTTTCATAATGGCCTTTTCATTTAATTAAAAATGGCATTTAATAATAATTATAGTAATAATAATAATAATAATAATGATTTATGAATCCACGATTAAAACCCTGTACTCTATTAATATATGGAGCTGTGCAAGTCACTGCATCTTCTACAACACTGTCCTGTACATATTTCAGAATAAAAGCCTTGTGTTAACAAATGATGGAATGCTGTCCACAGAAACATACGCTAGAGGGCTTTTATTTTAAAACAGAAGCAGGAAGTGTTGAGTTAAAAAATAAATATTAACATTTTTCATGTCTGTGACATATTCTACAGATGTGTAGACATTGAAACTGGAGTAATGTTGCTTATATAATGTCAACATACTGTCAAACGAACATGTTCACAGTCTATCCCTGCTATGAACCATGCCACACGCAAAAAAAAATAGGTGAGACCTCGAATCTCGAATTCTTTTTCTCAGATGTCGAGTTGGACTTTGATGAGTTCTCTTCAAAGAGGGCCGAGGAAGCCTGTGGTCTAGATAGAACATTTTTCACTGCTCTTTCGTGGTCTGTGTCTGTGCGGTCATAGATCAGGCTCTGCACTACTTTGAATACTTAATTTCTTTCACAGTTAGTAGGGTGATGGAGACGCCGCATGCAGCATGTGTTGGTTAGGGGGCCTCGGTGAATCTGTGCTCTGTGCCCATAGTCATGACGATTCTCTATACAAGTCTTTTAAACTACGACTTAATGGTGAAATAGTTTGATCCTGATGCCGTGCAGTTTGTGTGGGTTCTGGTATGGTTTCCTCACCTCTCTGTGTGTGTGTGTCTGTACCTGATTTGGATTCAGTCTCTTTCCTTTGGGGGTCAAGCTGCACTCAGCAGGCGGGAAAACAGTCTGCGGTCACTGAAGCGAGCCGCCGTGTTCTCTCCTCTTCCTTTTCTAAGACCCAAAGAGGTGATTTGGCTATATGATGGTTCTGGTGTCAGAGTGTCCCAGAGCAGCAGGGGTTAACTGGCGAGGGGCCAGACACCGAGGCCCCCCTGGAAAGGTAAAGAGAGATGCCAGCTGAGGGCTGCTAGGCCTGTCAGAGTATGGTGGAGGAGGAGATCACATTTTTACTTCACAGCACCTTTGTTTCATATCATCTTCAAGGCAGACAGGAAGCGGATTGAGGAACTGATCTTTTCCCCCATTGCCATCAGTTCATTCACAGATTCAAGATGGTACCTTTAGAATATAAATACTGCACATCAGTTCTGTTTGCTGATAGTTCTTTTGAAAACAAAATCTGTATGACCTGTGGAACGAAAAAAGCTGTTTTCATGATGACATCATCAAGGTTATTTTGTCAGACGTGACCTCAGAAGTCATTATACAACAACAAGTTCCCACAGGCCGAGTAGTACTCCTCATCCTGACTATAAAGTCATCTTTAAGGTTTGCTGAAATCTACAGTTTATTTCACAATGCTGCTTTAAGTTAATAACATTACAAAAAAATATTAAGTAAAACTGTATAAAAACATCCTTTCTATCAAACTCTGCTAGTCATTCTCCCATTTCAGAACAGACCAATCTGGCTGTGGTAGCACATTAGCACTTTCTTTTTTTAGAAAGGTGGGAATGCACCTTTACCTTTATCAGTGTGATGTGTTGCTGTGTGCGTCTGTGTGTTTGCATCGCTTCAGCTGGATGAAACTGTCACATTTGCAAAATGTTTTCAACAACTGAAAAAAAAAAACACAACACTTTTTTTTGTAACTCCACGAGTACATTTTTTATATTTTGTTCAGTGAGGTTGTGAAAGAGTTTCATCAGCCTGAAGGTGCTGGTGCGCTGCAGTTATGACGTTGTGATGAATGACAACAACAATATGCGGAGTGCCGGGATGCTGATGGGCCTCGTTCTTTCTCCACATTCATGTTTTGTGTTTGTGTCTCTCTGACTCACACTTCAGCACCTTCTAACGCTCTCTCTTTGTTTTCTTCTTGTCTCCTTCTGTTCTCTTGTTTTCTCCGTGCTCCCTCCTGATCCTGCTGGACATCTTCTCACATCCAGGTAAGAACCTCTGTGTTAGTTATTACATTTACACTGCCCTCCTCACTACGGGAGAAGACTCTAATGCACTCTGGGCTGCATTATCGTGCATTTATGGAAAATAACAATAATTAAAAACTAGTGGAGGAAACGCAGTTGGGCTTTGCTTTGTGATATTCTCCTTACTTACTTAGTCCTTGTTGCGCCGGGTGGCACTATAGGGCAAGGACTAAGGATTTCCCCTCATCTCTGTTGTTTGCTTTCTTCCCAACGCTGTTCCAACTGTATCCTCCCGTCTTCATTTCTCCTTCGATGGTTCGCCTCCAGGTTGTTTTGTGCCTCCCTCGTTTGCGTTTTCCCTCTGGTGTCCAACACAATGCCACTTTTGTCATGTCATTAGACGGTTTCCCTAATACATGTCCTAGCCTTCTCCATCTTCTTCTTATCAATATTGTTTCCATGTCCAAGCTCCCTTGTCGTTCATGGTTTGTAATCTTCCTATAGGCCAGAATATCCTCATGATCTTTCTAAAGGCGGGTATTGTGAAAGCTGGAAAGCTTGCCGATGTCTCTTTCGGTCATTCTCCAGCACTCAGCACCGTATAGAAGTACAGGTAGTACACAGCTTTCTAGTTATGTGTGTTGACTTCCAGATGTTTACAAGTCTTAGAAATGCTGTCCTTGCTTCCTAATCCGAGCCATAATGTCTCGGTCAGATCCACCATCTGATGTTACCCGGCTGCCGAGGTATGCGAAAGATGACGTACATGTCAGTTGTTGTCCGTTTAGCTCTACGACAGGTGGTTCTTTTACTGTATGTTGAGGGGCGTGACTTCTGTTTTCGTGATGTTAATCTTAAATCCCAGCATGCTTGTGACTTGGTAGATGTGATAGAAGAGGGAGCTCGTCAACATAGTCGAAGTCCTCCAAGTTGGAAAAGGTTGTCCATCTGATGCCAGTGTTTGAGTTGTTTAGGGTTGTTCACATCACCTAGTCCACAACAACAACATCACACACCCTTGTCTCACTCCTGATTTAACAAGGAAGCTAATTACAATTGACTAGGATATTCTCCTAGTCAATTGCAATTAGGTTTTTGAGGGTGAGGGTATGCAGCTTCCCTTGTGATTATACCAATAAATTAGCTGATACAACAACACGTTCTCATCCCAAATCGTCACCAACGGCCGCTTTGTCGCGCTCCTTGGCGTCACTTGTGGTTGATGTTTAGGCAATGAAACCACTATAGTTAGGTTTAGGAAAAAACAACATGGTTGGGCTTAAAACTACTACGTTTGTACAGTGAAAATGACGCTGAACGTTGTGAACAAGGGACACGAACAGCTGTCTCCTGGATGAAAGCCCTGTGTTTGTTGGACCCATCCACCTCCTGAGGACGCATGTTAATACCAGGTCTGAACAGGGTCAAAGAGTTCCTGAGTTCGTCAGAGACCTCGAAGTCACTGACTTGAGTTTCCCTTGATTGATAATAAGCCAGTGAATAAATCCACCTGACTGACTGGGAAGAAGCTTCTGGAGCGTACCACTGTGTATTCTTCGTCAATCATAGTGTATTTTACATGACTGCCGGAGCATTTTCCTGGCTGTATAGGCCTACCTCAGTGTTTCAGATCAACCTGATTGTATTGTTCCAGCCTGCCAGACAGCCAACGGTTTCAACTCATTTCATTGAAAAGACCTGAAACTTGTTTAAGTCCAGTAATCCATCACAATGAACACCAGGTCTGCTTTTATTTTTGTTAAAGTTAGTGCTGTATGGTAATACAGTGCTGACTTTCAAATCAATCAGCCCTTTTCTGCTGCATTACCATGCCACAATAATTTAACACTGACCAGAATAAAAGCTGACATGATGTTGACTGTGATTGATTACCCCACCGAGGCAGATTCCAAGGCCTTAAAAGCTGATTTTCATACTAGTGTGAAACAAATGGAAAGCAATGGCTTCAAGTGATATCAAAGCAATAGTGTGCATGAAAAAAAAAAAAAAAAAAAAAAACTACAGCACTATGTATGAAATCAAAAGTTTCTGGCAGGGTTTAAAATGGTGCAAGAGTTAAAAAAATAATAATTATCAAATTTAAACAAAAGGAAATAAAATGAGAGAAACCCAACATGAGGGGTGAAGGGCTGAATCCAAAGCAGGAAACCTGTGGCAAACTGTGAAAGTTAAAAAAACAAACAAAACAATTTAATGTTAATCAATGAACAAGCTTAAAAAAGTATGTTAAAAATAATTTTTTTTAGCATTACATATATTATAACTCTTGATTATAATATATCTGGATGCTTGGGATGGGTTAAACACAGAGGTCCCTTTTTATGTATGTACCTGTATGTACATGAGGACCAGTGGCGGAAAACCAACCCACGGCGTCATGTTACTTAACACTCGTTGGCTACTTCTCTCTACTTTCTTTCTTTATGAAACAAAAGAACATAATTCAGATTCAGTATAACAATAACAAAAGAGCCAGGGGTTTTCACCCTAAACAAAAAATATTAAAACCTACATTTATTGAGTGTTTTAATAGCCTTTTTCTGAGTTAAATTAGAAAGTGGTTTAACATATTGTTAATTTTATTGAGCAGTATTTATTGAATAAAAGATTGAAAGTAAACATGTCAAAGTTATTATGAGAAAATATATATATTTATTTTTTTTAATAAACCAAACACCACATTTTCCCATAATAATATCTTTAAAAATATGATCAGTGACAAATCCGAAAAGGTCTTTATGTCTTTTTTATTTTATTTCTGCATGTAGTGACTGACGGGGTAATATTTATTAATAATTTTGAAGGACACTTCCTAAACCTTATTCACTATTAGGTATTCATGAAGAAGAATCCAGACCTTCTTCCAATAGTCTATATATCATTTACAAATTGATTCCAATATGCCATGACATCTGGAATAGAGACAACACGTCTTTGAAACAGGACAGTTATGACTCTGTTATTATTTTGGAGATGTGGTGAGAAACATATTGTTCCTACTTGGGAGTCAGCTGGGTTGGGCTTATCTCTACTTTCTTATTAAGCAGTAAAACAAAGACTTACAAGATTTCTAAGGAACAATCACTGCAGGCTCTGGATGGGGATGAACCTGGGCAGCACCCAGTACATTACAGCGTGCTTAAACTTTATTATAGTCCATATTGAGGACTATAATAAAGTTTAAGCCTAAATTGCTGTTGTTGTTTTAAATAGATTGTAATGTACAAACAGTAATAAGCTGGATCAGCATCAGCTTATTATATAACTGTGCAGAGACTGACATATAATTATAAATCATAATGCCACAGAATACAGTGATATTTGAGACAATCATGTGCAAGCAACATTGTTCCAACAGTTCACAAAAGCTTGTTTTTGTTTCAGCATGACAACGCCCCAGTGAACAAAACCAGGTCCATAAAGAAATCATTCTCCCAGTTTCTGACCCTAACCCCGTCTAACCCCTCTGGGATGGACTGGAACACTGACTACGAGCCAGGCCTAATCGGCCGACATCAGTAGCCGACCCTTCTGAAGCTCTTGTGGCTGAATTTGAGCAAATTCCTTCCGAAAAAAGCCTGAATGGAGGCTGTTACAGCTGCATATTAATGCCCATGTCACGGTGTCACTTTTCAGTCGCAGTAAACATGTGCGTATTGTTGTGAATTAAATTAAAACAAGTGCTTAGGTTCAGGCAATAAAACCACTTACTTAGGTTTAGGAAAAATCAACATGGTTGGGCTTAAAACTACGACGTTTGCAGAGTGAAAATGTGACTTGTGGACACGGGACACAAACGGTGGTCTACTGGATGAAAGCCTTGTTTGTGAGTGCGGTAGGTCGGGAGCCATTAGCGGTGGCGAGGAGAGGAATGTCAGCAGCGAAGGTGTGGAAACAACATTTCCTGAACCCAGGGTACGCTTGGTGAGTCACGGTGAAGTAAGGCGAGAGAGAGAGAGCCGGGGCGGGAGGAGAGAGAGAGAGGGGATGGAGCTGGAGCGGCGAGCTGCAGCTGCAGCAGGGGTGACAGCGTTTGCGTGAGGCGTGATTAATGGCCATTCTGATTGGCTGCGACAGGGCCAGGTGACGCCGGTAGGGTAGAGTGGTGGGGGATAGGACGCGCTCTCTGAGGACACCTTTTAAACAGCTGGCCAACGGCATCATGGGAGTTGCTTGTGTGTGTGTCAGTGTGAGTGAGTAATTGTGCCGAGCTGCATCGAGTGCTGTTATGTCTTTTTTTTCTGTCTTGTGACATTATTTTCTGTTTCCTGCTGCCACTGGCCTCCTTTATACCCCCCTACCCCCCCCCCAACTGACACACCCTCTCCACTCTCTATCTCTACTGCTAGTGATGCAATTCCCAATTTATATACACTCTAAGAAAAGAATCTGCAGAAAAACAGACAATGTCCTGGCAGAAAATTAACAGTACTTTTTCAATTAAGTTTACAGACATTTTCTTTGACCCTAAAATGAAAATTTCCGTTGATTTACAGGACGTCGTCCGTTCCATTCACGGACACTTCTGTTAATCCTAAAACAGAAAATTCTGTAAATTTACATTATATCCTGTGTACCTTTACATTCTGGAGGGAAAACAGACGCTAACGCTAGCGTTTGTACGTTACCTGTCGGTCTCTGCGGACCGCCTGAGGCTAAAACTGGGGCTAACTCTACCTGTCGTCCACTGAAATTTAAAATATAAGCTTTGGTAAAATGTAAATTTCAATACCAAACTTGCGTTAGTCTCAAAATGAGTCAGCAAAATATCCCTGGCGTATCTGGTAACGTTAACGGTCGACAACAGCTGAACTAAACAACAAAACGGCTTTCCAACTAAATAGCTGAGCTAATGTTAAATCCTCAACATAAATAATTTGGGTTAGACATTAATTATTGATTTTTTACCACAGTAGTGTGAGAAAAGTTTCTCCAAATTCTAAATTTGAACTAAACTTTGCCGTGTGTGATGGTCTCTGCCTGGTCTTGTTCCCACAATGCAATGCATATTTAAAAATACAGGAAAAACTCGTGAAAAATCGATACAGAAAATTCCTTCATAATAACACGGTACATTGGCCCGTATTTTTACGGACTTTTCTCAGAGTGTATATATTTTTTTATGATAATTTTTTTGGCTTTTGTTGCCTTTATTGGATAAGACGGGTTGGATTTGAACCCTTGGTGGCTACAGTAAGAACTCAGCCTCTGTACATAGGGAGCACCGCAATCCCAAATTGTACATGTTTCAGGATAGATGTCACCAGATAATTAATACTGATTTGCTGTGTTTGTTTATTTCTGCTACAGCAGACAGATCTATTTTGTAAATGAAAAATGCCCCTTATGAGAAATCAATACCAAAAAGGGAGAAATTAACAATTTTCATTTCTTTTTTTTTCAGATATAGCCAATAAAAAAACATTAGATTTTTATCAGTGTTATCAGTTTTTGTAAAGCCAGTTATGTCACAACTCTATAGGCTGATGGTGAGCCAAGAGAGCAGATGAAATGCATCATAAATTGAACCACAGACTTTGAAGAAACCCACATTAGCTTTGAAGCTCATGTCTCCTTCTTTACCTAACCATGGACACGTCTTGTGTCGCATCTTGGCTGGTTGATTGAGCTAATAAGCAGAGGTCCGCCTGAGGAAAAGTGCACTCTAATGTCAGGCCAGGTATAGCTAAGGAGCTTCTCAGCTGTAGCTCACTGAACAGCTTGGAAACGTACCTTCACATGTCAACATCAGTCACTTTAGATGCTGAGTGGACGCCGCCGCTGTAGCTTCTAGTTGGTTTCCATCGGGCCTCGCTGCTTCCACCAGCACAGCTATCGGTCACGCACCCTCAGAGGCTTGGAGGATACAGACCTTTTTGTTCTTCTTTACAGTAATGAAATAAATACATATTTTTGTTTTTTTATTTTTGACAGCAGAAAGGGCCGATTTTTGACGGGATATGATCACAAGCATTGCAGTTCCTTTTCACCTTTGTCCTGCTGATGAATTCAAGTCTTTCTCATCAGTGTCTGCCAGGTGTACGATGATCGTCCAATTTATTGTTCATCTCGTTCAGACTTCCATTTCTTATTTCCTAAACTCACAGCGTCTCTTTCCCATTCTCTCGTTAGCCTAACCTTCCTTCTATTTCTGTCTTAACTGCTGTACTCTTTTCCCCTCATCTTATTTCCCATCTCTCTTTGTTGATTTCCACATTTTCCCTGATTACCTATTTTTCCTTTCCGGACTCTCCTCCGACTTCTCCTTTCTGTCTCTGTTAAGTCGGCTTCCTTCCCCTCCTTCTCTTTCATTTCTTTTCTCTCTCCCAGCCTTCTCTCTCCCCCTTGTGTTCTTTGCTACAGTGAGACACGGAGATATTTCGTTCGCAGAGGGCCTCCCATGCATGGCTTCCCTCCATTCAAATGCAAATGACGCGAGCCAATTATGGCTCAGCATGCGGTTATGTCTGTGTTTGCAAGAGCACATTCAAAGGCACATTGTGTCGGGGGGGAGATTTGAGTTAGCCAGCGTAGCATTCCCTCTGGAACTGCCAGCGGCAGATAAATTAGGACCTCAGGCTCACAAAAGCAAAATAAATCATAATATTGGAGCGCTGCTGACCCATATTTGTTAATGTGGGTGCTCATTGCCACCTATGTTACTGCCATTGAGTGTGTATCGAGGGAAGTGGGACTGCTTCATGGCTGATCGCACCGACGGAAGACACTCCTGCTCTCATTCACATGGATGACAGTGGAATCAGCGCTGCGGCTTTGTTAGGAATTCACACATATCAGCAATTACACCGACGCGGTGTATCCATTCACCCTTATTTAGACGACGGCACGTCTGCAAATAGAGATATTCTTCTACACTCTTAGAAATAAAGATGCTAACTAGAACCACATAGGATTATTCAACAAGAACACTCTTATATTCCAAGGGTTTCATCTAGAACCCACCCAGGGTTCCAAATGAGGCTCCTAAAGGCCCAGGGCTGATGTGATGCAGTGCAACCCTCAACAATCATAGTTCACAGTGCTTTCAACAATCCTTCAAGAACTCTTTTTTTTCAAAAAAGGGTTCTTTGGATGAAAAGGGTTCTTAATGGAACCCGTAAGCTACATCCACGCTAATATGTTTTTGCTTTAAAACCAATAACGTCTGCTACGTTTATGCCTAGTGTCCACACTATACTCGCTGTTTTAGAACCCCTAACATCGAGCCGTTTGAAAACGCTGCTGGCCCTGTTTTAGTTTGTGTAGTCCGGGTCGCGTTTTAGTCCGGACGGGCATAAACGGAGACCGTTGGAAACAATGACACAAACACCCCCGATTGATTGATCGGGTGTTATCAGTCACAACGTGTCCTTCCCTGAATCGTCACACCCCTATCACGTGACAAACGATGATCAGACGTGATTACTGTGCTACTACCAGCAGTTAATTCAACATGGATAACGAGTTACAAACATTGCTAACCTTGTTCTCAAGCATCTTATAATGCTATTACTGCCCGCATGCGCAGGAGGCAAGCTATCATCGAAGCCATTTGTGAGCGCCGTGTTCAGTGGCGTTATTGGCCGTATATGGAGCGGACCTTTGAAGGCTCAGTTTGCAGCTTTGAGGAGGGCGATGGACATAAAACGGAAGACCTTCCTTTTGTTATCTATGCTTATTGTGTTCTGCACAACTAATGTGAAGTTCACAAAGAAACTGTAAAGGAACAAATGCTGCTCTCCATTACGACAGGGACTTCCAGCCGCTAGGCAGAGCTAGGCGTGACTAACCTTTTCTTTTTTTTTTTTTTATTGGGGAGGTTGAATGTTGGGCTTACCCTGTAAGCAAAAGCAAAAGTGCTATGTCACCGTCAGCCCTCTGTGTTCCAGGAAGATGATTTATGGGTAGTTAGGGCTTCTCCTCTCTCCTGCCACATGATGGATGGCTGGGATGTCACACCATGTCCGGGCCTTTTCCACCTCTTACCGCCGAGAGCCGTGTGGTCGCCCGCTATTTTTCACCATCCACTTACTCTGACCCGACCCAGGAACCTGCATCCCCATATGTGAGGTCTTTCAGGGGGCCAGGCTAAAACATTAACCCTCATGCTCACTCCACATTAACCTTGGCCTGATTGATCAAACATTAGCTGAGTTAATAGCCAATGAATCCCAAACACCTGAGCGTAGTTTCCGCTGGTACTTTCAATACCTTTGAGTACAGATGTTCGGAATGTGGAATGTTTGACCCTGACCCCAGCAATGGTCTAAAACTCTTGAACAGTACACTCTCACTGAATGCAGTGAGACCACTCGCTGGTTGGTTGGTTGCCTCGCCTTCCCACCGTCTTCCAGGTCACAGCCCACTGATGTGAACTCTGCCCTCTGTAACACTTGCCTGTCCCTGGCTGCCTATAGATCTGTCTAGTGATGTGACAAGGATTCCCCACTCATGGAGACATGAATTTGCAGCAGGTTGCTTCTCCTTTTGTCACCGCATCCAGTGTTCTTTGTACTTAGGGGCAAACAAGAGCAGTTTGATAGCTTGTTGGGGGGCTGCACTCACACCTCTTTCACATCAATGACCAGGGTTATCTGACCCATGTTCAACCCTGCTTTTGTCAATTCAAAACCAAGCCAGCGAACGCCTTCCCATTCCGACCTCTCTTTTTTTAGAGGGTTAGGGGACAGGGGATGTTCAGGGGGAGATCGCAGGTCAACAGTAGATGTAACATAGAAGTGGTGTACATCATCTGAAAGCTGGGAACCTGAAGATTAATTTGAGGTGCCGCTCAGCACTGTGCGTCAAGTTGTTCTGGTCATTAATAAGAAATAAGTGTTTCATGGCTTAGAACATGATGGTATGAGTATATGATTGGGTTGATAGCATTTGTTCCACAGATTTATTGCTAAATTTAACCATTTTTTCCTCCTCTAGAATTGATTAAAATGATCAATAAGCCCTCCAAAATACCTCATAAAGACACCAAGACCTTGAAGAACACCATAGAAAAAGCCATGTGAGATCAAAAACTTTTGACATTTGGAGATTTCTGCAGGAATTGCATTTTTCAGCGATTGGATGGCGAGCACTTCTGTTGTGTAAAGTGCTCAGAAAGCCCCTTTTTGTCAATCTAGCTAGGAAAAACATCCATCCTCTGAATGCTCTAGGTCTCTAGTTTGTGGCTGTAGAGTTTCATGAGGCTGTGATTATCCTAGAGGTCACCACAGGTCATTTTATACAGTTAACACTTTCAGAATCAACGCTGGTTCAACCCTGGTTGAGTCCTCGATGTGACAGGAGTATCAATTCAATTAATGAATAATGGATCAGTCTGCCAGGAAGCTCTGCAGCCAGACACAGTAATGTAGTCCCTAAAAGAGACACTAGAACTGAACATAAATAAACGCTTAGACAATAGATCAACAATAGCAAGACAATAAATTTCAGTCCAAAATCAGGTGCTGCTATACTGCTGCTGCTGCTCGGCTGCTACTTACTGAATATATCTACATCTAGTGTTGTGGATGATTTATAATACTGGTTAAGATCTTATTTGAAATGTGCTTTATATGCATCTCTGCACTCTAGTATTGAGGGTGTTACCATGGAAACAGGTCACAAAAATAAGGGTAAACACAATAAGGTGTATACATGACTCAGTGTCTGAGTAATATCAGCAGATTCCAGCTAATGTATCATATTCCATTTATTTTTTTCAACAGTGCAGAGTTAACGTGCACCAAATCCAGAACAGAATCCTTGAACCGACCAACAGCAACAGATATTAGTTTCACTACTATTAATGTATTTGTCCATGAAATGTCAGGGTCAGTATCATGAAACACCCCCAAACCACAAGCCCCTTTCACCAGGAAAAATCTTTCAGAGTACGTTTGAGAGCAGTTTGAGAGCAGTTTGAGAGCAGTTTGTGGTGCTTTCTGGTGGTTTGTGGTGCTTGAGTTAATGGGCCTATGTTCCAGGACATCACTGACTTTACTCAGTTCGAAGAAACGTTAAATGAATTCAGGACTTTGTGGGCCTCTATCATCTGGAGCGACGATAGGTATTTCCTGGAAATACCTAACCCTTTTTTTACTTAATTTACCCAGGGAGAGTCCACTCAGCTCCATTGTAGCATCAGAGGAATTCTCCATTTTTCACTCTCTTACCCAGTTGTGGATGATTTAAAATGGAAAAAATATGTGGTTGAAATTGTGTTCATTTGACCCATCAATAGTTGTTGTCTTTTTCTTCCTCAGTCTTCTCAGGTTTTTGAGTCTTTATTCACAAAACATGAAGTCTAAGAGCTGCTCCTATAACTGGCCTATTAAGGAGAAACCTGTAACCGCAAAGACTGATCTGTCAGTCGTAACTTTCTAAGAGTTCCAAGTGTACATGACAGTGGATTTTAAGTACGAATGCCAGCTACTAAACCGGTGGCAGGTTAGGAGCTAGTCCAACCCATGCCATCATGGCATTTTCAAACCTAATGTGACACAATTGCATTTTTTCTCGATCGACGCTGTGAAAAAGAACCGCAGCCTATATCCTGACACGTTGACAGGCGTTGCACGTCCTTTGGTGTGGGCTTACAGTGCATAGAAAACAATAGGACAATAGAGTTCTGATGCTCTTTTATTTACTATAGGATTAAATCATAAAACAGTTGCTGCAGGCAATTTGCTTTTAAAATGTCTTTGAGAGATAAGAAATGTTGCTTTTAAAAATGTACTTAAATCTCGTCTGAACCCACCTCACCAACTAAGAGATCCAACTCAGAGGTGTTTGCAACTGCCCCCATTAACTGGAATTATCTCAGTATGTGGGTACATTTATTTGACATTAATTGGACAAGGTGGCTTTTGGTGGTATTTTTTGATAAAAAGTTACAATACACAGTACTTGATGCTGTTGCTCTCTGTGTCTCCATTCTCAACTTATGTCTCCTCAAGCTTGGTAACCTTTAAGGTCAAGTTCACAATATGAAGAATACTCTCCAGTAAAACTGACTTCTCCATTAGCAGTAGTCCTTTTTGGTCTATGACGCCCATGTCTATAATGCATTATACTTATAATGCGTTATAATCTGCTTATAGCACTGTGTAATTATAGTTATAAGCACTCATGATTCTTGTTATAAAGCATTATGAATATGTATAACACATTATAAAGCATTTCATAATGACTTTAAGGTCAAGTATCATAATATTTCATAATTGCTGATCTCTCATTGACATTTTTTTTGTGCAAGGATCATAGTGTATTATAATTCTCACAACTGTAATACATTATAATCATTTAAAATACATTATAACAATGATTATAATGCATTATAACATTGATTACAATGCATTATAATCACTGTTATACTGCATTATAATGTGATAATAATGTATTACAACCGTGAGAATTATAATATACAATGTTTATAACTATAATTATGTGTTACAGCGCTTTGAGCAGATTATAACACATTACAAGTATGTTTCATAATGCATTATAGACATGGGTAGCATAGCAAATGTGACCTATTTTTCAACCCAACCTGAAATGCATGATGCTGCAGCAGCAGTGTTACACATTTGCGATGCAACACCTTGCATTGATCTTCGTGTTGTTGTGCACACTCCTTACATATAGTATGCAAACGTCTCACTCAAAGTTGCTCCCAGCAGCGTCATGTCTGAGACAAAAGTGATGATAACCCATCAGAAGGGGTAAAATAAAAGAGTCTGGACAGACTCGAGAACCTTTGATTCTGTCTTTCCTCTTTTACCAATCTGTCACACAAGCCGGTACCCTGCATGTGGAGGCTTGACAGCCCACACTTTGTGCTGGACTGTTGAGATGATGAAAGGTGTAGGTGTTAGCCAGCAGCTGTGGACTCGCTCGAGGACGTCCCAGGGTGGGGACCGTGTTGTGGATGCCTTTATTCATGATTCATCTCCCCCCTCTTTCTGCCAGGCGTTCTGTCTTCCTGTCTTGTTCCTTTTCCTTTTCCTTTTGTAACTATGTTTCACCGTGTGATGGCGCTCACCACGGGGGGTCATCGAGGAAACAGCTAACCATCCACTACCCTTTTTCCTTTCACCCCATTAAAGCATCATTGTGATCCCCGTCGATTCCGGGCGGAAAGAGATGTCTTCGACGTTACAGTAAACTGCTGGCTGTTGCAATATTCATGGACTTGAGCTTGGGAGTGTAGCAGGAAAGCTATCGCTGTAAATAGTAACTGGAGACCAAGGGGAGTCAGGCTTGACTGGATTTCCATTTCACAAGTCCACTGTTTCCTTTTTCTCCCCTCTTTCTTCTCTCCCTCGTCCTTTGTTCCTTCTGAACACTACTGGCATGAGCTGTCGTCTTCCTTCCTCTGCCTGCCTGCCTGCCTGTCAGGAGCTGCAATCAGCTGATATTAGCCAGCTTTCACACGATAAGACGCTAAGTTGAGTTTCACACCTTGCCTGTTTTAGGTGAAGTCATTGTCATGTACAGCAGCTTGTGTGATTAGACAATTAAAATGCGATCCGAACGGGCTACAATCTGACATGTGGTGTCATGTCTTTTCCTCACTTCTCCGTCTGACACTTTTTTTCCTTCCGTGACTGTCCACAGGACTCTGTAGTTTATAGAGCTGATGATGGCTGAGAACACAGAGAGATGTGGTTAAAGCTGGAAGTGGTTGATAGGCAGCTGGTTGTGCTGGGTGGAGAGGGAGAAATGGCTTCTTTGTGGCATGACTTCAACCAAGGCCATAATTATAATATATATTAGGGGGGTGCGCCCCCCTAATATATATTATTATATTCAAATATGCTCAAAATGTCATAAATAAAAAGAAAATGTGCTGACAGGCAACCATGCACCCCCGTCTGAAATAATCAGGAGCTAATGTTCCGCAGTTCTGCGTTTGGTTTGTCCAAGTGGTGTTGCCGTACCCCAGCAGAACAAATGGCTTGACTCTGAACAGCAGACTATATAGGACAGGTTGATTTTTGTTCCTACAAGATTATGACTTTATTCTCATTAAATTATGACTTTACTCTCGTAATAGCACTTTTTTCTCAAAATATTACTCAGAGAACACAGACATGAGAATGTGCAGAAAGTGTTGAACATGAGCAGACATCTTGCTGAAACACATATAAGCTATTAAAGTCCAAAATCAATTGAGGTAGGCTATTATTATTGATATGAATAAGTGCTCCATGCACATTTAAAGAGGCTACTTCCCTAAAATAAGACACTAAAGAGGAGGGAACAGTAAATCATACATACACGTGTGTCGACTCGGCAGAGATAACATTAAAAAGATATATTTCTATTCTATTCTATTAGATTTTTATATTAAATTGTCACCTACTGCTTTAATTTAATGTTTTCCTTTACATTAAGACATTTGTTTTTTTTATTATTGGGAGACATTGACAGTGTACATGTTCACAGCATGATGTAGTGAGCAGCATGTACTTAAAAGAATAGTCCCATGTTTTATTGAAGTGTACATATACATACAATGAAGTAGCTTAAAGTTCTTTGAGTGAAGTTCAGTCGTGCTTTCTTCAAGGTCAGTGCAATGTCACACATCTTGATCCGCTGTTAATTACATGGGTCCCTGCCTTCATTCATGTGTTTTAATAGAATACAAGTGAATGAGTAATATCGCAGTTCCAGAGTGATTATTTTAAATGAACTGCTATTAAGTGAATATTGCACAGATTATTATGATAGAACAAAGGGGGCTGTTCATTTGAAAGCATAAACGTTTTAAAGGTATATTATATGCAACAGTTGTCAGTTGGTGTTCGCGAACCGCATTCAAAGTTGGCCACAGAGAGAGCAGCGATGGTGGAGCGAGCTATAGAGAGAACAGAGATAGAGAGAGTAGTGATGGTGGAGTGAGCTATAGAGTGAACAGAGAGAGAGAGAGTAGTGATGGTGGAGCGAGCTATAGAGTGACTGAAGAGAGAGAGCAGCGATGGTAGAGCGAGCTATAGAGTGACTGAAGAGAGGGAGCAGCGATGGTGGAGCGAGCTATAGAGTGAACAAAGAGAGAGAGAGAGAGAGAGAGAGAGAGCAGCGATGGTGGAGGAAGAACTGATGCAGGTTCAAAGTATGTGTTGATTTCATAGACATAAAAATTAGCACCAAAATTACAATATTGTTGCCTTTGAAAACACATTTGTGAGAAGATGAATAAAGAAGTCCTCTATTCTCATACTTTCATGCAGACTCGTGATTGTGTTGAACGGTGAGATGGTTGCATCCCCGCCCCTAGTCATCTGTGACAGTAGAGCCTTGGACATAGCCACGTACATCATGATGAGATGATTTTATATCATACAACTTGTGGGCTATATGTGCTCATTAACGGACGTTTCCCCATCAGCATGGGACACAGACAGACTTTGACCTTCAAGGTGTTGACCTCCAATCATCACTCATACAGTATATACACCTGCAGCTTGCACATATAGCTGCTGCCCTGAGGCATGAGGAGTTCCTGAGCTGCCTGGGCCATGCCTTGAGGATGTATACCTGAGCAATGAAGCTGCAAATCACGGGCACTGAGGATACCTGCACGATCACTGCAGCTGTTCACATATATTGCTTTGATATTACAGTTCCTTTGATGAAACGCCCTCAGGGCTCGGATTGCATTTAGCCTTCAAGAGGGGCTGAAACATGTCCAGCTGTACTTTAAGCAGAGACCGTGGTCTGGAACGGTGTGATCTCTGTCTCCGGGGCAAACACAAGAACACCAAGCTGCCAAATGCTACAGCAAAATAAAATCTATTAGGTACTTTACAGGCTGCAAAAATAAACTTGTTGATGATGATTCCACTTGAAATACAGCCTTGGCTAAAGACATTCAATTTGGCAAAACTGACCACACGGTATGCATCATATTCCCTCCAGTAAGTAGTGTCGAAAAAGGTCAGAACCCAGACAATGATGGACCAAAATAAAACCTTTTAAAGGAAACAGGAACTCCATAGCTCTCTCAAGACATCCTCTTTAGCCATTGTCTTACTTGAGGTAGAAGGTGTTATCTCCACAGCTTTAAAGGTTGCTTCCTTTGTGTGCGCGCAAACACTTTTTGTACCTTTTGATTTCAGCAGCGGGTCAATTATGCGTATTAACTCCGGTGTTTTGTGCCAAGCCATTAGGTGCCAGCGTTTGTCCTTTACAAGGCACAACCGTATGGATTTTATTGATCGTGAGTGGTCTTAACAGAACACTTTAAGACCCGTATAAACATTTACTGTAACAGTGTACCCATTTGGACTCGGGAGCATTCATAATGCAGCGCTGTAAATCTGAATTAGTCTAAGTGTCTGTGTAGATATTTCTGCCTATACAGCTCATCTTGATCTGATTGGTTCTGGAAGCGTTTCAGCGGCTATGATTACTCTTCATGTGTTGTAACTCGCTAATGTCTCGTAACTCATTTCCCACTATGAGCAAAAGACTGACGGCTCAGGAACTTATGAGTAATACGAATACAAGTATGTTACAATTATACCTCATAATTCTGATTTATGAAATAATGATATATAACTTACAACCACGTTTCACTATAGAGTCTTACAGTTGTGATGTCTGTTATCATAACTTAGTTTGTTAAAGGTCCCATATTATAAAAAAGTGAGATTTTCATATTTTTTTTATTATAAAGCAGGCCTAAGTTCTATATTAATACTGTAAAAGTATTGAAACCCTCAATCCACAGGGAAATACATAAGTTTAATATACACATACACATATTCAGAAACTCATGCATTTGAAACAAGCTGTCAGGATTTCTGTCCATTTGTGATGTCACAAATATACAATATTTAGACCCTTTACACAGTTTTAAATGTAAACATTCTAAATGTGTCCCAGTTAATTCCTGGTTGCAGTGTATGGGATTGTCATCAGCTGACAGGAAGTACACATGGACCCAAGCTGTTGCATAGCAATGCAATTCTGTTGCAATTTCGTCGCAATTCTGTCAAAATGCGCTAAAACGGAGCGTTTATACAGAGGGTAAATACAGGCATATTCAGGCCGACAATATGAGGAAAATACAGTTTTTTTTAACATTACAGCATGTAAACATGTTCTAGTAAAAACACAAAATACAAATATGAACCTGAAAATTAGCATAATATGGGACCTTTAAAGGTAACTAAGTCATAAGTACTCATAACTATAACTAAATTAAATCATCAAAAATAGTTATTAATGACTTGCATGTAAAAAAACCCTATAGGCTAATGGTGACAGACTTTTCAATTACAAGATCATGATCATAGAATTAAAATAGATCATTTTATTTTCCTATGCAACCTCGTCTTTTATGTTTAAATACATTTCCAACAGCAAACCCATTTTGATAGAATACTACTACATACTGATGTCAGGATTAGATGTTTTTATTAATAAAGAAATATTACAGTTCTCCAAAAAGGTTCAGTGATTCAGTGACTCATTGGTTTTCTTCTTGATTGACATTTCTATGGTTACGTTTCAGCAGCTCAAAAGCCACAGCAAAGTGTAGTAGACGCCTGTAACGTATCCTCATACAACGCTTCCTATGATATCTTACCAAAATGTTATTCCTCCTACAAATGTCCAGCAACATTTTCAGTTTCTGCTCGTTACAGTCTTTTCAAAATAAACTTCCGTCTTCATAGGAAACAACTTCCTTTAAGTTTAGGAAAGAAAACTACTTTGTTAACTTCAGGAAAAGATGGTGGTTTGGCTTAAAATAACTCCAGAAGTGGCGTTACTTAAGTACGTAACTTTTGTAACAAATATATCAACGTTGACTTCTAGTTTCAGACGGGACATGAACAGTGGTCTCCTGGTCTCCGTATTTTTTGACCCCCCCCCTCTCCCATCCACCCCTGACCTCATCTCTATGTGGCGTTCGCTGCTATTTATATTTCCTGGTTGACGATTACGTTAAATACACACAAATTACAGTGCATTCATTTTCATATGTACAGCTACGAACAGTGTGCGTGGGTTTGGGTCGCTTGTCTTTTCGGTTGTTGGACGGAGGTTATTATGATAAAGATAATAAATCTCACTGCACTGTGCAGCCACTGTTTAAATCATTCTGGGTTTAGGGATGATTTATTTAGTCCAGTAAGCAGCTTAAGTTATACTGTACTGTACATCGCCTGCATATTTTTTTGAAAAAAGGACATAATCTACTGAATTGGATTCATTCCCTGCTTGGTTAAACTAACTAGGGCAAAGACAAGACTGGTCTTTGACATGTGTGCAGCTGTTTGCCGGTTCGTCACAACAGCTTCATGCGATAGCAACAGATCAAGTAGGCGGGTCTGTAAGCTTGCTTTATAGTGCTTCTGCCCCGTATTGGCAAAAAACTGAACACTGCTATAACCTCAGTTCTGACTGTATTTCATGTATATATATGTATACATATATATATATATATATATATATATATTTATGTACAACATTTGTACAGCATGTTTTTCGTAAAAAAAGAGAGAGAAGGACCACATGAGCACCATTTAAAGGGACTCTATGTATGTTGCTTGCGCTTGTGCTCGCTCTACATAGACATGAACGAGCATCGGTCAAAACAGTGAGGCGACACACGTCAGCTAAAACCACAATATCACTCTATATTTCAGCTGCTTGGCAGTAATGTTAGCTGACCAGACGAAGGTCTCTCCATGAATCAATGCTGATCCTAGTGTTGGCTTTTCCTGCTTCAGCTTCCCGACCGCGGTCAAAAGGAACAGGGGAGACACCGTCGCTGCGGAGCCCCGTCTATTCACTCAGCAGCTGGAAACAAGACACGGGAAACCTCTGTTGGTCTGGAGGAGCTGCAGCATTTATTTCTGCAAAAACGTCCACTGTACATTCACTAGATATTCTCAGAGCTAACTCTTCTGCAGTGTGTAGTGTGCGCGCATACACGTGAGAGGTGGAGCGAGAGAGAACAAGCGCGGTGTGTGAGTGAAGGTAAGCAGGCAGAGGAGCAGAGACTCCGGCCCTGGAGACCAAAGCTAAGGTCTCCCCTGTGTCTTCTGACTGCGGTCGGGAGGCTGAAGCAGGAAAAGTTAACACTGTTTTGCAAGACGAGCTTCACTTGATAGAATGTTGCGGTTTTGTTACTTCCGTGTAGTTTGTGTCAGAGTCTGAGTCTGAACAGCGTAGCCACACGCGAGCGTGCATGGGACACCGACCCGCAATGATTTATACATGTAAGAAGTTACAAACAGTCCCTTTAAGGAATGAGGAATGGGGGGCTGAAGGACAACTCCCTTCCCACCATCTATTCATCTAATGCAGCATCACCAGCTTTCAAGGGACACTCCGTCAATTTCACTCATCAGGATTAGTTTATTGGTCACGAGGAGCACTACTTAGCCTTTAAAACAGTGTTACGGGGCACCGCTTCCGAATGTCTGCCACATTAACCCTGATGATGTCATCAAATGCATCGATGCTAAAGGGACTAAAAGTCAGGATATCTCGGCCTCAGCTGCTTCATTTATGACCATCTTCATTTAAATTTGTCTCTCACGTCTCCCAACTTCACGGGAATACAAAATTAAACTGCCGCAGTACCCCTTAAGCCTGAAGGGAGATTTACCAATGTTATATTTTGGGAAAAATGAAATCATATTTAGTCAAATTAGAGACTTTTTCTCATGCAGCATTGACAGAAAGCTAACAGCATGTATTTCTTCATTTCAAATTTGACAATAATGCAAATAAAGTCACAGTTGGTTCCTCTTGTTTAACCAAACTCCTTCTTTGTATGCTTTAGCAACACGGAGGAGGCTTTGAGATGCAGTTAATCCGGCTGAATGTACCACAACTATTGTATTCGCCTCATTCAAATCATTTCAGGCAGGAGACAATCAATTATTGTCTGAATGCTCCGGAGAGCCAGCCAGTGGACTGTGTTACGTCTTATCAAGTGGTGGTAATCCAAAAGGGTCAATTAAGAAACAAAGCTGCTCTGTGAGAAACCTCTCCGTCAGATAATTACGCTTTCGCTTAAATAGAGAACTTTTTCAGAAGATCACACCTTGGAAACAGCCCGAGGACTAAAACACTCGTCTCAGTGGGAAGCAACTTATTGTGGTTGCACTCGGATGTGAGTTCACGAAGAAAAGGATAAAGTAAGCAGTGTAGAAATTGCTCATTGGTCTCCCTGAGAGGCAAATTAGTCTGTTTGACCTGAAAAATGGAACTAACAGGCTACATTGTGTAAACCACAGACATATCGATGTGTCAGGGCTTTACAGAGCGTACGGGAAATCTGCTTTCAGCACGGGACGTTTCTCTTTGTCTGCTGCACAATAACCTCACTGCTTCTTGGAGAGAATCAACTTGAAATAAAAGCAACATACTTATGTACAAACATGCTTTGTGAGTTCTGTCTTTGTGCTAGTCTAATCAAACATATCCTCTGCCTCCTCCTCCTCCTCCTCATGCTCTCGATGGCATTTGCAAGTTCCTACCACGCTCAAATCTAAACAGCCAATCAGAGTCGAGCTGGAGCCGAGCTGTCTCTGGCAGCCGGTGATCACGAGGTCGACCGCTAGGCATCAAATATGAACCCAGATTCTATTACTGTTATGCTTATTTCTCTCCTCAGATGTTTTCAGAAACATATTTTAGTGTGCTGTTACGCCCGGGACACACTGGGAACGTCAGGAGCGCGTGGCGGCTGCGTGATTCACGCGTTGGGTGTTCATACCAGCTGCGTTTCAGCTGCGTTTCTGCTGCTGCACCTGCTGCTGTCAGCACTTTCTTTCTAAATAGAGTTTGCCTTTCATAATGGCCATTTAATTTCATTATAAATATTATTTATATTTACTTTAGAAAGAGAAAGGTTAAGAAACATGTGGTAATTTGTAAATAATAGTAATAATCCGTAATTAAAACTCTGTACTATATTCATTCATGGAGCTCTCTAAGTCACTGCTTGTTCCACATCACTGACTGCTCATATGTCAGCATAAAAGCCTTGTGTTAACAAATGAAGGAATTCTGTCCATAGAAAAAACGCTTGAGGGCTTTTATTTTGAAATGAAAACAGGAAGTGTTGATTTAAAAATAAGTATTTACTTTTTTTAATCTCTGTAACATTTTCTACCGATAGACACATTGAAACTGTAGTATGTCGCTGGTATGATGTCAATATACTGTCAATAGATCACTTTCACTGTCTGTTGTTGCTGTGAACAGCGCGGCACGCGTCACAAATAGGCGAGACCTCGAATCTCTAGAAGAGATGCAGCTGAGACAGGTGTGAGATGCAGTGTGACTGCTCTAACCTGTTAACACGGACGCCAAAATAAAAAACAACAGGTAACACAGCCGCCACGCGCTCCTGACGTTCCGGTTGTGGATGAGGCTTTAAGCTGTAAAATGAGATGGTTTGGACTATCCGTCTCACGCACTACTGTCAGGATATGGTGACCGTTTTATGAAAAACAACTTTTTTGTTATTATAGATCATCAAAGTGTCTGACTTTAACTGTAAACCAGCAAGGTTTAAAGATGAGAGAGCTATTGGAAAACAAAGCAAATGCAAAAAATCATTCATACTAACTTTCAACATCTCTTTAACAAGGTTCATATTTGACATTTCCCCTAAAGACACACTGAAACACACAACACTGTATAGCCTTGAGGACGAAGGAGGTGAATCTGGGTCCTTGAACACAATATGATGGATTTCCTTGGTGAGCTTTGCCTTTAGCGTCTCATTCCACGCGCAGGGGGGAAATGGGATTCCTGAAATGCTCACATCCAGTCATCGGCAGTAAACTTTCTCGCTCCGGAAGGGTGACCTTCCGCTTATTGTTGTGGACTAACGAGGAAGACTAGCGCTCGCAGCTCCTCCCTTACAAACAGGAAAAGGTCGCATGAGTCTCAGAAGAGACACTGAATGAGAACAATATTCCTCCGTTATGTGCTGCAGCCCTGTGGTTGTTTTTCCTTCCCCTGGCCTCGAGGACAAATCTACCTCCTGCAGTGTGTGTTAATGTATATTTCATAAACCCTTCAGTCTGTTTGTATATGCGCCTATGCTGCTCGAGTAAACCGAAGGAGAAAGATGCTGCTGGAGTGTGTGAAAGTTTAATTGAGCAACGTGCTGGCAGTCGGGTACGGTCATAAATGCCGTGAACAAATTCAACCTCATCAACTTCTTCTTCTCTCTCCCTCTCATCATTAGCGCTGAGAGTTTTTTGTCGTTGTTAGTTTTGTTTTAATGATTGCCGTGAACTGCTGTAACCCCGCCATACTGCGAGTGCCTGTTCTAATTATGCATGCCACACCTGGGCTGTAATCCAAACTGTGCTATATGGAGTTTTTTTTACGGCATTAAAAATACAGTTGCACCTCGCTAATCTGCAGCCTGCAGGCATGCAGGTGGCTCGGAATAGTGGGATGCTTGGATTATTGTAATGCATTCAAATAGTTTGGCCCGAGCTTAAGGTGGGGGCACACTTCAGGCTGCACTCGCTGCATTTCTTAAACTGCTTAAAAACCTGCCACAGGTGGCAGCCAATTTCTTCCCAGCATCAGCATGCTAGTGGAGCCCTATGAGGACAGGTGGACTATTTTCACTCCGGTCTGCTGGATTTCCCAACAGTGGGGACGAACTCTGGTGGAAATATTATTGAGTTGTTATGCTCTACATGATTTCGCTGCTAAACTTTGATGGTCTAAAACGGTCGTTAAACGTCTAAACGCATCATTTAACAGTCTTTAATGGTCTTAAACGTGTATTTTGTCGGCCTAAACTGATACAGCATGGAAATCAACGCTGGTCTAAGATGCTCTTTTTATAGTCTAAATGATTCTTTATTGGTAATACTTGTTTGGTGTATTAATTGTGGGATAACTTTATCAGTCATTAGATTTCTTGAATTTTATTTAGCCATGTTTTTGGGGAGTTTTGTCCTTGTTTTCTCAGAGACCCTCGACTGCATTAGATATCGTTGCTGTTGGCACGTACAAATAGACATGACTTGACAGCTACGTAGTTCTCCTTCTCCTCCTTCTTCCACAGCTCCCTCTCTCTCTCTCTCTCTCTCTCTCTCTCTCTGCTCCATTAAGCTTTATTTATGCTCGCCCCATCCGCACGGTCAAAGCGACATCTCACCATCAGACACGGCCCTTCACGGGGGTTCCGTCTGAACGTCTCCTCGTCACGATTCCTCGTCAGCTCACGTCCATGACGTCGTCCTTGTGGAAAGCATCACTGAAGCTTTAGGAGTTGATGGGTTTATAACTTCACAAACTGCAGAGTGTGCAGTGATCATCGTGTGTGATGTGTGTGTGTGTTTGTATGTCTATCTCTGTGAGGACCAGCGACCAGTGTTTGAGCTTGAGAGTGCATATCTCCACTTAAAGAGACTATTTGTAACTTCATACACGTATAAATCATTGCAGGTCGGTGTCCCATGCACGCTCACGTGTGGCGACGCTGTTCAGATTCAGACTCCAACACAAACTACACGGAAGCACCAAAACCTTAAAGTCATATCTGGTGAAGCCCGTCTGTTAAACAGTGTCAGCTCTTCCTGCTTCAGCCTCCCAACCGCAGCCAGAAGACACAGGGGAGACCGTAGCTTTGGTCTCCGGGGCCGGAGTCTCTGCTCCTCTACCTGCCTGTTTTCCTTCACTCACACACCGCGCTCGTTCTCACTCGCTCTCTCGCTCCACTCTCACGTGCATGCGCGCACACTCCACACTGCAGAAGAGTTAGTTTAGCTCTGAGAATATCTAATGAATGTACAGTGGACGTTTGTGCAGAAATAACTGCTGCAGCTCCTCCAGACCAACAGAGGTTTTCCGTGTCTTGTTTCCTGAAGTGATGGGGCTCCGTAGCAAGAAACATTATCATCTCCGACAGGAACTCTGGTGTCTCCCCTGTTCCCTCCGACCGCAGTCGGGAGGCTGAAGCAGGAAAAGCCAACACTAGGATCAGCAGTGATTCATGGAGAGACCTTCGTCTGGTCAGCTAACATTACTGCCAAGCAGCTGAAATATAGAGTGATATTGTGGTTTTAGCTGACGTGTGTCGCCTCACTAGTTTTGACCGATGCTCGTTCATGTCTACGTAGAGCGAGCACAAGTGCGATCAACAGGACGCTGACTTTCGTTGACTTAACAGCCACAGGTGTCGCTGTTAACAAGCATTTCTGATTCTTACAAACAGTCCCTTTAAAGGTTAATGTTTCCGAACATTTTTTGGCCCAAGATCACTATTTTAAGTCTCATATTTTTCCAGAACCCCAGCAGTAAAGAGTTGTGAAGTTGTTATGTAAATTTGTAGCCTACAGTAATCTGATACATATTCGTACAAAATAAATATATCCTCATGATTTTATATATTCAAAAAGTGGACAGCTTTTAGTCTGAGATGTTTCGAAGCTGATAATATTCTATTTCCAAGAGCACGGAAGGACTCCAAATAGAGTATGTGGCATATAAATGACTGATTTCCAACATATTTTATTTATATTTAAAAAAAAAAAATAACAGAGATATCAATATATCAGTCTCACACACTGTCTGCATATCAAACATCCTTCCAATTCAGGGTTAGGACCTTGAAGTCGAGAAACTCACAACTCGGAATGAATGCATTTAGTCCTCACAAACATAGAGATACGTGTGTGTGCGTGTGTGCGCGTGTGCCTCTCCGTATTGACTATTAGTGTTACCAGGTCTGCATGGTGATGGAGTGAGGGATCCTATTACACCCATTTCTAATGTAAGACGTGTTATGTCTGTCGACTGCATTATACCACACAGACCTTGGTGTTGGTAACCTACTGTGAATTCCAGAAACAATATCTATAAAATAATATAATCATATCTAAAGAATAAAAAAAACATAATTGTGAACTTAGCACTGTTGCTACTTATTGTAAAATGCAATATGTTTGATATTCCGTCAGCCCCCTGTGAGGTGTTTGTGTGTTCACTATACGACAGCTTGCACTGCATGCTGAGCGGCGTGTATCGCACTGAATTATTCACCGCGAGTCACTGTTGCTTAATGTGGTCCTGCAGGATTCACCAGATAAAACAAAAAAAACACTTTTCAGTTATCAATAAATGAGACCCAATGAAATACAGCACCTTGCACACGAGAGACCTGTCATAGTGAGTCTAACAAGTAGTAGTGTTTATATCAGTAGGCGCCATATAGTGTGCGTACATTTATATATACATATATATATATATACTGTATATATATATATGTATATATATATATATACAGTATATATATACTGAGAATTTAGTGATAAAATAGTTACGAAAAATTAAAAACATGAGCCGTTTTTGGCTTCTGTCGTTGTTGCAACCGTAGCCTGTACCGTTCCAGCGCTTTGCATTGTGGGATACAGTAGGCGAAGTAGACTGGTCTGATGCATACTGGAGATTTTTTACTAGTCAGTACGACATCCGGGTATTTTTGGCATACTGTTGATTTTGCTTTTGTTCGCATACTGCATACTACATGTTGGCCAAATCAGTACGTACTACTAGTATAATATGAGGTTGTACTACTAGTATAGTATGAGGTTGTACTACTAGTATAGTCTGAGGTTGTACTACTAGTATAGTATGAGGTTGTACTACTAGTATAGTATGAGGTTGTACTACTAGTATAGAATGAGGTTGTACTGCTATTATAGTATGAGGTTGTACTACTAGTATAGCATGAGGTTGTACTGCTATTATAGTATGATGTTGTACTACTAGTATAGCATGAGGTTGTACTACTAGTATAATAAGAGGTTGTACTACTAGTATAGTATGAGGTTGTACTACTAGTATAGAATGAGGTTGTACTACTAGTATAGAATGAGGTTGTACTACTAGCATAGAATGAGATTGTACTACTGGTATAGAATGAGGTTGTACTACTAGCATAGAATGAGGTTGTACTACTAGTATAGTATGAGGTTGTACTACTAGTATAGAATGAGGTTGTACTACTAGTATAGAATGAGGTTGTACTACTAGTATAGTATGAGGTTGTACTACTAGTATAGAATGAGGTTGTACTAGTATAGAATGAGGTTGTACTACTAGTATAGAATGAGGTTGTACTACTAGTATAACATTAGGTTGTACTACTAGTGTAGAATGAGGTTGTACTACTAGTATAGAATGAGGTTGTACTACTAGTATAGAATGAGGTTGTACTACTAGTATAACATTAGGTTGTACTACTAGTATAGAATGAGGTTGTACTACTGTTATAGTATGAGGTTTCGGATACAGACACTGTCTCATGTGGATTCAGCCAGTTTAATAAATACAGTATGTAGTAATAAATAAAGATGTTATGCTGCAAAGATGCAGAGCAACATTGACTTGTAGTCTCTGAGGTCACATGATCTCCATATACAGTTCATTCATCATAGAGAATGTATCACTGTTGGAAAATACAGCAGGATTGTCCATCCTTTCCACCGGCCGTCACCCCGGCTAGATAAGCTGACTGGCTGGATGACGGTCGCCCTGATATCCTTCCCAATCCCAAAAAGTAACAGTTTGTGTATCACAGATGACGGGTTGTCACAGCTGAGTGTGAGAGATAGTGCAGCTTGACAGCATAGCTTCCAGAGCATAAATTGGGGCTGGTATCGCTGTCCTGCGATGCTCCGATGCTGTGTGTGATGGGTTTTCAGGGGGCAACTTTACGACTGCATTTGTAATCATCTGATGTGAGACAACTTCTTCTTACACCATCTTGTTCTTAACCAAGTTTTTTTTTTTCCGTTCAGCGGCCCGCTTAGAGATGTTTGACTTGTTAGCGTATGATGTCATGTCTGCTGTGTTTCTGTCAGACAAAATATCTTATTCTTGGAGACTTGTGAACGGTATTCTGCTTTTATCCATTCTCTGATATTAAACTAGGATGGTACTTCAGCTGAACGCTTTTCATCTCCTCTAAACATCAGCCTCAACAGTCACGTCAAGTCTCACTACCACGCTGAGTTTTGCATACCTCATTTTTTTCACTCTCTCGTACACGATTCAAACCCAAAAGCCCAAACATTGGGGCGTCTGTTTGATCAGGAGCAGAGATAGTCAGCACAAACGGTGGCTGTGGCGTGCACACTTTTGAAGCCTTTTGTTAGCAGCGAAGGGTAAAAAAAAAAAATGTAAGATCTCCCTGAAGTTGGACAATCAAAGGGGCTGATGAGCCGCAGGGCACTGACAGGGAAGTGAATTCGTGGGGACAGGGGGCTCAGGGCCACGGCAAAGCCAGACAGGAGACCTGAATCTCTGATCACACAACCCCTGATTCTTCAGGCACTTTGACGATGAGTGAAGCACTTTGTCGACGGATTTCACATCACAGAAAAAGTGGCAGGGAAACAGAGCCGCTGAAGAATTGATTTAAATGCTGTGAAATGCGAGGTGGGCCGCGCGCGTGATGGTTGATTTATGAGATGTTGCTGCAAGGACAGGATGTTGGATTAAAGGGGACGCCGCTTTGTGTGTGCTTGCTGCGGATGTCTGACTGTGTGTGTCGAGGAGAGGATGTTTGGTCTCGGCTCTCTCTGTGTGCGTGAAGCTCTTGAAAAATATATTGCGTAAGCAGGCAGAAGTGGAAGTCCCTAATCAGGCCCGGGCTTTGCAGCTTATGTAACCAGTGTGCCCTAAAGTACAGTACATGGGGGGGGGGGGGGGAGTCATTAGAAAGCTCCATTTAAAGAAGTTCAGAAACACAGAGAAAGCCACAGAGACTGCAGATAGAGAGCCACAGTCTCACTTCATGTGGAAACTTCCTCCTTGTTTTTCTTCCTTTTTCCCCCGTGCACCTCCATCACTCAGTCTGCCACCGCCTCTCCTCGCACTGATCCCTCTCCACTTTGTGACACTTTCTCGAAAACCTCCGAGGCCTTTTTCCATTTTCTTGTTACACGAACGCTCTTTAAGTGTAGTTGTTCCAGACCGTTGTTGAATGGAGTCCTTTTGCTGTCTTGTCAGTTGACAAAATGTCCCACTTTTCATATCTTAACAAAAAGACTGCCGGCCTGAATTTAGCAGGAATAGTTCAGCTACTAGTTGTTGGTAACTCTTTAGATTTCAGGTCCCTTTAATGCCATGTACTGTACGTATAGGCTGCCCATTTGAAGCCTGTAGCACACATCGGACACCTTAGAGATGCTGTCGAGCTGCGGTACCTGGGATGCGCCAATCCACACAGCAAATGTGCTCAAAATGTCTGCTTGTCTGGAGCATTGACGCATTCTGAAACTAGGTAACACAGTAGGACAACAGCATGTCTTATCTAGACATCAAGCACTGGTGTTTTAATGTTTTAATGTGTGTCATACGCCGCCATTGTCTGTCTCCTAATAGTGTCCTATATGTAAATGTCTTTTCTTGGAAAGGTTTGTGAACAATTTCGAAGCAAAGTTGGTCAAATAACTTATTTTAATTTCAAAGGAAAAAGTCACAAAGATCACACGGCTGTTACAGCTGGAGGTTCATTCCAAGAGAATAAATGACGCTTATACATATCAACTCATTTCTAGGAGGAAAGCATTATCTACCAAAATTATATACATTTGAGGTGAAACATATCAGCAGCATTTGCAGGATCACACATCATTACATATTTAAAAGGCCAGGTTTTAAAGGTCCCATATCATGCTCATTTTCAGGTCCATACTCGTATTTTGTGTTTCTACTAGAACATGTTTAAATGCTGTAATGTTAAAAAAACACATTATTTTCCTCGTACTGTCTGCCTGAATATACCTGTATTCACCCTCTGTCTGAAACGCTCCATTTTAGTGCGTTTCAATGGAATTGCAACGGTATTGCGTTGCTAGGCAACAGTTTGGGTCCATGTTTACTTCCTGTCAACTGATGTTATTTACATACACTGCAACAGGAAATAAACTGGGACCCATTTAGAATGTTTACATTTAAAACCGTGTAATGGTCTAAATATTGTATATTTGTGACATCACAAATGGACAGAAATCCTGACGGCTTGTTTTAAACGCGCAATTTCTGAATACGGGCTGTGTGTATTTCTCCGTATATTGAGCATTTTGATAGTGTAACAGTATCTGTATAGCACTTAAACCTGCTTTATAATATAAAAGACCTGAAAATCTCACTTTTTACAATATGGGACCTTTAAAAGTCAATTTTATCTTATTAAAACTTCCTGTGGTAGTTTGGGCCATCATTTCTGTCATGTATGTTAACTGCAGAGCATGTTGCTATTCTCCTGTTCAAACATAACTGTGGACTGAAATCTGAAGGATTATTATTTAAATAGCTGAGATCTGGAAACATGGCAACAACACCATCTAACTCATTTTCACTTTTTACCTCCAAATAAATTGCTTTAGATAATCTGGATAAATTGATGCTTTGTCTGATCGTCGGACTGCTTGTGTGTGTGTTGCCCCCGCCAGACTCTGTTGTAGTGATGTCACCGTGTTCCGAGATCTCAGCAATTACTTTGTTGAGACGACGTTATCGCAACTGATTGCCAAAACGAAGAAAAAATACTCAAGTCGCTATAAATCAGATTGTCCCTTTACTAATCGTTCTAGTACACATCTGTCCATGGCTGAAATCCACACGACTGGTCCTTTCCAGATCTTGTGGTATAAAAACTGAGCTCACAAGATGCGGTCGGGCCGTACGAGGCAAATATTTCCTACGATCATCGTGCCGTCCTTCGCAGACATGATATAAATCCACGGAGACCTCGCTGTGCTTCATATCCTTTTTTGTGCGGCTAAAGTGAATAAGTGCATCAGAGGACACAGTTTAAGTGTTGCTTGCTGTGTTTTGTGAGTTCTATGGGCAGAGAGCAGGCAGTGATAATTGAGATGATAGGCCTACTCTTTCCTCTGCATGGATTGAAAACAAGCCTGAAGAGTGTGTGTGCACACGCAGTGGTCGTATTATTAGGATGCAGCGAGGGTTCATCTGCCAGATGCCTTTCCCACTCTCTCCTATTTGAGTCCGTAATTGTGGTGGATTTGAAAAAGTGACTCATAACAAAACAGCCATGCTGCAGCCTTTGTGAGGCAGGAGCTGCATTCTTTCATCTTGTTGTATCAATGGGAATTGGATTTATTTGTTCAACCCCTATTGAGTCCCTTTCTCTCCCACTCAGTCACTCACTCACAACCATGTTTGACACAATGATGTTTCTGCTTTATTTGTGAGGGACTTTCCACTGACTGCAATGACTTAAAGTGGCAGTAGTCAGTATATTTTTGGCATCATTGGGCAAAAATTCCATAATAACCTTTCAGCATATTGTTATTCAAGTGTTCTGAGAGATAACTAGACTTCTGCTCCTCCTCATGGCTCTGTTTTCAGGCTTTAGAAAATCTAGCCCGTGATGGGAGAGTTTGACCAATCACAGGTCATTTCAGAGAGAGAGAGAGAGAGAGAGAGAGAGAGAGAGAGAGCGTTCCTATTGGCTGTGCTCCGGTCATGTGACCGGAACTTGGCGTTCCTTCACCAGATTTCACAATGGAGGCGGCGTCACAGACTTTCTCATTTTACAGCTAAACAGCAGACCTCAGGTCAGCTCTTACTGCTTGTTTTCCTCCGGTCTGTGAAATCTTGCAGATGCCATTAGGAGCACCAGAGGACGCAGAGGCACATGATTATTTTTCAGGTTACCTGTTCCATGTACTACTGTCACGATGTAGCGACCGTTTTGTAAAACTTTTTTTATGTATAATTTATATATATATTTATATATAACTTTTTTAAATCATATTTGCTCCAATCTTGCCTACGTCAGCTTTAAAGCAGTCTCTACTGCTAACCTTAAAGCAGCAGCCACAAGGAGCCAGTTGCCAGTGGAGCACACTCAAATGCACCAAAAGCACAGAGAAGCTATGATTACAACACACACACACAGAGAGACTTCATTCTCTGCTCAGGTAGACTTTACTCCTCTATATCTTTATATAGACAATAGTTGTTGATGATATATTAATGCTCTGTATTCCGTATATAGAAGCTTTGGAGAAATATGATTGTTGGTCACCAAACCTTCAGTCGAGCGAGATCAATCTCAGTGTCCACTACAGAGAGATTTTCTTTCCTTTTTCATTTTCACTCTGTTGCTCCTGATTTCTTGGATTTTTAGCCCCCCCCCCCACCTCCTTTTGTCTTCCCAGAACCCTCTGGTACATGAAAGAAAAATGAACACAACCTCCCCCACCTCCTCTTCCACGCCTTCGCTTTTCTTGTTCTCCTTCTGAGAGCTAAAGGGAGAGAAAAAGAGTAAGAGACATGTAGAGAGAAGGAGGATGAAGGGGGATGAAGGGGAGAGAGGGGTCTTGGCAGGGTTGAGAAATGAGAGATGTGGTGAAATGAAGAAAAGGATGGCAAAGGAGGCAGGAGAAATAGCCAGGGGCTCTCTCTCTCTCTTCTTTCTCTCCTCCCTCTCTCTTCCCTCTCTCTTCACTCTCCCCGCATGCCGAGCAGAAGCAGTGCTGGATGCTAATTACTTATTAGATTGCAGATATGTGCGGCGGGGTAGCAGGGCTAATTAGGTTAGCGCCCTGCTAAAATGAAATGTCTTAATGCTGAGGCTGCTTACGGTATCACCAACCCTCCAACCCCCCCCCGCCCTATACTCTCCCTCCTGTGAGTCCAGTCAGGCCGGATCCAAGCTAAGCCAACCTGAGTGATGGGCAGTAGCTGAAGGACAGAGCAGGGCCGACTGACGTACCGGACAGACGGGGGGAGGGATGAGCCGGCCTCAGACGGCCCTAATTATCCCTCTGACCTTTCCGGCAGACTTAGAGCGGAAAGAGGAGAGAAGGAGGAATGCGAGCGCTTCTCCATGTGACTCAGATAGCATGCAGGGGTGTCAGATATACAACAACAACAACTTCACTGTCCTCACAAGAAAAACCGACAGCATTAGTTGTTTGTTCAAATGCCTGAAATGACCTATGTTCATATTTACCTGACAAAGACCAACTGGCTCTTCCCTGTCAGGAGCAAAGGGAGGAGAAGAAGGAAGAGGAAGGTTAAAGCTGGTAGGGAGGAGGGTTGGGGTGGAAGGCTGGGACGTTGACGCTGCTTTTCTTCTACCAACTGTCAATGTGAGAAGAACAGCAGCAGCTTCAGTGCTCGACTGTGCAACCCAGTCACCAGAAAAAACAACAACACGGATACGTTGCTTGTTGACGTTTCTGAACGGAAAATCTGTTTCATATCAGCCTTGTATCACGTTTGCAGAAATGCACAATGCCACGTGGTTAACATTTTAAACAACTGGTTAGGTTTAGGTAACAAAACTACTCGATTAAGGTTAGAAAAAACATCATGGTTTGTGTTACAATAATAACGTACCAACGTAGCGTATCAACTCTAACAACGGGACTAGCTTAAATACAGAACAAACGCCATTAGCAGACTTTTTTATGTAATGTTACATAACAAGAGTAACACAGTTACGTAAAACAGTTACATAAAACAGCGTTACGCAAAACAGCGTTACATAAAACAGCGTTACGTAAAACAGCGTTACGTAAAACAGCGTTACGTAAACAGCGTTACGTACAGCAGCGTTACGTACAGCAGCGTTACGTACAACAGCGTTACCTAAAACAACGTTACCTAAAACAACGTTACCTAAAACAACGTTACTTAAGACAGCAGCGTTACGTGAGACAGCGTTCCGTAAACAGCGTTGCGTAAAACTATGTTACATTACATAAAACAGTGTCATATAAGACAGCGTTACGTAAGACAGCGTTACGTATACATAAAACAGCTCTACGTACAACAGCTTTACGTAAAACGGCTTTACGTAAAACAGCTTTACGTAAGACAGCGTTGCGTAAGACAGCGTTGCGTAAGACAGCGTTGCGTAAAACTATGTTACGTATACATAAAACAGCTCTACGTACAACAGCTTTACGTAAAACGGCTTTACGTAAAACAGCTTTACGTAAAACAGCTTTACGTAAGACAGCGCCGCGTAAGACAGCGTTGCGTAAAACTATGTTACATTACATAAAACAGTGTCATATAAGACAGCGTTACGTAAGACGGTGTTACGTAAGATGGCGTTACGTAAGACGGCGTTACGTATACGGAAAACGACTTTACGGAAAACGGCGTTACGTAAAATGGAAAGTCAATGTTTACTTTTGGTTTCACATGGGACACAAACTGCGATCTCCAGGGTGAAAGTCATGCGTTGTTTGGCTACATTTCTCTGTTTTATTTCATTGCTTCATCTCTTTGGGTTTTGACTGCTGGACAAAACCATCCATTTATAGACATCCACCATTATACACCACCAATCAATCTTAAAGCAATCACCACATTAATTGATAATGAAAAGAATAATTAGTTGCAGTCTATTATCTTTATTATCTTTATAATAAAAATAATTACATTGTACTCACCACATCTACTGCTGAGATCTGACAACGGTGACATCACTAGATAGTCAGAAACACGAGCAGTCAGGCGTTCAGACTAGTCGGAAATAAAAGGTTGGACAAACTCCACCATTAAAAACGATCTGACAGACCAAACTGTCTGTTCCCAGTTTACAGAGCAGCTGCTGACGTGTTTACAACCTGTCTAATCGTCTGACTGCTCTTTGTTGAAGCGTTGCTGCCGTGTTGCCAGATCTCATCAATTACGTTGTCGAGAACAATGTTATCATAACCTATACAATAACAGACACATGGTCAGAGCTATAGGCTATATTTAAGACCACAAGTTGTAATAAACCGGAATTATCCTTTGACTGCTTGGCAGCAGACTACATGTTGGACCTCCTCACAAGTACCGTTTCCCAAGTCCATGGCAGAATTGAAACATGTTACATTAATTTTTATAAAATGTTATTAGATTTTAATGTTTGAGACTATAGCTCTGATATCCTAACATTGGAAATATGGAGCAAAATATTGATATTGATTGAAGATGATCTGTGTTGACAGTAGTCATATGACTTGTAAGGCATACTATCATGAAGCTAATACATTTTAGTAAAAAAAAAAAAAAAATGGAATTAGCCAAAAATAAACATTATTTAGCAGTTTCCTGTTTATCCAACATTATAATTAGATTTGTTATTTTGCCAAAGGTAAAAAAGGATTGTGAAAGACAAACAGAGAGGATGTGTAAGTAAGTAAAAGCGTTTTGAAACAATCTAAAATACATTACAGGAGACTGAAGGACTGGATGTAAAGGAAAAGTAAAGGGGAACATGGAAAACAAAGAGACAGAATGGAATGGCAACGGAGGGGAAAATAGCAAACAGAGGGAATGTAAAGCACGAACATGAACATGAAACATGAAACATGGAAAATAAAATAGGACTGAAAAGGTCAAAGTGTTTTTTTCTGGGCAACAACTGGAGACATTTGGACCCTGTGTTCAGTTTATAATACACCTTGCACTGTTTGAATACCGCTGCTGCTGCTGGTCTTATTCATCACATTTAAAACTGACATTTAAACCGTAAAAGAATATATTTTTACAAAAGTTGAAACATGTTGTATTTATCTTTTCTTTAAATTCACATTTATAGATTTTGATATTGACATTGCTTACAGTCGAGACTGCAGCTACTTCACGTGAAAGCGTTTGTATCCGCAAATTCAAAATGTGCATCCGATCAGGTAGATTGAGTAGTTGACGGGTGTGGTTGTGTTAAGTGACGCACACAGGACTAAAGCTCCATGTAAATTGGTCTCTTCAACTCCAACCAACTGAATAATGTGTCTGTCTCTTAGTGTCTCCGTCTGAGGCCAAAGTACCCGAGCGAGATGCTCATGATGTGTGTGACATTTCTTTCATTGCCAACCTTACACTAATTACACACAGCACCTCGCTAAAGAGGAGCTGCAGTGGAAGGACGACTGAAGAGACGTGACCGAGTCACAGTTTCCTTCTTGGTTTGGCATTATGTCGCGTTCCGTGCAGCGGTGGTATTAGTGAGGGCTCATATACTCAATATAACTCCAAAAATATAATATCCTTAATATTACTTTAGGTCCTCCGGCTACGGACGTTTTGAAAGCCCTTCCCTCTTTTCACAATATGCCACGGCATTAATTCAGCACCCCCAGCTCCGACAGCCATTTATTCTCTATCAACCATCCGTCTCCTCTCAGCCTTCACTCAGTCAGTCAGTCAGTCAATAAGACAAACCCATCTAGATATACGGCTGCTAGAAAAAGGCTTTTTTTTCTGTCCTGGCAGGTTGTGTCGGAGTAAAAAAACACCACCGTCTCTACGCGCGGAGCATCCCGTTGCACGTCCGGTAACGCTTACCCATGTGAATTATATTTTAATTTTTCCCTCCCTGAAGCTAGTGGGCCCTTTTACGTGGTCAGGCCCGGCGGTGCAGGGAGAGTGTGTATTCTCAGAACAACGGGACTTCGGAACAATGGGTGTTTGCTTCGGAATAACGGGCTGTCAGACTAATGGGCTTTCGGTCCAGTGGTGCATTTTTGGACTACTGGGCTGTCGGAATAATGGGCTTTCGGTCCAGCGGTGCATTTTTGGACTACTGGGCTGTCGGAATAACGGGCTGTCAGAACAATGGCACAGGTGCAATGCATCAAAAGTACAGAAAACACGTAACAAATGTCACTAATATCACTTCAAAATATAAATACTTTGGGGACATGATCAGCGGTCTCCTGGTTGAAAGTCCTGTGTTTGTTGGACCCATCCACCTCCAGTGTTTCTCTCTCTTTTTATTCTAAGTCACCAGCTCTGAGCGTAGGATATTCACTCGGATGCGTTTGCATTGCAGTCAGCACAGACTTTATGCCGGAAAGGACACGGCAAAAGCAAGAACAACGTTGTTATCGCACGTAAAATGACTTACAAATTACAGAGTCACCTAAATATCAGTACTATTACAAGACAAGCGAAGAATTTCAACAGGCGTCTACTGTAAATGTAATCAGATATGAATCTCATGTGAAGGAATGGGCGTATTCCCGTGTTGAATCAGTTGAATGCTCGGTGCTCGGACTGTGGCTGTGAGTGGATTATAAATAGTTAACCAGCTTTTTACTTACTTACTCACTTAAAACTGGATTACAATCACCTCTGTTTTAATTAGGATCACTTATTATTTGGATGCAGTGTCCCTTCTTTTTTTTTTCTCCATGGTATGAGTGTCTTCTCATGAGCACCCTCCTCTCCACCTCCCTTATATTAGCCTCCAGCTCATTTTTCTCTTCTCTTCTCTTCTCTTCTCTTCTCAAACCAGTTTCCTCCAATTAGCAGGAGAAAATGACACACTCCATTAAATGAGTCCATATTTGATCTGATAGCCCCACACCCCTCCACCCGCCCACCACCTCCCACCACCTCCCACCTCGGAGCACACCCTTTTGTTGTTGTTGCATAAGAGAACAAACTGCCAGTTGTGTAACAGCGCTTTGTAAGGGTGGGAGGACTTTGTAATGTCTAGTGTGTTATTTTTTTTCTTTCTTTCTTTTTGATCAGCACCTTTTTTAATTACAGAATATGTTGGAAGCACTGTGTATGTGTGTGTGTGTGTGTGTGTGTGTGTGTGTGTGTGTGTGTGTGTGTGTGTGTGTGAGTGAGTGCGTGCGTGCGTGCGTGCGTGCGTGCGTGCGTGCGTGCGTGCGTGCGTGCGTGCGTGTGTCTTCTATGTATACAGTAGAGAATTTTAGTTTTAATAAAGTGCGGGTGTGACAGCGATCATCTTGGTTTCAGGGCGGGAGGCTTTTTGCAAGTCGCTGGTGATGCCTGGGACAGACGCGCTGTGGGTGGGTGGCGGCAGGGAGACGGTTTTAGGGGTCCCCTGGATCGAGCCCCGAGGCCCCTGGAGATGAGGGGCGGGGAACCCTGTGGCGCTAATTAATGTAGAGCCTGGTTAAAGAAAAGCTCTCCTCAATCAAGCACGATGGAGTTACAGCTAGTCAGACGTGTGTGTGTGTGTGTGTGTGTGCGTGTGTGTGTGTGTGTGTGTGTGTGTGTGTGTCTGTGTGTGTGTGTTCTCAGAAGCAATACAGCTTCAGAGAATAAATTACAGCTTCTCCTTGAGGGTCTGAAGGGGACTGCATGAATTTCACAGCTGAACAATCATCAGTTACCCCCTCGACATACACATACACACACACACACACACACATTATAGACCTATACACAGCCCACCACCATGATTTCTTGACGCTTCAGGAACGGTGAAAACTGTGAACACCCGGGCTTCAACAATCCACGAGAAGCTTTTTGTAATTTCTCACCAGAAATGAAGACAAACTAATGTCGTTCATGTGTTGTTGTTGTTGTTGTTAAACACACCTACACACTTGATCCTAGCACCTTATGCAACAGCGTATAACTCCAGTGTGGGAGGGGTAACACGGTACATTGTTGTGTACAGTTATGTATGTGTTTTTGTGTCAAGGACAAAGAGTCTAATATGTATAGAAGTCTCTCTCTCCTGCTCTCACCGTCGGGTGTGTGTGTCACATGCAGGTACTTCCAATAGTTTGGGAAATATGCTTGTTTTCAGTCACATTGATATCAGTTTCATCTCTGTACATCTAGCACAGAGATGGGTCGAGGGTTTGTTGGGCCTAGCTTAGTACAAGTGAGGAATTTGCTATCTTATCTCAGTGAAACTTTGGAAGCAGAGGTATTGTTAGCTGTTGAAATAAAATGCATCTTTCATCAACCCTAAAGCTGTCCTGAATTGTAAATGTGTTGTTTTTATGCCTCTGTGCCGTCCGTCTGTACGTCCGACCCATTCTTGTGAACGTGATGTCTCAGGAACACCTTGAGGGAATTTCTTCTAGTTTTAAGATTATTTTCAATTGCCAAAGTCCTAAAAAAGGGTAATTAATACCTTTGCCAATTTCCATTTCTTGAAACTTGACCTCACTGTATAAAATGACCTGTGGTGACCTCTAGGATAATCACAGCCTCATGAAACTTTATAGCCACAAACTTAAGACATAGAGCATTCAGAGGATGGATGGCTTTCCTATAGCTATTCTTGCAGAAATCTCCAAATGTCAAAGGTTTTTGATATCAAATCACAGCATGACTTTATCTATGGTGTCCCTCGAGTTCTTGGTGTCTTAATGTGGTATTTTGGAGAGATTATTGATATTTTTTTTCAATTCTCGAGGGGTAAAAAAATGGTTAAATTTAGCACCAAATCTGGGTAACAAAACCCAAACAACTTATGAGACATAATAGAGTGTGGGGATGGATATCATACACTTCTATCACAATGCTCTAAGCCCTTATACTTTAATTATACATACATTTATTTTAATGAGTGAATTAATTCATGTTTATTTCTGATTTATGACTAGAAGAACTTGACCCACAGTGCTGAGCAGCATCTCAAATTAATCTTCAGGTTCCCTGCTTTCAGATGATGTACACCACTTCTATGTGACATCTAGTGTTGATCTGCTATCTCCCCCTAAAGACCCCCTGTACCATTAAAAAAAAAAGACCAAAAACGGTCTATTGTGGGTCTCAGAGGGTTAACAAAAAGAACATATTGTATGTAGTCTAAGCAACAGACACTTGTTCAGCTTCATTATTTTCATGTTTTCATGTTTGGGATGAGCAGAGTAGAAGAAAACAAGGCAGACACATACAGTACATGATCCGATGGTGATTGGTGTCTGACCACAACAAACATTCTCATCAGTAATGGCATCTTAAGTGTGTTTATTTTCTTAGCCTAGTCAACATTCACAGCACAATTTATATGATATAGCATCCCATATTGTGCCCTTAGAGCATCGGCTGCAGGCTGCTGTAATGTGCAGCACAAATGACTGCTGTCTGCATTAGAGCTTCTCTCATACATTTCCATGCCACAGACACCCATTTCATTTGACTGATATGATTTGTCTCTGGGGACCTGTGTGGGAAGATTTTAACTGTACTCCTTTTAATTATAGCGCTGTCTACTGTATACTTTACGGGGCAACTCACAAATCACATTTGTTGTATCAGGATAAACGATACAGATGATAGTGACCAGTGAGAGGAAAGAATGAAAGCTCATCACGCGATCAAGTCTTGGATTTTTCTCTTAAAGGTCCCATATTCTGCTCATTTTCAGGTTCATACTTGTATGTTGTGTTTTTACTAGAACATGTTTACATGCTGTAATGTTAAAAAAAAACTTTATTTTCCTCATACTGTCTGCCTGAATATACCTGTATTTACCCTCTGTCCGAAACACTCCGTTTTAGTGCATTGCAACGAAATTGCGTTGCTAGGCAACAGCTTGGGTCCATGTTTACTTCCTGTCAGCTGATGTTATTTGCATCCACTGCAACAAGAAATAAACTGGGACACATTTAGAAGGTTTATGTTTAAACCGTGAAATGGTCCAAATATTGTATGTTTGTGACATCACAAATGGACAGAAATTCTAACGGCTTGTTTCAAATGCACAATTTCTCTGTATATTGAGCGTTTTGATAGTTTAACAGTATTTATATAGCACTTAAACCTGTTTATAATATAAAAGACATGCCAATCTCACTGTTTACAATATGGGACCTTTAAAACAAAGTGGAGAAAACAGACCCTCCAGATGTACTGTATGTACCCAAGTTGTAATTATGACCAGGAAAAGCTCCAGTATATACAACCTAATGGTAACTTATATGAAAGAGCATGAATCCCCCATGTCAGCCAAAGGATGTTATTCATTGTAATTAAACCCACATTTAATGAATATAGTGTTTTATTGCCAATGCACAATTTTAGTAACCAACTCCGTATACAACCATCTGAAGACGTGAACGCTCGCAAAGTAGTAAACATGGGAATCTTTCCCATCTCTATCCTTCATTCCAGATGGCATGAATCCAGCATAATGGCAAGCAGAAGCTAAATATGATCCTCTGTAGGAACCTGATGAAACATTCAGTAGTTTTAAATCAGCTCACCTTCAGATACTGAGTCTATTTTGAATAACTGTGTGTGCACGGCACAGCTTTCTGTTCATTTTGGAGACAGCTGAGGCTCATATATATGATTTTTTTTTCTGGAAATAATTGAAATGGAAAGCCATAACACAACCTTTAGTTTTGTTACATATACTCTTGTAACTAAAGAACATTGCCGAAAACATTAAAAGGATATTTTTTAATGGGAATTTTACAGTGGGGCAAAAAAAACAGAACAGCAACCGGAACATGTCGTGGCCATCAGAGGATCAGCAGCTCAAAGCACTTCAGCAGTGGTTTATATGGAGGACAGAACCTGCAGCCTAGACATTAATTAATTGATAAAATGTGACATAAAAAGGATATTTCTATTTTAATTTGCCTCTTTATATATGTATCTTTGTATTAATTCCCCTCTCTATTCTTCTATTTGATTTAATTTAATAATTGAGTAATTTAATTTTTCAGTTTTAATATTGTTATTATTATTAGTACTACTTCTACTAGTAATAATAATATTCCCATATTTTCACATTTATTACAGGCTACCAATTGTCTTAACAACATTATATTATGAAACAGCTGGAGGCTTTAGCGAGGCTGTAGAGGCAGTCATAGACCCAGACCCCCACAGTCCTCCTGCACTCCCTCTGGTTCTCCAGCATGCTCTACCGGCCCTTGCTTGACTCTCAAAGAAGAAGCAAATTAAAACGGAAATATCAATTTATGTCACATATATCAATTAATTATTACACAGCTTCGTTGAATACTGGATTGTGATTGGTCGATTACGATGTTCTACGGTCTGTTATTTCTTTATAACAGACCGTTGCTATGGATACAGTTTTGATCTGGGACCCTGGAGGACTGTTTTTGTTTCAAAATTTTGATTACTTCAGAAAAGTAGCCGTGTAATAAGCGGAATAATGTCCAGCTAGAGGTTCATTGTTGTGGCTCTCTGCACATTATCCCTTACTTAATGCCTACATGTATTTTATATATTACTTTTGGTACATTTAATGGCATATTTATCAATTTATTGTTTATTTATTTTTCTTGGCAGGTCATGTCCTCCATAGACTTTTCCCATTTAGCCATGGCGGTTGCTGCGTAGTTTAGAATAGCAAGTGTAAAGGCTTTAATGAATTCCTTTGAGAGTTTCTGTCAATGACAGATTAGGAGAAACGTTGTCACATCTTTAATCAGATTACTGTATTGCCCTCGTAGCTCCAGTGAAGTGGCTGTCGCTGTTTGCGCTCCTTAGAAATTGAATAATTTGTCAGCAGGGCTGAGAAGAGCAACAACATCACAGTCATTTAAAGGGGGGGACATACATATCATGACAAACTATCGTTGTCAGTGCTCGTGCACATCCATCTGGGTATCTGGAGTTTCTACCAAACCCACAGACTGTGAAATGAGACAACCCAGTCAGTTTATTGTGGGCTGTCTAGATCAGAAAACATGAGATTCAACCAGCCAATCACATTCAGCTCCCCTTCCTATGTCACATGCAGCTCATTAGAATATACCCGTAACATGTTCTAGTAGAAACCCAAAATACAAGTTTGAACCTGAAAATGAGCCTGATATGTTCCCTTTAACAATAAATAAATACATTTTGACATTACTATGAGATATGTGTGGATACTTTAGTGGCCCAGAAGTCTCCCTAAATGCAATCCAAAAAGCCAAATAAAAACAATAATACATTGTCTCATTCTTTATTGTAATGATCACAATTATTTTTGTATCACTGCTAATATAACAGTGCAGAGAAAGCCCTATGTCTTATGGATTTTACGCCTTTTCGACGGACCTAAATCTTCAGTGTTCAGCTATAGGTGTGGCTGCACTATTACAGTACACAGAGAGATGGTTGGTTTCTCCTCTAGAAGTACACAAAGGAACACGTAAACACACAGTAAAGTACAGCTACATGCACAAAGACATACACACGAATATTCCGACACACACTTTGTTCCTCCTCAGACACCCTGCTGTCTGTGCTGTGTATCCCTGAGGCCGCCCTCCATGCCCTCAGGTCCTGATGATGCCCTACTTTCCTTGTTGACACACACATACACACACACACACACACACACACACACACACACACATATCCTCAGCCCTGTCCCAAAGCGCAGGCCTTCAATTGGCAGGTGCACACAGCGTGAAATAACAGGAGGGGGCAAAAAAGACAGCCACACCAGCGCGCTGTATGTATGTGTGTGTGTGAATGTCTGTGTTAGTCTATACGTGCTGTGTGTGTGTGTGTGTGTATGTGGACATAGGTGAAGGGACAGGAAGGAGATGGGGTGGGGGGGTGAGGCGGTCCAACAGAAAGGAGGCCCAGTGTGATTAATACAGTGTTTACACCCAGGGTGCCAGTATCCCACGTCCCGTTAATCCGTCCCACTGACGATGTGCCGAGGCTAATGTGAAATGAGGCGTGGAGCCGAGTCGTTTATCATCCGGGCTGATGAGGGAGAGGCCAGGTGGACGGCAGCAGCCAATAGGACGCCATTCAGGACCTATACAGCTAACAACCGGTCATCCACAGTCTCTTCTAGGTGAGGTTTATTGTATCGCAAAATAACTGGAAACCAGTGCATGAAATGAAAATACCAAATAAATAAATCCAGAAATGTAGAAAATTATTATAAATCGACGAAAGCAGGTTCTGTATTGTTTCCTGGTATTGTAACGAGGCAAATGTAGTTCTATGAACTTTATTATTTCAGTTTATATATTGCTCATATGCTCCATAATCCTAAAAAAGCTCCACTCATTATGATTAAAAAACAAAAACACTCCGGTAAGACAAAAGTGTATATTATTATACATAAAAAAAAATGATCTAAGACACGTAAAACAGCATAGTCCATTATCTGTGTCAAATAATCTGTCTGCTCTCTTTGCATCTGCTTTGCTTTTCATGGTTGGACATCATGTCCACAAAGAAGTGAGTGTCCATCTTCATATGTATTAGTCAACAATTTTCATCCCTCACAAAATAGCTTGACAACAAATGTGTAAAAGACGTATGACAGACATATGACTAGTTTTGGTTGAATATGAAAGTTAAAAAATGTTTTTGTTTGTTTTTAATTAGTCAGCAAGATTAATATTTAACAGATTTAAGGAAATTATTTCGAGAAATATCCAAGCATTTTCACACACAAAAACAAATGTATTCACAAGATAAAGTTGAGATTGGTAAATAGATGAAACTGCAGTTTATTTTAAAGGTTGTTAAACGGATTATAAAAAGTGAGATTTTCATGTCTTTTATATTATAAAGCAGATTTAAGTGCTTTATAAATGCTGTTAAACTATCAAAACGCTCAATATACAGAGAAATACACACAGCCCGTATTCAGAAATGGTGCGTTTGAAACAAGCCATTTGGATTTCTGTCCATTTGTGATGTCACAAATATACAATATTCAGATCATTATGCGGTTTTAAATGTAAATATTCTAAATGTGTGCCAGTTTACTTCCTGTTGCAGTGTATATGAATAACATCAGCTGACAGGAAGTAAACATGGACCCAAACTGTTGCATAGCAACACAATTCCGTTGCAATTCCGTTGAAATGCACTAAAACGGAGCGTTTCAGACAGAGGGTAAATACAGGTATATTCAGGCAGACAGTATGAGGAAAATAAAGGTATTTTGAACATTACAGCATGTAAACATGTTCTAGTAGAAACACAAAATACAAGTATGAACCTGAAAATGAGCACGATATGGGACCTTTAAGATAAAGTTAAATCATCAGGGTACAACATACGGTACAAAATTAAAACGTAATTTGGGTCTTAAAGGTAGTTACAACAGCAGTGGCTTGGAAATGCAGATTTTCTCAGACTGTTTTCTTTTATTATTATTTTTATTGGTGTTTACTTTAATCCCATAAAGCAGATATAAATCAGCAACATTACTGTTATTTTAGTGAGATATTTAGCTATAAAGTAACCTGTTTAGTATTAATCAGCCCTTGCTATACCTGCAAGTTGTTGCATTCAGAGTGTGAAGTGTGACAGGGGAAAGGGAGAAGCGAGTGTGAGTCGTGATGTGAGATGTGACTTTGAGGGATCAGAGAATGTGGAGGGCGTGTCAACAAAGCTGTGGCGTTGCAGAGACAAAAGTTGCAAAAAATGGTATTTTTAGCCCAGAGTTCCTGAGTTATATACTACATGCAGTCTGGCCTGTCGCTTCTCTCTGCTGAGACTCGGCTCATTCCAGCAGTGCCGGGGTGGAAGCGCGCTAAATGGATTATAGCGAGGATGCAGCTACACTGATTTGGTGCACAATACACTCTACCCCTGTCTGTTCTACGCCCTGCAGACGTGGAACCTGAATTGCAAAGGAGCTAACTCAAATGTAAGCATGTTTGTGTCTCTGTGTGTGTTTTTGGAACGTATGAGTGTGTGTGCAGACAGAAAAGAAAATTCCCTAAAACATCTTTTAGCAATGTACCTTGCATTACTGGTTCCACTGTGAGGTTTGCTGGTGTCCTCCTTCACTATATAACAGTATGTCACATCATTATGACATACTGTACACTATGTACTGTGCATCTACAGTGGAGTGTGAGAGCAGATCGATTGTTGCCATGAAGAAAAACCAAGGATGGTAACTATATCTCTATAGAGAGCATCTCATGCACAAGAAAAACCTTTCACAGGGTTATTTCTGAAGGTAGCCAAAACAACATGTTTTGCTTTTTAGCCACGCAATTGACCGTTTGCTAAGCCCCTCCCCCCTTAGTTACCGTTGCTAGGCCTGTCAAGCTTTCGCACCCAGCATGTCAATATGGCATATTCAACGACATCGGTGATATTGATATAATGATATTACAAAAGAAAGAATGCATTATGTTTAGTTGTGACTCCCTATAGTTTCAATATAAAACTAAATTATCCTGCTTTTATTAGCGTGAAAGTTTGGCTGTGTAAAGCCAGCCTAAAAGTGAACCATCACCATCACCTGGGGATGAGACAGAAGACAATGAAATGAAGGAACAACACTGTTCCTGTAAAGCTGGTATAGGTCTTCATTCACTGCTACGATCACTACAAAACAAAAGCAGCACATGTGTATACATTCAGAATACCTTCAGTAGCTAGCGTAGCATAGAAGTGCTAACACTAGTAACGTACTCTGCTAATGTTAGCTCCACGGGGTTTTTATGCAGAAATGTTACGTTTTAGAAACGAACACCTTCTTCCAACCTGTCCGGGTAATGAGTATCACTATCACACAACATTTAACCACGACGAGCTCCAAATCCACTAAACCAGCCTACGATGAGTCTACGGAGCAGAACCGAGAGTTGTCGGACCACGGTCAGAGCTAGCTAATGCTACGCTGTGATTGACCAGTCTGCATTCGAGGGGCACCGGACTTAGCGTCAATTGCAGGAGAGGAATATATATATATATATATATATATATATATATATATACAGTATATATATAAATATATATATATATATATATATATATAAACAGTGCTCGAAGTGTGCCGATACGCAGCGGTACGCAGTACCAACACTTCTACATTTTACTCCTTGGCGTACCGGACCTTCCCACAAGCTGCCGGTACTTTCCTCCGCCCTCTCCATATCAGGTTCTCTTGGAGATTCATAACGACGCAGAGGCAGCGTATTTGCGCCGCGTGGGTTCACGTAGGGAATAGTATTCTGCTGGTTGTCGATTGGTAACAAGCTAAAGGATGTTATCCTCCCTCGGAGCGTCATTTGACGTGTTTTGACCAATCACAGATCAGCATGAAAAAAATGAAATGCGTTGAATTGATAGAAGAGGTCCCGCCCTAAGGGAGGACGGAGCTTGTCCTCCTCTACCTTTTTTCATATTTTGATCTCCCTCTTGCCTCTCAAAAATAGAGGAGGAGCAACCTCCTCTGCCTCTATGGACCAGCCTCCACTGGTGTATCTGATGGTGAAAAATGGCTTTAAATTAAAGTCTAGGATGAAAATAAAGGCGAGCTCAACCTACTTGTGTATCGTATAGAACACAGAAACCGGTCATTTGTAAAAGCACAAAAAACTGCAAAATTAGAAAACATGTTAATTTGTGTGAAAGAGAGTCTTCTTGAACATGAGATACATTCTTACAAAGTATAGTGCTCTCATAAATGCACACAAGGAAGCTCCTTTGTTCAGACGAGAAATGCATTTGAAAGTTTTGTGCTCGCAAAATGCTTTTGCATGAAATGCTTTCCTATACACTTCATATTGATCACAAGATCTCATGAGCACGACATAGTTTCTACTGCATGTGATGTTTCTGTGTGCATGGTTTCTTTTAGAGTACATAAAAAAGTGTACACACTATAAAGTGTGCTACCAAGTATGTGGTGCACAACAGGAATGTCTTAGTGCAAATGTTTTTTTTATTGGGTACAACATACTAACGTACATACAGGTTGACTCTTATAGAGGAGATGTACACCATGTGGTTGGGTTTTCACAGGTTTTAGGGCAGAATATATTTCTCACACATATTTCTTTGCAACTGTTCAAACAAACAATCAGTCCCTCAGCTTCAGAGGGACACAGATTTGTGTGCTGAAATTCAGCCGTTACCCCGTTTTAACATAATCATGTATAATGATGTTCTGCATAATCCACTGTGTGAATGCACGACATCACTGCATACTGTAAGTGTTGATGTTTTTTTGAATATATCTCATTTGGGCCCTATTTTCTCAACTTCCCCTGGTTCATGGTGCCTTTCAAAACCGTAGTTACACGGTGCTTCACAGGTGCACACACCTGCAGTAGCTCTTCTGAAACAAAACTATGAAATGAAACCTACTAAAGTTTCTGATGAAACACAGATTGATCTCTATTTAAAACGGCTGGTGTAATTGCATCTGCAAGTGGCTGTAATCGTTGCACTTTAAGACACTTGGATTTCCAAAATTTAAAAGAAAAAAGAAGATTTGTGTCATCTTTTGCGGCGAGAGCGCCGCCGTGTTGCAGTACTGTAGCCTGTGACATCACCAAGATGGTTGGCTCGGCTGAGATACACAGATACAGCGGTAGAGACCATGAAAGACGGAGACTGAGGAGACACGGGACAGAAGAAAACAAAAGAGAGGGCGCTATTGTATTGTTCCTGAATGTAAAGATGAGTTTTACAATATTAAAACCAGGAACGCAACAGTCCATCCCTTAAACTGACGCCGAAACGGAGATCAGTAACGTTACTGCAGCGCTGGCTAGTGGCACTGAAAGAGTCCTCTGACAGGCACTGAGTCCAGCTGCAGCTGACTGTCTCCCCATCCCCTGTCCTCTCCCCTCTGATCACCTGTCTTTGTCTCTCCATCTCCCTTCTTCACTCTCTGCTCAGGTAGACATTACTCCTCTATATCTTTACATAGACAATAGTTGTTGATGATATATTAATGCTGTGATATCATAAAGCACCTTTAAAAGAGTAGATGATAGTCTAGCTGCTTCAAGCCTTCAATTTTGCAGGTTTGAGTTATTCAGGTACAAAGAAGGAGGCCCCACACAAAGAAAGGAAACCAATGTTTAAACGCTTGATTGAACGACTCCAAACATCCAAATTGCAAATTAATCTCACATTTTTTATCTGTTCAAAATGTACCTTAAAGGGAGATCTGTCAAGTATTTAATACTCTTATCAACATGAGAGTGGACAAATATGCTGCTTTATGTAAATGTGTGTATATATTTATTATTGTAAATCAATGAACAACACAAAACAATGATAAACATTGTCCAGAAACCCTCACAGGTACTGCATTTAGCATAAAAAATATGCTCCAATCATAACATGGCAAACTGCAGCCCAACAGGCAACAACAGCTGTCAGTGTGTCAGTGTGCTGACTTGACTATGACTTGACCCAAAACTGCATGTGATTATCATAAAGTGGGCATGTCTGTAAAGGGGAGACTCGTGGGTACCCATAGAACCCATTTACATTCACATATCTGGAGGTCAGAGGTCAAGGGACCCATTTGAAAATGGACATGCCAGTTTTTTTTTCGCCACAATTTAGCGTAAGTTTGGAGCGTTATTTAGCCTCCTTCCCGACAAGCTAGTATGACATGGTTGGTACCAATGGCTTCATTAGGTTTCCCAGTTTCATATGATGCCAGTATCTTCAGTATAGCTTTAAAACTGAGCCAACCTAAAAATTGCAAAATGTGTTAATGAAATTTGCGTCAACATGTTATTATTGTGATAACTTTGACAGCCCTATTCTTATTATTTTAACAAATGTTATCAAAATGGGAGCATCACATGCTCGGGTGTATTCAGTATATAACTATAAGTGAATGTACAGTATGAGTTGTATGCTGTGTGCTGTGTGTGTGTTTGTTGGTGCACAGATCCATGCGTGGCTGTATTGTCCTCTGTCAGTCACAGCCTTCTGCTGATGTGTCAAAATGTCGGTGGCCTCCTCCGTCGATATTACTTGCCGCTCTGCTCTGCAGCCGGAGCCGGGCCAGCTGGGGCAGAGCAGAGAGCAATAACTGGGGAATGAGGGAAGCAATAACTCTGTTGGCTCCCTCATCAAATCAGGGCCGACTGATGCGGAATAATCAGCAATTGAAATCAGAGGGAGGGGAGGAAAAAAAAGCTGAACTGACAAAATGGGAAATGTCATCATGAGAAGAGCAATAATAAAGGAATCAATGAGGTGCGGTTCGCCGTTGCTCTTCTCGGAGGCAATAAGACAGTCGGGTTCAGAGCTCTGCCTTCACGCTGTTTTTCGGAGTCATGAGGAGGAGAGAAATCATTGTGGAGCAGCTGTTTGGTGTGTGGGCAGTATGAGACCGTGACGTTACACACAGCTGGACATCGTGTGAATGACTGTAGGGAATGTTTCTCTTTACTGTAAAGTATTTCAATGATACTTTAGTTTAAATGAATAACCCATCTTCTTCCATATGCTGCAATCAGATTGATGTTTTGCAGTTACTATTGAATCCACAGTTCATGAAAACATTACGAGGTTCATTTGTCATTTTACAACACACACACACACACACACACACAAAACACACACACACACACAGAGAACATAATAGTATTTCACTTAGAATAAAATAAACAATATATAGTTACTTATGTACACATCCTTATATACATATATACACATGGATATGACTATCTATGCACAGTATATGTGTAATACATGCAATGGAACATTATGCAGCACATTTATTATTTTTAATCTGTATATGTAACATAATGTAGCATTTTATCATTCTTAACTGATTATTGTATTTATCTTTCTTTAACGTTTCAGCTTAAACTTTTAAAGGTCACATATTGTAAAAAGATTAGATATTCATGTCGTTTATTATATAAAGCAGGTTTAAGTGCTATATAAATACCGTTAAACTATCAAAACGTTCAATGTACGGAGAAATACACACAGCCCGTATTCAGAAATTGTGCGTTTGAAACAAGCCGTTAGGATTTCTGTTCATTTGTGATGTCACAAATATACAATATTTAGACCATTACACCGTTTTAAACGTAAACATTCTAAATGGGTCCAAGTTTATTTCCAGTTGCAGTGTATGGAAATAACATCAGCTGACAGGAAGTAAACATGGACCCAAGCTGTTGCCTAGCAAAGCAATTCCATCGAAATGCACTAAAACGGAGCGTTTCAGACAGAGGACGAATACAGGTATATTCAGGCAGACAGTACGAGGAAAATAAAGGATTTTTTAACATTACAGCATGTAAACATGTAAACGTTCTAGTAGAAACACAAAATACAAGTATGACCCTAAAAATGAGCATAATATGGGACCTTTAACTTTTACCTTTCTTGGTTTTAACTGCTCTGTATCACTAAGTCAAATTGTTGTATATTTTTTACGTTTGGCGAAAAAAAAGCAATTCTGATTCTGATATACCTACCGGGCTTTGGCTTATAGTGAAGCATAACAGTCTCAAGGTCCGCTGCACTTAATCCGATCCCTGCTTTTCCTTTTTCCAATGTTGATGAGTGGTTCTCCGTCATGGCTAATACGTGCTTTGGTAATAAAGTGTGAGGGAGCTACTGGCCGTCGCCGTCTTGTTAACATTTCCAACTTCTAACAGCTTAAAAAATGGAAGAAAATTCTCTTTAGCACAAGAAGTGATGAATGTTTACAGAAGAAATAACAAGTCAGTATGTTTATATGCACACTAGAATGGATTTATTTATACCGGGCAACACACGGCTCGTTGTGCTCTCACCGGACGCTCGGTAGATCAGCTGGTGATAGTCAACCACGGATAGCACGCCGTATCGGCTGTAATGGTACAAGTCCACAGGATCCGTCCTTTCTACGCTTCCCATTCATTGTCTATGTAAGCAGCCGTGCAATGCATTCTGGTAGCGTGGCGGCGCGATTTGAGAGACGGAGCGTCACGACGGCCGCTCCTCATTTGCATAAAGTTCAGGGCTAGTCTACTTTATGCAAATCACGGGCATCAGACACGACTCGCCGCCTCTCGAAACTCCCGAGAATCTTTTAAAATAAACGTTGTCGATCTGTTATTTTTTTTTGTAATAGTGAAGAACTGATTAGACTGTGGTGTAAAAACTGAATGGATGACCTTCCTGATGTTGCTACTGCTCCAAAGATAGGTGGTGGTCATGTGTGATGTATACAGAGATATGATTAATAAAATAATAAGAAAAACAGGATTAGATCTCAGAAGAAATACAGAAAAAACAAGCTTTGTTTGGATATTTAGAGCCTCAATTATCACAATATGTTTGGCTAGTTACTACAATGAGAGCTCACCACCAAAGGGACTGATAACCAATGAAACAGTCTTTAAAACAAATGCACCAATTTAGCCACCTGTTTTTTTTAACTATAGTGTCGAAGTGCTCTTCACCCATGCACAACTTTATTGTTCAGTTACCCGAATTTTATAGCAAGTAATATTACGGTTTGGTTGGGACAGTAACATGAAAAGCCTGCCATCTGGAAAATGATAGGTGCAGTCCAGCTGTATAGAGCACATTAAACATCTTTTGTTGGTAGAATGGGTTTTTGAGCAATACTATTGATAATGGGATTTCAGAAAGTCTAATCTTTATCATTTCAATCACTTAGCTCATTCATGTCTGTTGTGACAATAAACTTTTGTTTATGTCAAGTACAAAAGTAGTGATATCAGTTCCTAACGATCGAATAACTGAAGAACTGCCCTTTCAGGTTCTTCACAAAGCAACACAACCTCCTCTCCACGCCAGACAGATAGAGCCAGAGCAACACGATCTCCTCTCCACACCAGATAGATATAGCCAGACCAACACAACCTCCTCTCCACGCCAGATAGATAGAGCTAGAGCAACACGACCTCCTCTCCACGCCAGATAGATAGAGCTAGAGCAACACGACCTCCTCTCCACGCCAGATAGATAGAGCTAGAGCAACACACCCTCCTCTCCACACCAGATAGATAGAGCCAGAGCAACATGACCACCTCTCCATGCCAGATAGATAGAGCCAGAGCAACACGACGTCCTCTCCACCATGGAACCTAGAGAGAGAACCATATGTTTACTACAATTTTCTTTAGCAGACATCTGAAACATCATAAGTTCAAAGTCACATTTATTATCAATCATCATAAAACTAGTGTGAGTCATGAGATATGAACAATGTTGTTGAGTTTGAGCTTCAGGCTGGAGTCAGTGAGCAAATGATCTTCACACATTTAGTAAAGAGCCCAAAGCAAAAAAAATGTTTTCATCCAGTCTTTTTTCAGTTCGTGTTGACACATTCTCAATTTAAAGCTTGGCTGAATATTTACAACTGCCAACTTTATACTTATATGTGAAGTTATTAACCTCCGTTCAGGAGGTATGAAGCAGCTCAGCCTGCACTGTATGCAGTGGGTCAGCATGAATCCCATCTCTGCAGCACTGTTTGCTTCTTATTGGTGATGGGTTTTTTTTCCAGTGCAGTTTGTTAAAAGCAAAGCCATGTATTTTCCTCAGCTGTCACAGTCACATTCATTGTTTTCTTCTCTAAATTGTTATTGTTCCACCCATGACCCATTTTCTCTCAGCCAGCCAGCCACCCCCACACACACCTACACACACGTATACCCCCCCCCCCCCCCCCCCCCCCCCCCACACACACACACACACACAAAAACAAATCTCTGAAATACACACATCACAAGGGAAAGGAGCACATTCATTGTGAGACCAAAAAAGCAGAGCTGCAGTCATATGCTGGCACCCCCACATGCACACAAGCGGGAATGTGTGACATACAAACACAACAGGGGACAAAAACATTGTCTTTTTTAGACACTTTTTTTTATTGAAGTGTTTTGTACAATGAACAAGTGTCAAGTAAAACTCTTTCATTTTAAGTTAGATGTGAAGAGAAGAAGCTACAACTAAACAACAGAGAAATTAAGGAGGAGGAATATGTATAAGGGGCACTAAAGGTGGAATATAAGTAAAGAGAAAAAAAGTAATGAGTTAAAAAACATTTCATTAAAGGAACAGTGTGTCACATTTCGAGGCGAGCGGGTCCTCTTCACGGAGTCCGTCAGGTTGCTCCTCCATGTTTCTACAGTAGCACAGAACGGACAAACCAAACACTGGCCCTAGAGAGAGCCTTAAGCGTTGTATTTTAATTAGGGCTGTAGGCAACCGAATGTCTTTTTTTTTGTTTTACATTCAAAGTGATTCATCAGATCGAATGAGCCCGGAGTCTTTTTTCATTAAATTGACTTTCTTTAATGAACTCGCCAGTTTTTGTTCGAGTGCTGCTAGACCTCCCTGTTCATACAGGTGCATCTTTTTGTGTGGCGAGTGGGAGAGAATACAAATTTTTTCATTGCAGTGAAAATGTTTGTTTTTGAAAGGCTAAACGCCAACAAAGCAGAATATTTTGTAAAATAAAAGATGTTGATGATTTCATCTTTTTTTCAACAAATTTGGAATTTTAGACTGAGGACTGACTAAATGTTACCGTTTTTCCCACTCAAGAATTGATAAAAATGATCAATAATCCCTTCAAAATACCACATAAAGACACCAAGACCTTGAGGAACACCATAGAAAAAGTCATGCTGTGATTTGGGATCAAAAACTTGTAACATTTTGGAGATTTCTGCTAGAATCTCATTTTTCGGCGATTGGATGGCGAGCGCTTCTGTTGTGTAAACTGCTCAGAAACCCCCTTATTGTCAATCTAGCTAGGAAAGCCATCCATCCTCTGGATGCTCTAGGTCTCTAGTTTGTGGCTGTAACGTTTCATGAGGCTGTGATTATCCTAGAGGTCACCACAGGTCATTTTATACAGTGAGGTCAAGTTTAAAAAAATGGTCTCTCTACAATGAAATATCTCCTATAACATCATCACACATGAAAACAGTTGGGCTCATTGGATCCACAAGAGTCTCAGCTTTACAGTGATACCCAATTTATGTAATTCAAGACTGTTTAGGGACCCCAGATACACCATTTTAGTATTGGCAAAACTAACACATTTGCATTGCATTCAAAAAACTGTCATTATCATAAAGTGGGCACATCTGTAAAGGGGAGACTCGTGGGTACCCATACAACCCATTTTGTCAGAGGTCAAGGGAACCCTTTGAAAATGACCATGCCAGTTTATCCTTTCCAAAATAGAGCGTAACTTCGTAATGTTATTTTGCGTTCTTCACGACAAGCTATAACACGGTCAGTAGCAATGGAGTCCTTAGATTTTCTAGTTTCATATGATACATGTGATATACAGTATATGTTTCAACCTCTTAAAGACAAAATAGCAGCTGGTTAAGGGGTTAAAGTACAAGTCTTGAGAAAAAGATACAAAAAAAGATACAATTCAGGCTTTTATTCATAAAAATATGATATCAGATTATTATATATAATATTATAGCTATAATATATATTTTGGTTTATTGGTGTTAAGCACCCCCTTGAACACAAGATGCTTCATCCTAATAAATGTCTACAAAATTGTAGACCACAAATCTCAATCCAAGGACACTTAAAGCATCCCCAGGCACAGACGAACACGACCACACACTCAGCATGCAGTGCACCGTTTCCCTCGTCTCATCTGGTGAGATATTTACTCCCAGTCTTCCAAAGACTCACTGCTACTTCAAATGTGTCTGCAGAGAGTCAAACTTCAGCTGCTTTAATAGGTCATAGTCTTCCATGCTATTTGGGGATTTCAACAGGCTTACCCAGCAGTGGTGTTCATGTTGCTAATACATATCCCGATATGCCAAAAAATCTGCACTCCACTTGGTCAGGAGAGAATTATTCCACAAATAATCTCATATTGTTTTTTATAGTTCGATATGAAAACTGACCTAAAAAAGAAAGACAAATCCTCCTAGACTTTTTTTTTTCAAATTCCTCTACTCCCTGCGGTTAATAGCCAATTTAAAAATAATTATTACATCCATTATGAGGGGGGACAAACATGACATGAAAATAATTAGCACCACCACAGAGCATTGAAATACTCTACAGCGATGATGGTGGCCATTTTGCTTTTTCGTGTTTCTCATCCATTTCCCTGACACCCGAGAGAGAAAGAGAGAAAGAGAGAAAGAGAGAGAGAGAGGATGAATGCTGTGTGTTGCTGTGCTCAGACAGTCACTGTGTAGCTCGGTCCAGGTAATGGGTAATGGGGAGTTCTGGGGAAAGTGTGCAATAACAGGGACTCGGCTTATCTCCCACCTAGACTGGCCTGAATACCATTAATTACCTGTTCCCTGTGCCTGCCTCAGCCCTCTCTGTGTCTCTCTGCTGAGGCCTCTCCTCCTCACTCTGAATAGAAGTCAGAAAAGGGGGGGGGTGTATCTAAGCTCATTTGCTTCAATGAGGTTTAGGGATTTTTAACCAGCTATCAGCAGTGTTGTACATGAAGGCACTGAACGTGCTCATGTTTTTGGTGAACGGTGAACTGAACGTATCCATTTGCAACTAATAGAGCGCTGCATGGATGATGTGTTTTTGTAGGCCAACAGGAAGTCGGCATCTCCATGGTTCCTTCGACAAGAAGCCAATGGGATTGTTCCGTTGGGTTTTGGTTTTATTGCAGATAATAATCTCTGTGACAAACACACGTTTATGATACTGACGCAATTTATTCAGCAATGGTAATTTGTAAATAATAGTAATAATCCACAATTAAAACCTGGTAATTCATTCGTGGAGCTCTGCAAGTCACTGCATGTTCTACAACACTGTCCCGCACATATTTCAGAATAAATGAAGGAATTCTGTCCACATAAAATTATTGCAGAAAATAAAGATACGTTTAAATATTTTGTTAATCAAGATATTCTCCACTAATGGACACCACGTTTATTATTTTTAAAGCATGAATGCAATCGGCAGAAGTAAAAAGCTAACGGTATAGGCTATAAACGAACTACACCACGGTCACATGAGTGCGAGTATAAACACAACGAGACTGTAAAGGAGGACGAGTCGGCGTGATGACGTCTCATTTAGACACTTGTTAGCAACCAACATGTAAAAGCTTCAAAATTCACGATGGGATACACATACATACATGCATATTTCATGTCGTAGAACAAAATGTTAAAATCTCTTCATCTCGTGTTAACCACAGACCTTATTTCAGCCAGCTAAACAAAATCGTATTGACTTCCAGACGAGGGAACAGAAGTGCAAAAATGCTGAGTCATTCCAGGGTTTTAAGACTCATTCCTGCAGCACTCTATGAACTGTTCTGCGCGCTTGTATCACATGCACGTTTCCTGTTTTTTGTGCACAGGCTTTGAGACTAATTAAATGCCGTAGCCTCCAACCAGTTTAAAAGAAAAAAAATACAAGAAATGAACAGAACTATAGGTCATTGTTTGGGACTGTGAACTATGACCCTAAACTACCAGCATTGTAATCTGGATGAAGTGAACTCTGAGCTTGCTCTTGTGAAGTGTGAACATGCACAACACTGGCTATAAAAAACATCACACTACTTCCTCCTTTGCTTCTGAGAGAGGACTTTCATTATTCACATTTCTTTGTCAGAAAAACGTAAACATATACTATTTTAAGTGTCAGTGGCAGTATATAAAGCAGTCTCTAGAAGGTCCACAGATTTAGTCCAGAGCAAGATCACTCGATGCCTTAATATTTGGTTTGGATATGCATGATCTCCTGAGGAGGATTCTTAGTTTCAGTGACACTTCAGTGCCCAAATCAGTAAATATACCACATTCAAATATAATTAGCATGTTAACATGTATGCTCCACAGAGGATGAACCCTCTCTCTATTTTGACATTCTGTGAACTTTTCACTATGAACACCCTCAGGTCAAAACCTTTGCACACAAGATACTGTATTTTATTTAAGACAAAATACATTACAAGATATGGATTCACATGAAATTTTCCGAGCACATTCATGCTCCCAAATGGATGATGATTTGAGTGACTCTTTCACTTTCTCTCCAAAACATCTGTATTTCGATGTGTAATAAACATCGTAGCCTCTCTGGGATGCCAGCAGGGCCCTTACATTTGGAGAACATTACCCCACTGTCAACACCATTTGTTTTTGTCCTCCAGTCCTCTTACTATTGTAGCTTGGGCTATAGCCTCTGAATCATCACTGATGAGAGGGAGGAGAAGAAAAAAAGACGAGCTCATCTGAAGTCAGAGGAAGGCTTCCACCTCGCCTGCATATTTCAGGACAGCAGACAGCGAGCTGTGGGCTGATGGCTGCCCATCACAGAGTGCATGTCCTTTTTCTCAGCAGGGGTTTTGATGCCCTTCAGTCAGACACTTCTTCCTGTCAAAGCCCGTTATGCAAACATTTACTTAAATGCCCCTGATGGAGAAAGGGCCCGCTGTGGGTTAAACTTATGTGAAGATAATTATCCTACTGTTTGGTACCATCCAGCAGATTTCTTGCCAGTGGCAATGTAAAATATAAAACGCAGTGTGGAGGCCAGCAGGGCTGCAATCGTCCTGTTGCCACAGAGTATAATCTCCTAAAACACACCTGTCTTTAAATTTGTCTGTCTGAATATGAACAGAATTTTTGGTGATGGATGATGCAACAGTTTTTGAATGTATTTTTAATGTAACAACATGTCTGTAGGTCCGTAGGTCTGTAGGTCCGTAGGTGCGTAGGTTTGCCGGGATGTAGGTGTGTAGGTCTGTAGGTGTGTAGGTCTGTAGGTCTGCATGTCTGCAGGTGTGTCGGTCTGTAGGTGTGTAGGTCTGTAGGTCTGTACGTCTGTAGGTGTGTATCTGTGTAGGTCTTTAGGTCTGTACGTTTGTATGTGTGTATCTGTGTAGGTCTGTAGGTGTGTAGGTCTTTAGGTCTGTACGTCTGTAGGTCTGTAGATCTGCAGGTCTGTAGGTCTGCAGGTATGTAGGTCTGTAGGTGTGTAGGTGTGTAAGTATGTAGGTCTGTAGGTCTGTGGGTCTGTAGGTGTGTAGGTCTGTAGGTGTGTAGGTTTGCCGGTCTGCGGGTCTGCAGGTTTGTAGGTCTGCGGGTCTGCAGGTTTGTAGGTCTGTAGGTCTATAATCGTGTAGGTCTGTAAGTGTTAAGGTCTGCAGGTGTGTAGGTGTGTAGGTCTGTAGGTCTGTAGGTGTGTAGGTCTGCAGGTCTGCAGGTCTGTAGGACGGAGAGCGAGCAGTACCCAGCATGCCGTTCTGCATATCAATTATTTTCACAGTATCATGTCCTTGGACCCAAAAGTGTAAATTCAGATAGAAATTCCAGCTGCAGGTTGTCGTCCAGCAGCTCTTTGGATCCTCCTGTTACAGGCTCACATTAGATCAGAAAAAAGACACTGTCTTTCTCCTGAATCGGGGGGGCTGTCACTGAACTAATTACTGGAACACACTTCTTTCTTTTGCCCAATTTAACTTTGTGTTTACAGGTCATATTTATTGGACAATCATTTTCAGTCACTTTTCTCCAAAATGAGCTCAAAAATTCTCGTGTCAGTATGTTGTTGCAAATTACCTGAAATTCTAGTGCAAATCGATGTCTGTCTGTCTCCTGGTGGTCCTGTACATGAACAAACAGCAAACTCAGGCAGCAGATTGTGTACCTGCTTTTACATCCTTTCTGTACGATTAAGTGCAAAAGTAAATTGTGATAATCTTCTAATTCTTTTTCTCTGTTTTCTTTTCTCTTGCATATGCTGTGATGCTGTCTACACAAACAGGTAATGAGCTTTTTATATATTTGTTGACTGAGTGCGTTGAGTTGAACAGTAAGCAGCCAGTTGCCGGCTGTATATTAAGGCTTACCGTTCAGCCTTCCCACGTGCATTACTGCAATTTAACATAACTGTTTGGTTCGGCAGGCTGGCAATATGCTATGTTCTCTGAACAAATCCCATGAAAAGACCCAAACCAACAATGAATGTATTAATAAGTATTGTGTGTGTGTATCAAAAGCCTGATATATGTTATCCATATATGCCAATGTTTAAGTAACGTTTGAGTTTGAACTACAGTGCCTATTTACCATTCCTGTATATATGGATATCATTTGAAATGCTAATTGGACTTGGATGAAAGTACAATGTTCATTCTCCTTTTAGCTCTGGTTTGGTCTCCACCAACTCCTAAGAAACATATGTCTGTCATTCATTCAGTGCTGGGAAGGTAGTGCACAGTGTACCTTTTTTTCTGATTCCTTTTTTCTGTCTAATAGAACAGCTTACGGCTGTGGCTGAAGAATTTGTTATTTGGAAATCCAAACAGTGAGGAAAATGCTCCATATAACTGAGGGGAACTGTAGTTTTGGGTGCAAATATTTTGTGCATTCATCACTATGAGCGCCGACTTTCAAACTAGCAGCGTTAAAGATTCAAAAATCGAAGGAAAGAATGGTCAACAGTAAGAAAAATATAGCTTTATTTTTCAGTTGAGGTTAAACGTTTACCAATGTGTTCTGTACACAGCAGCTGGTGCTTTATGGAAACATCTGTGACAATATTGACCACACATATTGCCATGCAGATGTATCTCTATGGCCCTGTGAATATGAAGCTATAGCTTTACTGGGGTGCTCAGAATACTACAGTTTGATATCCTCATTCTTCTGGTTTTGATGTCCAGTGCAATCAGCTTTAGCATGCCAGATGTTCAGATTCACATTGAAAGTACCAGGACACCTCATGTAGAGTTTAATGCCCTTAGGAAACTGGGTCAAAATTGGTAGCAATTATCCATGGTGTCCATTGTTTGTTTTATGCTTATACTATATCTACTGTTTGATTAGGATAAGACTGAATTGATTATTTTGTTATCTGCATTTACTTTCAGAGACACTTTTGATTCTGCTTGGTCTACGGACATCAACACAGTATTCTTTTTAGGATTTTGTGTGTCTCATCCATTAAACCGTTAAAATGTTAGTTGGTTAAAATGAGAAGTGTTATACTCTAAATGAAATGTTCAGCTTTTGATTCAAGGGGTGTTGTCATGTCACAGCATGATGAACAAGTGTTCGGGATCTGGAAAGCAGCGGTATACCTTGATAAACAGCGTCTGTCATTGGATCTTGTACAGTAGTAGTCAGATGCCACCTCTGCTTAGTGTTGCTCACGACAAATTGCCAATGACAAGGCTGACAGAACTTGACAAGACTTTTAGCTCCTCTTTCAAAGGGCCCTGATGTAATGATTTTTTACTTTTTTCCCCTCACTTTCCTATGGTTAAATCTCTATTTGTACGTTTTTTCTTTCCAAATGTAGACACACACCGTTCCAGAGTAGAAGTAATTATATTCTAGCCGCCCACATATAAACACTCCTATTGCTCTTTACTGTTGTTTTTGTTAGCAGTATATTTCAACAAAGCACTTGAGTCCTTTCACACACATACGCCTGTACTTCTATCTTTGTGAGGACCCTCATTGACATGAAGCATTCCCTAGCCCTAACCCTAACCCTAACCCTAACCTGAACCTTAAAACCAAGTGTTGACCCTCAAACAGCTCTTTGAAGAAGTGAGGACCAGCCAAAATGAGCTCACTTTCCAAAAATGAATGGTTCCATGTTTCGGCCCTCACTATAAAGCAAGTACAAGAACACACACACACACACAAATACGCATCAAGTTGCTGTCTGCTAGTTATTGTTTTTTTTTTTCCGAGTATGTATTAATTAAAAAGAATATGCCTCCATTTCTGCACCTCATTATCTTAACTCTCAGTCCTGGTTTGCCTCTCCGTTTTTAGACTTAAACATTTGTAGCCACATACGGAGCCTAAGCAGCTAATTAGCCATTAATGTCAACTAAGTGTCTTTGTCAGCCTGAGTGATATTTAACTTGGACTTTCACTGAATATAGCACAACCCCCTCCATTTCCTTTTCTCCAGCTCCTCTTTTGGTGCGGTCTGCTGAGAAATGTAAAGGACCATACCCATATTACTGCATTCTTAGCTCATTTGCTACAAATGACATGGACGTGAATGCCGACCAGGTGAAACTCTGCTTGAGGGAAACATTGAATGATTCAGAGCTGAAAAAGGGGGCCCCACATGTCGGCGATTAGATGGGTCGGAGTTGGTGTCGAGCTCTTTTCTAAACGTTGATTTTGCCTTCAAGGCTTACACTAGTTTTATGTCATTTTATGATGCTATGAAAGGCATACAACGTTTCAGTGGAACACAGCTCGGCCTCATTGCCGGGTCGTCGATTACCGTTGTTTTGTCACGGCCCCTCGGGATCTGATACCGACTAAACAATCCGTAAAATCCATAACTGCAAACATAAGAGTTGAGAAAAAGGCTATGCTACTACTGAATCTCATACTTTTGAGAACAATTTTAGATAGTTTGACAGCTTGGTACAAGTTTGGTGAGCCAGGTGAATCGCGCTAGACGGGCTCATTTGCAAAAAAGTTGAGATTTTGGATGGATGGGTCAAACAAACACATGACTTATCATATGTATTGCTGTCCTAGTATTGATTTGATATGAAAATCAACATGACTGTGATTCAGATTATTAGTCTTACAAGCTTATTTCATTATAACAGAGTTCAAGCTTTCATGAAGTCAGCTTATTCTTATTCTTATTATCATTATTATTTAAAAGTAGCCTACCTTTTGGTAAAAGGCCTCATCAGCTCTTTGAATGGCTTGTTATAGATCCATAACCACAGGTTTAGTTCCAGGTAAGAACATTATTTATTATAATAAAGCTCAGGAACCTGAAGATAATACACACTGTTGCTTTACCAACTCTATAATGATGCATGTTACTTCTCCAGTCACTTCATGCCAGTCTCTTCAGATTAAAACCAGTAAACTGGTGTCATGTTGGAGTACCATGGTATGGATTGACTAACACAATAGTTTGTTCTGCAGAACAAAGTCCACAACTTTAACAGCCTTAAATATGCTCAGAACCTGTTCTTTATTCTTTATCCCAAAAACATCCAGGCTAACTGTCTGATTATGTCAGCTTAATGCTACAATGTATGGTATACTGTATGATTCAGATCAGTCAATTCAACACAGAACCTACCCAGTCTCCCATCATAATGTGTAACAGTCACGTCGGTCCACAGCGCTGGACAGTTGGATAGAACCCAGGGTTTATATAAAGCAGTTTTGTTCGGTGGTTTTAGAGCATTTATACTTCATAGACTTAACTTTTGTTAATGAGCTCAGAAAAGATCCTATTTATTAGTCATTGTTAATGTTAGCCCACTTGACTATAAAGGTTCTGCACAATAAGGGACTGACCATCAGCAGTTATGTGTATTCATGTTCATTTAATGTTTTAGCCTAATATTATAATATTAATGCATTTTCTGAATGTACATTAACGTCCCTGGTGGCCACCTCTGATCTGAACATCCCTTTAGCACCCCCGGGCCACCCAAGTTAAAAATTCATAGAATCTCCACTGATGAAAGGCAACTTGCCAAGACTTGAAACTTCCCTGAAATCCATAATACTGAACAGAACGTCTTGTACTTTTGTCAAAGATACGTTATGTTGGTGTGGAATTGTGTTGAAAGTGAAGGTTTAGCACTCAGAGATGATACTGATGAAGTATCAGTGCCTTCCGCTTGTAGATTTGGCTCCATATGATGACTGTGCCGATGCTGTAGTCATTTCTAAGAGCTGAATTATTATCCTGCCTTGAGATGTTGTAACGTCAATGTGCGATGGCTCCCTGGATGTGTTGAGAGTCCAACCATGGCTTACATGCACCTCTTACTACTACTCCTTTCTACACCTTTAGAACGTTTGCTCTCCGTCAAAGCTTTAATGCTATTGGACCTGTGTTATGGAGGTCAGCGTTATGGGGGGCCAAAGTTCCAATGACTCAAAATAACTTTGGCGACAAAACCTGGTGAAACATCAGGGCAGTAGCTATATACTGTAACTCAAACAGCTGCTGCAGAGAGCGCAGCCGTACTCTCTATTGAAAATAATTACCTCACACTCTGTGGTGTTGCTTAGGAGCTACATCCTTAACATGACACCAGCCGTCTTCACAAACCTGGTTTTTCAAAGCCAAAATAGAAACCCAGAGAAATGACAAAGGTTATCTGGACTCAGTTGGTAGAGCATGAAAGTCATGATCTCAGGGTCGTGAGTTCGAGCCCCACGTTGAGCGTTGGCATTTTCAGCACTTTATTTGTATGACTGTTTTTGTATTGTTTTGTATTTTTGAGTCATGAGTATGGAGCACCAGGGCCACGAATGTCTTTGAGACTACCAGTACCACAAAAGCAAGCACTTTGTCCGCGGCGGGAAGCGAGGTCCGGACGGGGGTGCTGTAAGCTTGTGGCCGCGATTCACCCTTGCCCAGAGCCTTTCCAAGCCGACCTAGAGCCTGTCGCATGAAATGCGCCCGGCGGGGGCAGACTGTGCGACGGGGGCTGTTACCGGCCTCACACCGTCCATGTCTGGGTGGTTAGTAACACATAGCAAAGCATGATTCCACCTTACAGACACGTCTTGTGATCAGAGCCAGTAGACAAAAACAAACACATATACGTGGATGGACAGAAGTCTCAGTTCTCTACTCTAAAGACCTTTTAAGCGGCAAAAAAGCGATGTATTTCTTGGAACAACAAAAAAAATTTGATGAAATGAGCTTTTACAATGCGACTAAAGGCATCGACCAATCACATGGTGCAGAATGGTTTGCATTGCGCCCATATTTATAAGACAACGACACCGAGGCTCTTTAGTCCGAACCAAGACGGCAAACTTTATTACTCCTTCCAACCTCGACAAAGGCAGCGCAGACCCACTCCTTCTGTTCTTGCCTTTCATAATTAAAGCTCTAGACATATAATATTCGTAGGTGAAAATATCTCATTTCCGTGCCTTCAGTCTAAGTAAAGTGCTAAAAGCATCTTATGTATGTTGTCTCCATCTTATTCAATTCTTGGTTTTCTTTGACCTCATCCTGTAGATCTTGGTTTTACACTGTAGATTCTGGATCTCTTTGGATCGACTCAGTCCTCCTCTCTCTCTCTCACACACATTTATATGTGTGAAGTCACCTTTTCATATTACTTGTATGTGAAAGTTATACCTCAGATGTGACCAATTCTACATCAGCTCTAGTACCAACTGGAGAAAGCGTTTCCTTTCAGTGTTTTTAACACGTGTTCTGGGCTTGTGCATGTGTGAAGACTCATTATTAGCATTGTTAGTCAGTCCTGCTGGGAGGGCCACACTGGGAGTCCTGGCCTTCTTCGTGATCACTCTCTTGCTCACCTCATTAAGTTACCACCTCCAACTCAATTATTCACACCATTTAGCACTTAGTCCTCCATTCTCTCTCTCTCTCTCTCTCTCTCTCTCTCTCTCTCTCCCTCTCTGTCTCTTTCCTTCTGTCTCTCTTTCTCACCTTTCCTTACCTTGCTTTTTATTTTTACCCTGCTTTCATACCTGTTTTCAGTCATCATTTCAGTGGCACTGGAATATATTTTTAAGAGTTATTTCACCGAAGCCGACCGCACCTGATCAGCAGTTTGCTCTGTGCTGGCTGTGCCGTTGTTTTCCTATTAGGAGTAGGGGTGGTGCCGGAAGCGGTACCCCTGGCGTGGCGCACTGCTTGAAATTGCCAACGAGTGCTGCGCTGGTTAACTCCCCCTTGACCAAAAATCCGTTGATCCTGTAATGGAAACGAGAAATGAATGCTCGGTGGTTCTGAAGGCGATCAAGGCGAATGCGGTGAAGGCAAGCGGTTGGCAAGCGGACCAGCCTGGACTGAGGGGGGGAATCAGGACCTGCGGTAACGAGGCAACCGGAGAAATATGTAATAGATGCGACCACAGTCACTAAACAATAATGGGTCATGTGGGGTAAATCTACAAAACAAAAACACATCCATGGAGGTATAATATTCCATTCCTCAAAACGCTTAAAGTGGCAGTAGGCAGTATATTTTTGGCAATCATTGGACAAAACTTCGATAATAACCATTCATTATATTGTAATTCAAGTGTCCTGAGAGATAACTAGACTTCTGCTCCTCCTCATGGCTCTGTTTTCAGGCTTTAAAAAATCTAGCCCGTGACGGGAGACTTTGACCAATCACAGGTCATTTCAGAGAGAGAGCGTTCCTATTGGCTGTGACCTCAGATCAGCTCTTAATGCTTGTTTTCCTCCGGTCTGTGAAATCTTGCAGATTCCGTTAGGAGCATAACTTTTTTCAATCAGATTTGCTCCAAATTGGCCTACTTTAGCTTTAACCATGCTAAAGTAATATGGAACACTCGATCAAAACCTAAAGGCTTACTAGGACGTTTACAAGAAGCATTGCCTCGAAGACGGATCGAGTGGAGAAAGTCCTCACAGACTCAAACCTTGACTTTCTATGTTTGTCTGAAACCTGGTTAACACAAACATCTTCACAGACAGCGCTGATCAAATATGAATCAATATTTTGTTACTATGTTGTCAGAAACATCTTACAGTGAACTGTTTAGCTGTAAAATGAGAATGTTTTTGACCCGGCCGTCGAGCAAATTTTAGATATAGAGAAATCAAATAAGTACAGATGCAGCAAAAATGTATGTGGATGCAGTTATGTTGTTACATTTTTCATACTGCAATACAACCTGGTCTCAGACAAATAGTACATTAATAAAACCACTATAAGCAAGCATTGACAATCATGGATACAAAACTGTCATTATTGCAATATTGTTAAAAAGCATCATTTTTCGAGGTTTGGAAATGTTCTGTTGGGAGTTAAGAGACACCGAATGTGGCCAGCATCGGCACTGAGTGTCTGGTTGGAAATGTCTTGTACTGATGAACTGTCTGTTGTTGATAATGGTTTTCGGATCGCTGATGATGTGCTCCCTAGTGGGAGTTTACTATTGTTCTTCTGTTTTTTCATTCATTATTGTTTTCTTTCTTCGTTTTTAGACGGGTGTTTTATTGTGTTTACTTTTCAGAAAGTCTAAGGTTTGGATTCAAGTGATCTTTTATCTCTGTAACCTGCACAGCACTTGTGGCCTCCGCCTGGGGACTACAGATGGAAATTGGCTTTTAGCTTTATCTGGTACAATATATTTATTGTGCACTGTCCCTGCTAAACAAATAAACAGTGAATGCCATTGCTTGTTCACCTTTTGATGGTATATTATACCTGCACTGCACTTTGCCTCTGCAAGACTCTGCGCCCTTCCTTGCGGTGAGTGAAGATCAAATGTGTTATCATGTGAAGGATGAAAGAACATCTTGTTCTGTTGTCATTAGCCCTCATAAGTATTTGCCAACAATATATCTGCCCGCAGAGCCGGCCCTGTCCAATCTGGTGCCCTATAGGCAAGGTTTTAGGTGGTGCACCTCCGCCTCTTTTAGCGCGTACAACCATTTTGTTTGTGCACCCTGCCCGGAGGCTCTTTAACAGTGGTATTGTTGTGCATACAGGATTGACATAGGCTCTTAACCTGCTTATAATATAGCTACCATATTGACCTTGATTGTGAGACGCCCAAGTTTTTCAAGAGTCAAGATTGATGAGCTTTTGATCTTGTTTTTCTAACAAAAATAATTAAATCCGACCAGAATGCACAAGTAACCTTTTTGTGTATCTTTTAAATGACATTTTCTTGTTTCAATAGGCCAAGTGAAAAATAGCACTATAGGTTATATTTTAATTAGACTGGAATATGAAAACTTTAATTAGATTTAGAATTATTCTCGTCCTTAGTTCTTGTTTTATTAGGCCTAATTTTAACCATCTGAAAATTATGGTGGATCATCTTACTGGCATTAACATTACTGTCATTTGAAGGTCGTAAAGACAAAGGATCTGGTACATTTACTTGGAAAAACCCGACAATCTGTGTCCATTTTTTTCCTTTCCTACAAAGATATTTTCTACCGGTGGCTCCTGCATGAACAGTAGCTTGACAGTGTTGTGTTGCGTAGCTTGGGCGCTATTAGGACAGTGCAACCCCCAAATGGGAATAGCAGTGAATTAATGACTTCTCTGCAATTTTTAAACTGCAAACATTGGGCCTTATTGGACCCTTCTGGCCCCCGAGCCTTATGTTTGACACCCCTGCAATAGATCATTAATGGAGTGCTCCGTGAGTGCAAATGGTCATGGATTCCTGAAATGTGGTCAGTATGGGGTTCTTTTCATTGTTGCCAAGTCTGTGGTGCCTTTATGACCCAACTGGTACATCTCAGAATACCCATCAGGTAGTGTGAGATGTCCAGGTTTTAGTTGCTCAGTATGTCCCGATAGTGTTAATAATGTGAACAGACTTTGCTTTCCAAACAGAGCACAATAGATAGCAGCTCAGAGGTTTCTGTGTACCAGCAGCATCAGCGCTGGACTCAGCCATCGTCAGAAGCCGGCCAATCGAGTGTGGCGCATGGTGGCCGCGCCGACATAGATGTTGACCAAGCTCATTAAGTAAATGGGCCTATAATTGATTTCAGTCGATACCCCTATCCTCAGCGTGGGTGTGCATCTACCGATCAGAGGCAGGGTCCAGGGGACCGGGGCTTGAACAGCTTGAATACATGCACCGTGTGTGGGGTTTCTGCCAGACTTTGCAAATGCTTATGGGGATTACTTTGACTTGAGTTAATTTAGGGAGCTAATGTCGATTCCCAGCAGAGGGGTTACCTTCCAGATGAAAACGATTGGTTCGATGCAGAGGGCTTTAGCTGCTACAGCCTTTTACATCCACCAGGTTACTCTGTACGTCTGCTGGTTGCTGTGAGGGGCCGTATGAGCCATTATTCACTCACACACACATACATTCTCCTTTCACATACATATATTTCTACTCACAAACATACATTCTCCTTTCACAATACATATATTTGCACTCGCATACATACATTCTTTTTCCTTTTCTTCAGACATGCATACATTTTCTTCTTACATACACATTATTTATAATATTGAATGTATTTGATGAATGAATGTGTGCATTAAATATATGAATATGAGAGTAAATGTATGAATGTGTGAGTGAAAATATATAAATATGTAAGTGGAAATACATGAATGTGAGGGAAAATATATTAAAATGCGAGTGAAAATGCATTAATATGTGAGTGAAAACATTTTTGAAACATAGTGACAGAGGGCAGAGATTAAACTGTTCAAAATAAATCTGATAGATATGAATATGTTCCAAGTTCTTACTTTGAGAACGCACAAACAGCGAGGTGCAAACCAGTCTGAGCTTCAATGCAAGTTCATCAAAATTACAACATGTTGCACAACTCTTCTCCAGTACAGTGAATAAAGCGTGGCGTACTATAGGAGGTCAAAGTAGGTTGGTTTTGTAAGGATTGATTGTCAATAATGTCCCCTGTTCTTTCCTCTGTCCTGCTTTGCTCCTTTTGCTCCCCAGAGTCAGGCAGAGCTCCTTAGAGCACCATTGCATGGTTAATTAAGTCACATTATCAGCCGGCCTAATTGGCCATGATACTGTCAGGGCCTTAAAGACAAACTCTGGTCAAATTCCCTATAGTTTGTTCTATTTCTCAGAGGGGCAAGCGGGCAAGACGACACTCCGCGGTTACACACGGTTGCGGTGGCCATCCAGGTTGTTTTTACCCACTGAAGTGCTGGCTGGATAGCAAACATTTCATCCAGGTAGTCAGGAAGTGATCCGCTCTGAAGAATTGCGAGGCACTTACTGTCGCTGTGTGCGACCACTATATGCTGCAATTATGACAACGAGACATTGACATTTTGACGAGTCAAGAACTGGTAATTTACTTCTTTCTGAATATACTGGCGAATGTTTAAATTACCACAGCGGAAAAAAAAAAAAGATTAGGACTGAGATTGTCATGCAACTTTTCTTCATTTGGAAAATTGTCACATTCAAAATGGTTTCTCCCCCCGGAGACATGACTGTGTTAAGCAAATTATATTATACCATGTGTTCTGATTAATTACAGTTAATTACAGAAAATGAAAATATTCAATGGCACCGTTTTTTTTTAACATCCGACATTTTTAAACTTATTAATTTTCTACAATATCTGTGCTTGACGAATATTATTTGGTTAAAATTAGGGAAAGATTGTGTTTATGGTAAAACAGGAATTCAAGCAGATGTTATTATGGGTGGGCAGTGTAAACACCCCCACTCCCCATCCATTCTCTCTATACATTACACGGCTCCTAGGGGACATTTGCGCAGGGCTCTGGCAGTAAACATGCTTCATTACAAGGTCTTTTATTTTCAGGCAGCAAAGACGCATCCAAATCAATTCCTGTTTGCCCTTTGATCGAGCGTGCCGGAGTTGTGTGCTTGCACAAGCGCGGTACATTGTACAGAGGCGCTGGCTTTAGGCCCTTGAGAAATGAAGATGACTGGATGACAGCGCGATGTGCCTGTTATTATCAGTGTAGAGTTTCACTTTGTGTTCTCGCAGTAACACACAAATGCCCTTGCGCTGCTCTTTTTGTGTGTAATGTTTCCTTGGAAAATATAAGCAGTGCCTTTTATTTAGCTGCTAGTTAGGTAACCTCCCTCTCAGAACATTGAGGTGGGGAAACGACCAGGAGGGTGGCGAAAAAAATAAAGCAAATAGTCAAATGTATAAAAGAAATAAATGTGTCTCCGTAAGATTTCTTGAAATAAAATAATACCAGACAGTGTGAACACCTCACAGCCTGTACACAGTCTCTCCAGCAGATTTTACCATATGAAAGACGCACCAACTTCAGCCTTTCTGAGGTGTTTTACATGTAGTAATGTACTCATAGGAGATTCAAGACCACTAAATTGGGTTACCTGCTGCCAAAAGGAGGCAAGGAGTCCCTGAAGTGGAAAGGAAGGGAATTACAGAAGGAACTGGTGAAAAGGAAAGTACACTCTGAACGAAACAAGGGCTGCAGTGGTGTGGGGAGGAAATTTGTCTTTGAGAGGTCAGAGGAAAGAGGGAAACATAAAAACCTCTACCAAAATAATTTCACTCACTATAGCAATAATGATTCCCCATATATGCTGTGTTGCCTCTGATTCTGGGGTGTGTGTGTGGTTTGGTGATGCTACATGTCATACACAGTGTTTTCTTAACCTGCCTTAATATTTGAACTGTAAAGCACCATGTAAATACTGAGGTAGAAAAGCAACTCCTATGGAAACAAACACTGGCAGGATATACGGCTGCTAAGATGAACCCATACATGTCAGAAAAATGGATTCAAGAGTTTTAGAAACGGCTACATTGATCAAAACAAAATCGATACATCCGTCATAAACCGACAGTCAGAAATAGTCCCACCTGAGTAGCTTTTAACATGTTATCTGAGTGGAAAGAGAGAGACAGGTGTCTGTCTGTGTACGAGGGGAGAGACCATAGATATAGAATATAGGAGGCAAATTTGGAGCAAATATGAATAAAAAAAAGTTATTTTTATAAAACGGTCGCTATATGGTGACAGTAGTACATGGAACAGGTAACCTGAAAAAAATCATGTGTCTCTGTGTCCTCCGGTGCTCCTAACGACATCTGCAAGATTTCACAGACCGGAGGAAAACAAGCAGTAAGAGCTGATCTGAGGTCTACTGTCCATCTGCAGTCTATGAGAGCCGGCTGTCAATCACTCTGAATTCCGACCAAACGGTCAAACTAGGCAGCGCTGATCAAATATGAATCAATATTATGTTGAACCTGCATTTACAAACTGCCGGTCATGTGTGAGACTCCCCTGACATCACCCGATCAGGAAATGATCTGTAGCCAATCAGATGTGTCGCCTCCTTTTCAGGCAATCACACGAGCGTGTCCTTACAGATCTGCATGGGTGTACACAGCTAGCTTTGGTGAAGTGGTCAAATGGAACTTTGGTAAACATAATATACTCTGTGTGGGAAGCACTCTCCCTCACACACATTGAATATGATGAGAACAGCTGATTTCCTGGACTCTCCTGGAGGAAGCGATGATCCGACCCCAAAATGTCCCCTGATGTACTGTGCTGCTATTTCTTTGATTATACTGTTCTCTAAATAGTGTCTACCCCCTGATTCCCTCAGACATGACCAAAGGACCTGCACCATCATATACCCATTGAATAGAGAGGAGGGACAGGTTTTTGTTTTTTTTGTTAAAGGGTTTAATTCCCTTAAAAAGATCCCGGCCTGTTGTGGTTCCAGTGCAGATAAACCAGGTGCTCAGATTGAGTGCTGTGCACGCAGTAATAATACAATATAAAAGCAGCACCTATAATCTGTCTACCTCCAATTCAAGCTGATCACCTGAATAGAGGTGTAAATGTGTTAATATACCCATTAGAAAAGAGAGACAAGCTGGACATGTGTGTTCAATTCCACGGTAATAATATCACATAAAAGCAGCCCGACAGCCTCCGGGGGTTTTTCTTTCTTTAAAGGGTTTACTTTGCAAAATATGTTTGATATGTTTCCGTTTCAACTCGGGGTGGAGGCTGATTAGTCTTCATTCATAACGTTGACATTCAAATTATTATTAGGCCTATTAATAACTTATTGTGTGCAATAGCCACCCTCTCTGTCTCTGTCACTCTCTCACAGCGAGCAATGCGGCGCTCAGTTTTCAGTAAAAAAATAATTTCCAAAATTCACAACATGTTTTTATCTGACAAAATATTCTGCTGGGTTGCAGGGATAATATTAACGAGGCAGTTCAACATCAATCAAACAGCACTATAAATTACATTTATAAAACCACAATAACACTAAATCATATTTTTGACAGACAGTTGAAGCTTGATTGGAAAAAAACTCAATAGCAGCTTCAAATGTAAAAAGAAAATCATGACACTGCATTTATGAAAAAGACACAAATGTATTGACGATAAACTCGTCAAATTTAACAAACAATACAGTAAACTGCCACTACAGTTCGATCCCTTGTCGGCCGGGTATGAAATCCCCAGACTCCCTTAAAAATCTCACCATTGTGTGAGTTGTTGAGTTAGATCAGGGGTCAGCAGCCTGCAGCTCCGGAGCCACATGCAGCTCTTTAGCTCCTCTCCAGTGGCTCCCTGTGGATTTAAAAAAAATGGAAATGAATGCTCTGTTTTTTTGTTTACATTTTCATTTATATTAATCATTGTTGTAGGTCTATGGTACAACGGTGCGATGGAGTATTAGGGCCACATTGAGGAAAAAATAAATAAATCGGAGATTACGAGAATAAAGTCATAATATTATAATGTAGTAATTTTATATGTTATTTTCTTTTTTTCTTGTAAAGTTGTAACTTTATTTTCATTTTATTATGACTTTTTTCTCGTTAAGTTGTGACTTTATTCTCGTTATATTACAACTTTTTTTCTTGTAAAGATATGACTGTATTCTCGTAATATTATGACTTTATTCTGGAAATCTCAGATTTTTTTTCCCTCAATGTGTCTCACTTGGCCCTCACTGCATTAGACTTACAGTATATACTATATACTTAGACTATAAGCTGTGTGTAAGCTGTATAAACTGTATAAGCTGTATAAAGTTTATAAGCTGTATAACGTTTTGCGGCTCCAGACAGATTTTCTTTTTTTTTTGCCTAAAATGTCTCTTTTGATAGTAAAGGTTGCTGACCCCTGAGTTATTATAAACTTTATAAACTTTGTGTAACGCTGTCTACGATATATTCAAAATTATTTTTTTCCTCGTTGTATATTCGGCAAACTTGTGGTACATTAAGTTATTTCTTTCTTCCCCGGCCGGTTGCGACACCACTGCAGATAAATCAGGTGCTCATATGATCGCTATAAGGTCCCAGCACGGACCCGTCACGGATCGGCCCGGGCCCCGTCACGGAGGGAGCAGAGATTCTAGGTGGCTGCATCTGTAGCAGCTGGCTGGTACAGATGTTGTCAGCACAGTCTAGTTTTGTCCGTCGTCAGTGGATACAGTGAAATAACACTTAGTTGTGTGTCTGTACATCAAGTGTTTCCAGTAGATGAAGAAGCTGTTATAAGGATGTGGGACACCATGTCACTAATTCATAGTCTTCCATCACATCATCGTTACAGATATTAATGAGGCAAATAACAGCTGAAATTAAAGGTTATTATCATTATCAAAAAAAATATACTGTATATATACGAGCTGCCCGCCATTCGCTGCAGAGACCACAAATGCCACATTCATAATCTGCCTGCCAATTCTCATCCGACCCGCCTGCTGCAACTGCTACTACCTCCATCTTTTAATTTTCACATAACCAACACACACACACACACACACACACACACACACGCACACGCACAGCCTGACAGCTCTCTCACCCAGCTTGACGTTGACGAGACAACCTCGGGCTGTCGGTCGCCGTTCGTAGGAATTATAGTGTTCAAATGTTCTTGTCACTTCCTCTCCCGCTCCAGGTGAAGACGGCGGAGGTTAACCCTTCATGAGCCGGATCATTCTCTTCTTCTTCCACATTAATGGATAATTTAGAATTTAGCTTTTTTTTTCCCGCCGCCGCCGCCCCTCTTCTTCAGAAATGAGTTAAATTGTAACTATAAGAAAGGTGACGGCCGGAACTACCACTTATTTTTACGGTTAACGCGGTTGCGGCTCTAAAATGCTAATAAGACAGTCGCACAATGTGGTGCGCGAGCGTGCATTCATGTGACACTGTGCATTTCACTGTGCGTAGGCATCTCACCTGAAAATTCAACACATTCATTTGCAACCCTTTGTGATAGAAAATATGCGCAGAACGTGTGGGAGACAGATGAAGGCTGCAGTACTGAGGCCCGAAATCTCTTCTCTTTTTTTTTTGTGATGAGATTATTTTAAAATGTTTCCAAAACAAAAGTCAAGAGTCTTTCTCTGCACGTATGGCAGGTTATTGTTGGATCTCCGCTGTGAATCAGACTTCTTCAGTGTCGTGTTAGTGAGAAATCCAGCCTCAGTAAACAGGATTAGAGGAAACTAATTCTCTTAGCCATGTCTACATGTAACCAGGTTTCTAATTTCATTTTTACATGCGTACACCAGCAGTTCCCAATTTGGGTGGTAAATTAAATGGGAGGGGTTTCAATATGACCAGAGGAAAGCAGAAAAAAATGGATTTCTTCTTCACAAAGGTATGCTTATTATTTTTCTTGTGAATTATTGGACAATTTTACTTCTTCAGGAAATGTATACATTATTCAAATAAAGCACAGAAAAGTACACTTTGGTTGAAATAGTGACAAGCCGTAGACTTTTGCAACTGAAGATCCGAAGTTGCAAGTAGACAATGAATTTAAAGCCAAAACAAAGTCAGTAAGTCAAACATAACCATAAAATCATTAAAGCTGCAGTAGTCAGTATATTTTTGGCATCATTGGGTAAAAATCCCATAATAACCTTTCAGCATATTGTAATTCAAGTGTTCTGAGAGATAACTAGACTTCTGCTCCTCCTCATGGCTCTGTTTTCAGGCTTTAGAAAATCTAGCCCATGACGGGAGACTTTGACCAATCACAGGTCATTTCAGAGAGAGAGAGCGTTCCTATTGGCTGTGCTCCGGTCATGTGACCGGTACTTGGCGTTCCTTCACCAGAGTTCACAATGGCGGCAGCATCACAAACTTTCTCATTCAACAGCTAAAGCGTGCACTACAAGATGATTCTGAAAACATCTGAGGAGAGAAATAGGCATTAACGTAACAGAATATTGATTCATATTTGATCAGCGCTGCCTAGTTTGACCGTTTGGTCGGAGTTTGAGAGTGATTGACAGCCGGCTCTCATAGACAGCAGATGGACAGCAGACCTCAGATCAGCTCTTACTGCTTGTTTTCCTCCGGTCTGTGAAATCTTGCAGATGCTGTTAGGAACACCGGAGGACACAGAGGCACATGACTTTTTTCAGGTTACCTGTTTCATGCACTAGTGTCAGGATATAGCGTTTTCGACCATTCCGAAATATTTTTGTAGACCAACCGGAAGTTAGCATCGCCATGGTTCCCTCCACTAAAAGCCAATGGGATTGTTCCGTTGGGTTTCGGATTAATAAGCTCTGTGGCAAACTTTTATGATACTTACGTGTTTAGTTCCGTGAGATAATCTCTACAAATGAACACCACGTTTAGCATTTTTTGAAATGTGAATGCAACCGCCAAAAATAAAAAAGCCAACGTTAAAGTAAACTATAAACAAACTATACCATAGTCACATGACTTCACGTCACCACCAGACGGGCTGGTGTTTTGCGTGATGACGTTTAGTCTCATTTAGACACTTGTTAGCAACCGCCTTTAAGAGATATAAAAGCTCCAAAATGCACAATGGGATATACATACATACATATTTCATGTCGTAGAACAAAACGCTACAATCTCTTCATCTGGTGTTAACCACAGACCTTATTTTAGACACCTAAACAAAATCTTATCGACCTCCAGACGACGGAACAGAAGTGCAAAAATGCTGAGTCGTTCCTGGGTTTTAGGACTCATTCCTGCAGCCTTCTATAAAATCTGATCACTGACCTGCTGTATATAAAGGTGTTGTGTGTCAGAGGCAGCCGGTGGGGATTGGGGGAGAACAGGAGGAAAACCAACCCACGGTGTCATGTTATTTTATTTAGTATATATTTCTCTTATGTTGCACTTGCACCTCCATTTTATGAGTTCAGTGCTGCTTGATACGCTCTCATAGTGCTCATTTTTATATGTCATATTATTATTATTCGGGTTTTTTAAAATTGTATTCTGTAATTTGACAAGCACTATAAAATGATCATTATTACAGTTTTTCTCATTCACTTTGGCTCAATTCTCAAATGAGAATTGTTTTATTTCAAAACAATGAGAAGAACTGACATTCTGCTATAGTACAGTAACAGTCAGTGTCAACAAAAAGTAGAACAAAATAGAGATTAGTATATAAGAAACATTTCCAGGGTTGACTGACGTGGTGAAAAAAAAAACGTCTAACCAGTACGGCTCACATGATGACAAAACAACTTTTCATTTTTGGAGTCATTGGCCAATTTACTGACACAATAACTGGTTTAGAAGCATGAAAATGAAGTGTTGAGTTACTATCTTTTGTAGACATGCAATACAGTTGTGATGTCCAGTGAAACAGTTGTGACGATTGCATTTACAGTTTAGAGAATGTTAACACTGTTTAAAAAAATTTGTTGAAAAACTGTATTACTACTGTAGTTGCCTTGGTTACTTATCTCTACTTTCTTATGTAAAATGAAAAATTAAGCAGTAAAACAAGGTCTTACAAGATTTCTTAAAAACAGTCACTGCAGCTTCAGGAGTGTTTGTATTGTGTCACTAGAAGCTTGTCTGTAACTGTCCGTACAGCAGTCCGTTGGCCACACCGGGATCCTGTCCCTGGTGAGCACACCGCACGTCTCTGTAGCTCCCGCTGTGGGTCCAGCCGAGACAGCTGATGGCGAGGCCCAGCAGCGAGTCCTGAGCAGAGCTATCTCCATCCACTCCCCGGCAGGGTCCGACTCCTGCTGCTGCTGCACGCCTTCGCTCAGCTGTCCGAACCGACCCACGGCAGGACTACGGTGGCGTGTAGCGATCTGACGTGCTTCACTCATACGGGCAGCAGACTGCCGCACGGTTGTTGTGTTGGCTAACACTAGTAGCTAGATATACAGCTCAATAACCAGGCCTAAATAAACAGGATTTGTTTTGTGATGTGTTTAAAAGTAGTTCACAATTTACACGTTATAATTTATTTCCTAACAAGCTGCTGTCTGATAGTTTACTGCCAGTTCACCACCTACAATACAGCGGTGGAGACTGAAGAGAACATTTGGACATCATCATTGGACCAACATGATGTCAGTCTTTTATATTCTGCTGGTTGTTGATTGGTAACAAGCAAAGGGAGGATGAACTTCCTTGGAGCGTCATTTGACGTGTTTTGGCCAATCACAGATCAGCATGAAAAAAATGAAATACAGTGAATTGATAGAAGACGTCCCGCCCTATAGGTGAGGACGAGGACCTGCCGTCCTGCCTTGCCATTGCCACCACCACCATCACTGTCCTGCAGCTGTCGCTGTTGGAGCATTTTAAACACTATTTCAATAATGTTTTATTTTTCCAAAGAAGAGACAAAAGTATTTTATAAATGATAATGACATTTGGTCATTTCATTTCATTTCAACCAATTACTCTTTTTTAATATATTTTCATCTCCGTCTTGCCTCTCAAAAATAGAGTGACCTCCTCTGCCTCTGTGGACCAGCCTCCACTGGTGTGTGTGTATGTGTGTGTGTGTGTGTGTGTGCTGAGTATGCATGTATTTATGGTGTTTGGGATCATGTCATCACTGCTTGAGAAAATACCGAGAACAATATTAATTAAAACAGGCGCCGCTGCCAGGGGAGAACACTAAGGCTGCAATATTGCTTGTTTTTCTGTGTGTGTGTGTGTGTGTGTGTGTGTGTGTGTGTGTGTGCGTCCGGCTGAGGCTGACCCCAGACTGTGTGCTCCTGACAGCAGCATAATGAAAGTGTCTGCTGTTCAGTTAGCTGAGTCGGACTCTTTCCATGGGATCTCCAGCCGCGGTGGCTCAGACACAGTGAGCAGTCCATTTAACACAGCTCTGAGTCCAGCAGAGAGGGGTTATGGGCCGCAGAGTGGAACATGCACCTTGTGTTCAATCGGGGTCAGAGAGGTCGCGTTAAAGGAACACTCCCGACATTTCGGTAAATAAGCTCGTACGCTGTCTAACTCTGAGGCGGAGATCAATATTGTGTTTAGCCTAGCTTAGCACAAAGAGTGGAAGCAGGGGGAAACTGCTAGCCTATAGCTCTGTCAAAAGAGAAAGAAATGCACGTTCAACAACTGTAAAGGGTAATGGCTAGAAGGGAGCCTGCAAACTGGGTGAACTCTCGTGAGATTGTTAAGGTTAGGCATTGACCTAGAATGGTTAAGGTTAGGACAGAGGTCGTTGGGCAGCGAGTCTGGAGAGAATTCTCGTTTCCTTCTTGACACGACCACTCCAAAGCTGTTTCTACGCCTCCGTGCCGGTGACAGCTGTGAGACATGCTAGAGGCATTATGTTTTCAGGTTGTCCGTTCCATTCTCAACGCGATATCTCAAGAGGGAACATCAGGAGGGAGCAGGATGTATTAATAGAAGCGGATACTGCGTTCAAGATGGCGCCCCATTTATTTCAGCGGCAGTGGGACGACGGGTGCAGACAGATTTTTTTTAATTGGCTCTAATGGTAATAATATCACACGAGGAATGTGTGCGATGCTCCGTAAATCTTTTTGTAATGGCTGTGTGATGCAATTTCGACTGTGACAACTAACACCGAGAAGACCAAACAGTCTGACTGTCACAGATCCTTTCATCTGACTCCAAGACACACTGCAAACATCATTTCCCAATACGTCAAAGTGTTCCTTTAAAAGGACGTTCTGTTTGAATTCAGTCATTGCACACAGAATATATTCCATACTAATATTTCATATTGGTTTACTTGAGCAACTAGCATCAATAATTACATTGGTTGACTGATATGAAACCCCCTCTGTCCACAAACTGTAACGTATTAGCAAAACCCCCTTTGAGGGAAACATAAAGGTGTCTTTGTGTTTGTAATCTTATGTTAGATTATCTTCATTGTATCAAACAAAAACATTGTAGAATGTTTCTTGGGTATTCCTTTAATATTCACATGATACAACCAGATAAGAAAAAATAAAATAACCCTCTTGGTTCAGTTTAAATGAAGCTTGTGGTGCATCCCAGAAGTACAACAAAGAAAGTGTGTTAAATACTGAATATAATGTAATTAATTTGAATTAACCATGGGTGTACAATTTCAGAAGGCAGCAGATCTGAAACACTTGGAATAGATATTCAAAACACTCTGACAGAATCTCATGTGAGGTTACCGTATTCCTGCCAAGCAATAAACTGCTCCTCAAGATATTGAAAAGATCTCCGTGTAAACTTCGTGTTATTGCCTCACAAAGCCCCGATTTATAAAGTATGTTGGAAAGACAGCTTGAAGAAGTGAAGGCTTGCAGATTAGCCCCGAAGAACGGTCAAGGACGAGGATTTAAAGAGTAATCCTCAAACTCTGCTTCTTCCTCTTTGAGTTTGTCCCGATCTTTGATGCCAAGCGCTCATTTCTGTGGACTCCTCACAGATGGTGCTTCTTCTCTTTATCTGCTTATGCTGCTAACCGAGCTATCTGTAAACATGAAATAATGACTTTCTCTCCTTCCAGACGCTGTGCGATGGGAACAAATATGAGAGCTTAGATGAAAATGTTGCATATTATTATTAATATTATAATTATCAACAACAGAAACTCAATTTATTCACTGATTTAAGACAGTTAGGGATGTCACAATACCAGAAATCTAGTAGTCGATACCAATATCAGTGACTTTCCACAATTCTCGATACCAAATTCGATACCACGGTAAAAAAAAAACAATAAATCCAATGTAATGTGTACATGTGTCTATATATACAGTATCATCAGATTGCAAGCAGTAGTTTAAATTCACTGACATGGTGACATTTCACTTGGTAAAGGCTACCAGAGGTGGGACCAAGTCATTGTTTTGCAAGTCACAAGTAAGTCTCAAGTCTGTGACTCAAGTCTCAACTCAGGTCTCGAATCCTAAACAAGCTATATGAGCTCTTTATCAAATGTAACGTCATTTGAACAGCAGAGTAACCGGATCCAACTGGTGCTCAGTAACATAACGTTGGTTCTTCATGGTTTTCTCCTGAAACCTGATTGGATGCTGTTGGATTGGTTCAAACAAAGTGGATCTGGGGAGTTCAGTGTAACATAATCAAATGCAAGTACCAATAACATTCACCGGAAATAAAGAGACCAGAGTTCAATAAAAAAATTAAAAAAAATGTTCAGAGATTTAGCAATAAACAACAAAAGATAGAAATTCAGTTTGTTCAGTTCAGTTCCTTTTTTCCCCCACGAGTGAATCCTCTTCTCGAACATAGAGGATCTCTGCATTTCTGGATCTCGCTGCTGCATGGCGCTGTTGTGTGTTAGTTAGGGGTGTGACCATTCACTCAGCTCACGATACGATACACGATATCGGGTTCACGATCTCGATACGATACGATATTATAATGCGCTGTTAGCCACCGAGCCAACGCGCTGTGCTTTTGTAAACAGCGGGGGTGGATGAGAGCCAGCGGACAGAGCAGATCGAAACGTTGCTTTCCTCCATGTTTAACCGTTTCATTGTGTTTATGCTTGTTGAACAGGTGTAATAATGTATCTTTGCTTTACACTTGCAAAGTTTTATTGCACTTACTAACAGCAACGAGCGTAGCGTCATCTCGTCTCTCCACCGCGGCCTCTTTGATCAGCTGTTCACTGACTGCGCTGTGTGTGTGTTGATGTGTGCGGAGCTCCGACACTGAAGCTGCGGCCGTGCGTTATGATTGATTGGTTCAATTTCGGCGAGGGCAGACCAGATTTTACTGTGCATGAGTTGTACCCCGAGAGGCTGCCGCTTCAGCCCCGGAGCCCCGTATGTACGTAGCACCTATTATGCCCTGATATCGCCATCCAGTTTTTCGTCTCGACGATGCATATCGTCACATTTTTTTATTTCGTTTCACGATATTTCGTCACACCCCTAGCGTTAGTGTGTGTCAAACTCCGACACGGAGAGCAGAGGACAGACGCAGACGCATTCGGCGCTTGCTGGTTGTTAATTTCGGACCCTGCAGGCATCGTACGGTACCTTCAGTACTGTAGAAAACAAGTACCGTCACGTTTTTAGAATTTTGGCATTGACTTGGTTCCGAAGTCGATTCTCATGACATCCCTAGTGGCAATACCACGCCATGTGGATTCTGTTCACATGTGTGTGCATACAGTATGTGTGTGTGTGTCATGCTGGGGTCAAGTGTATATCAGGATCAGGTCTGCATGTGTGAAGACACAAAGTGACATTCACAAGACAGGACAAGACGTGCTAAAAGCCAAATCCCTCCCCGAAGACATGGACGTGTGTGTATGAACAGTGTCGTTACCAGTGAATCCTGCTGGCAGGCTGGATGCTAATGTTAGCATCTGTGTGTGAAATCTCTCTGCATCCCATGAAATGTGATTTTTAATATGTGAGTTTGGTCTCAGCGTGGAAAAAGAGAAAATTACCCAGCTTGATAAACAAAGAAGAGATCATCAGTGCGAAGCGCTGTTTAACATGCGGCGCCATGTATACCTCCAGCAGGGGACTCACTGAATGTCACCCCATGTCTCATCAACATATAATCACTGTGAATCTTCATATATTCTCGGCTCATTCCCACTAAGACTCCTCTGGGAGGTCAGTCTGTCAGACAGTTTTCTAGGACGAGCTGTTGGGTAAGTTACATTCATGGAGCCGGTGTCAGCCAACTACTGTTGTTCCAATGTGTGTGTTTTTCTTTAATAAGGAATGAAGATGAAGTAGCTGCAGAACACCAGCTGTTGTAAATGTATGTTGCGTTTGACCTTCTGGAAGTTGTGTACACAACATTTTACAATATAAAGGACGATTATAGAGGACGTGTCAGCTGCACTCACTATCATGAAAAGCTGGGGACACGCCAACCCGACATCAAAGAACGGCGGATATGCAAGCCGTTTTTATGATACCTACATGAAACAAAGTCTGTCAACCATTTTCACACCGCTCTCACTCACCGCTTAGCTTCATTCCAGATGTTCATGTCGCTGTGAAAATATCCGTGTGTTGGAATGATCAGATGAGATGAAGATGAACAAAGAGAAGAGTCTTCTGTGAATGTACTCTTGACTTTACTCGTTGTCTTGCTTTCCTCACTTCTGTTTCTCTTTTCGTGCACTGATTGGTTTAAGCTAAAAAGCCAATAAGATCAATTCCTTTCACCGACTGGCGCCGAATCGGCCGAAAAACCTCCAACACTGGCAGACTAGAGCCAATGGTGAGGGACACACCGAAAAAACTAGACAGACGCTCACCGACGGTCCTAAACTGTCCGACAAGCGACCGTCGGCTTGGTGTTTCAGGACCTTAAAACCTTCTGATTGCTCGTCCTAAAGGACTCATTCCAGTGTACACACTGGACTAGAATCCGACGGGTTTACTTTTAATATTATTATTCTTCTTCCGCTTCAAACTTTGCCGCGCTATTCCTCTCAGCGTTGCCTACGCCTGTACAAAAAATACACCAAAACGTGCGGAATGATCAAAAATGGTGTACTGTGACTTTTCTAAGAGATTCCCCCAGCGGTTTTGGACCTTTAAAATCTTTTGAAAATGTTCCGAACAAATTGCTCCCACGCCCACAAATTTCACTCTTCTTTCATAAAATTTAGATCAAATTGTAGGAAATCTTCTGTTGATTGCAGTCATGTAGCTATGGAATCTAACAGACTTACACATTTGGCTCTAAGGTCCCCAAAAGTGAGAGTGAGTCCAACAAGCCACTCCATAGAGAGCGATGTTAAATCAGACGGGAAATGTCTGAAAGAAAGCAGACAAAGGCACTTTTCTAACCTGCTCCAATGATCACATTTTTGACTCTACACACATAAAAACGACATCAATGCATTCGGCAGAGACTCTTCTCTCTCTGATGATGATATTATTTGGCCGATTGGACTCACGGTTTTTGTCTGAGAAGCACTTTAATGACATGTGGGCCTCTAGTTAAATCCTACGATAAACTGTCTGACTGAAGACACTTTGACTTCATGGTGCTCACAGTAAAACACTTTTTTTCAATATGACTTTCAGTGTTTGAGCTGAGATAGTATTTTCGATGACAAGTGCTACGAATACTGTAAAAATACTGTCTATTGGTGATCATATACATAAATGAGAAGCAATGCCTATTTGGGGCGTGGCTGGTCAGAGCGGGGCCGGCTGCTTGGCTCCCAGTGCTGCCTGCAGTGTTCATTTGTTTATTTAAAGTTTATTAATATTGAATGTATTGCAAGTTCAAATCGCTCCGAATTTGACACTGCACTTCCTTGGGTCCACAACAACACAACCGCCAAATTTTAAGTAGATCGGATGAACGGTTCCCGAGATATGTGAAGGGCACACAGACAGAGGGATAGTTAGATGTAAAACATTCGTAAACCATATGACTAAGTGTGAAAGTTGCACACGTAAAATTACGTTATGTTATAAAATCAAATGTGCTGTATTTGTAAGTGTATTGCAAGTTAATTTGATTAGCCATATTAATGTTGAATTAATATGTCCAGATAGAGTTCTGAGCTACTGGCATAAATTTGTCATTACCTCTGACATTGCTATATTTTTCAAATATTTATTCCGAGAAGAATATTTTAAAGGAACGGTGTGTAACATTTAGCGGGATCTATTGGCAAATATGTTTCCTATAATCACCTGAAAATAATCATCATTGTTTTCATTACCTTAGAATGAGCCGGCCGGTGGAGGACTTAAACCTTTTTGAGCGTTACTGAATGTAGAAGAGATGTGCAGCGTATTGTGATTAAAACAGACAAAGGTATTCTGTTCGTCATCCAGCGGTGAATATTGATCTGGAAGGAGCGACATGCAGCCTCATTAACTGGGGTGGGGGGGGGGTAAGACATAGAGACTGCTGCAGTTAGATGAAAGAGGGGCGTATGAGTGGCGACACCCCTACTTAACCCCCCGGCGAGCACTGGTACCCCCCCGCTGTTTCCAGTTTACTAAATCACAGCCCTTTAAATGCTCAGTTTGAACGCCAGACCTGCTGTCTGTATTTTACTTTCATTTGACCTTTATTTAAACTGTACTAAGATGAACATCTCATTTTTTTTCAAAGCAGAGACGGCGGCGTATGAAAGGTTACACATTAAACAGTAAAGAACAACACACACATTAATAATTTAAGGTGATAAAAGCTGTACAAAATGCATAAAGGAGCATAAGGGAGCCGGAGCACTAATGAGACGAGGCTTTAAACATCGGGGCACTCTGCGGCTAAGAGCTTTAGAATCTGAGACGGGAGCAGAGCACGTGGCTCCGTGTACATCGCCGAAACAACCGAGAAAGCGCTCTGGACGACGTATTATATGGTGTTAAGATGTGTTTAACACATATATAGTTTGAGTGATCCAAGGTCAGTGAATGTGACTCTCTAGTGGCTGTATAGCAGGGTTAAAAGATGCATCTAAATGCAAGTAAGAAAACCCTGAACAAACTCCAGCAGCAGAGGAATTCCAAGTAGAGACTGAGTGGGTGAATGAGACGAGAACAGATGAAAGTGTTAATCCTCATGGGGGACATCAGATCATCACAGCAAGTAAAGTGAAATATTCAGAAAACACACAAGTAAAGCATGAGCTCAAAATACAGTACGTTACATAATAGAATATATAAATGCTTTTAAATATAATCTACAGAATGCCTATATATAATGATTATAGCTATAGCTGTAGATATATAGGTTATAATTTCCAGTTTATAGACATTGCAAGAAAACGGTGCATCACAATCACGTTATAATCTTTGAAATTTCAGTAATGGTTGATTTCCATTGGTTACTGGTTGTGTCAGCTGGTGCAAAAGCAAACTTTCTGTGAAAAGCTGCTCTGTCCGAAATAAAACAGAAGAACAAGTGATGAAGACCTGTGGATTCATCACCTTACACTGTTTAGATAAAGACGTTCAACTTGGTAAAAGTAAACTCATCTGTTGTTGACTGTCTGCATTACATCAAATGTGTGCATGAAAAGTCTTTTGTCTAACGGATCAAGGCAGACTTAACAATGTAAACTGTATAGAATATAAATATGTTCATTAATAAACGCTATCAAAATGGTTAAAATCCTCAGAATTGTAACTTTAAAGCTGCGCTAATTCATCTTTTATATAAATTCTGGATAAAATGACTATGAAATGTGATGAGGGTCACTTGCAGTTATAAACCCACAAATCATTTTGGATTTTGAAGTGAATCTGCAGTCGTACCAAGAAAATACCAATATTACTTTTGTTGCTCTAAAAAGCGACACATTGTTTGGAAAAACTGGTTTGAGCTGTCTGCTAAAGTTAAGGTTGGCTAACAAACGTTAGCTCGTTAGTTTGTAACGTTACTTGCTACCAATGTCAGTCTGATCAGTGTTTCCCAAACACAGACTTTATATTTGGCAACGCATTATTATTCTTTTTTTATCCGTTTGAGAGAACGGTGCCATCCGTGATCGTTAAACAAGTGTGGCGGCAGGACGCCACCGGGGAGCGGGTGGACTGGATCCCGGTAATGGCGACAGACTGCTGCAATCCGCTCCCCCCTCGTTGGACTGAAAGCTTCTAGTGACACACAAGTTTCATTCAGAGCCTGCAGTGATTGTTTTTAAGAAATCTGTATTATTACACCCATTAGCTATTAATCAGAAATATTAATATGACCCAGAAGTAGCTAACAACACTACAGCAGAAAGGTAAGGTATAAAGTACACAGCAGTACCGATACCACTAGCGACCGTACAGTGAACCACTGGAAGTATTCAAATCCCCTTTACTGAAGTCAAAGTACTAATGAAAAGTAAAAGCACTATTTAGCAGTAAAATGTTCCCTGTCAGTGTTTTACATGATGTTTGTGGGTTACTACATCATCCAGATGTGTTGATTGCCAGGACGAGGAAAAAACAAGCCAGAGCCCGGCTCCTTATCCCCGCTGCTTTCAAGCAGCCTTTAGACACAAAAGCAGAACGAGATAAAACATGGACAGAAGTAACTGTCATTTACATTGGCATATAGCTAACGTGGAACTAATTGAAACACTCCTCCTAATGAACAAGTTTTATTGTTTATTATTCTATTCAGCATTTTCCATATCATAGCATTAATAGATTCATTTGACCGGTTGTGAGTGACCTGTTGCCTTTTTGGGAAAGTGTTTGTTCAGTGTTCCTACAGAGTAATACACGAGTGATGGAAATGTTCCTTATTTTTATAATGAAAATAGTTTACTAAAGTTAGCAGAGGGCTAAACGCTGCCTCAGTCCCCAGCAGGAGGATCGTGTCTGTCTTTGACACTACTGGTGTATTAGTTCAGATTGTCAGTGTTCAGTCAGAATAAGAGACAGTTTACCAGTGAAAGAGACGAGAATTTAACCTTTTTTCTTTTGACTGTAGACTCTAGTTGCCTTTAAAGTTGATGAAGACAATAAGTACAGATATTTGTTATTTCTAATCTAAGATATAGTTGGATAGGTACAAGTTTTTGTTCAGTAAGGAGAGAAATAGGACTCTATTAGGGATGCACCGATACCACTTTTTTTCAGTCTGAGTATGAGTACAAGTACTTACATTTGGGTACTCGCCGATACCGAGTACCGATACGAGTACTTCTCTGTGCCAAAAGAGCCTCGTTAACAGCCAGCTGGAGGGTGTGAGCGACACATGGCAGGCTTGGGAGTCCTGCATACGAGACGGTGCGCCGCGACCGGCTCTAGGTCGGCTTGGAAAGGCTTTGGGCGAAGGTGGCTCGCGGCTGCAGCTTTACAGCGCTCCCTGCCCGGACCTCGCCGCACCGTAAACAAAGGGCTCGCTGCGCCCTCTCTCCCCGCTGGGGACGGCCCCCTGTTCCCGGTGCGACTGTCGACCGGGGCAGACTGTCCTCAGTGCGCCTCAACCGTGTTGTGACGCCAGATCGGGGCTCGGCCCACGTAAAAGGCGCCAGGGGTCTGTCGGCAACCCTCCCGACCCGTCTTGAAACACGGACCAAGAGCATCCCTAGACTCTATCACTAGTAGCATGCTTTTTGATGGTTAAATGTTTAATTTTGTACTTTTCATGCATTAATTGGTGCCTTTGCCAGGGATAAAAATCATAACCAGAATGCACCAAATTGCACGTTAAAAAAAGAAAAAAAAAGATCCAGAAGTTTTGCATCTTTGTAACCTTTTTAAACTCTGATGACTTTGCTTGCCTGATAAATAGAATTGACTTGAATCAGACTGAAATCTGTGAAAACTGCAGCTTGTCAGATTTGAGGTTGCTGTGTGAGGTCAGAAGGTAGACCGGGAGGGGGGGGGGATGTTGGCCTGTAAATTGTCTGGCTGAATGTCAGCCTGCTTGTCTTGTGATAGATGTAGCGTCCATGTTCAGCCTCATCCAACCCCGCCCGCCCTCTACACCAGCACCTCCTGCCCTGGGCCTGAAACCCTGTCAGACGTGCCTGCTGCTCAAACCCTCTTCACTCTTCTTACTGGATCTTTATTTTCCCTCACTCTGTACACTCTCTGCTCTTTTCTCTTCTCCTTCTAACTCTCTTTTCAGTCCATTTATCTCATTATGGTCTGGCTATCTCCAGTGGCGTTGAAAATGAAGTGTTAATCTCTCTTCTCATCAATCTCCCCCCAGCCCAGAAGTGCTCCAGTCTCTCCCTGCATCACAAAATGATGACTGGCACTTTTACTTGTTTGTGAGAAATAAGTGTGGGGGCTAAATTGAATTTTAATGGATCGTGCATACCCCCAGTGAAAGGTGCAATCCATTACTGAATGATTGTAATGTTATTTGTTGCCAGTGTTGATTTATGGTACTGATAGTGCGGAGGGCCAAAGGTGGGCACGTTGGGGAAGGAAGCTGCGCAGTCTGTTGATGGGGTTTTAACTATGGCACAGTGGAGGAGAGAGAGGAAGTCCGAGACCACATTAGCTGTTAGAGTGTGAGCACTATAGACCCGGGTCAAATGTAGTGACAGTGGAGGGAAGTACTCGACACTGTTTCTCATCATCCTCGGCTTGTTTGGCACCGGCTCCGGGAGGAATCTGGTTGGGTTCACATGCAGCTGGGGACAAACTCAAGGTCAATGAATGAACGTCAGCATCAAGTCTGAATGCATATAAGGACACTTTGTTGGACTTTGTCGGCACCCCTATGCAGACAACACAACATATTGTATGTATGTCATTTTCACCGGGGTTGTTCCATCAAACAAAAACGTATTCAATTTGAATTATCATTATTATAATCATATAATGGTTTAAATTTAAATAGCTGTAAGATAAAAGTGAGTTTGTAGAATTTATTTAAAAGATCAAACATTTAAAAGATGACACAATGTCATACGGTCAAATTAAACTTCCGTCTTCACAGGAAACAACTTAGGTTTAGGCAACAAAACTACTTAGTTACCTTCAGGAAAAGATTCTGGTTGGGGTTAAAATAACAATCAGAAGTGGCATTACGTAACTACGTAACTTACGTAACAAATATATCAACGTTGACTTCTGGTTTCACACGGGACATGAACAGCAGAAGTACGATATTTTTTGACCCCATCCACCCCGACCTCCTCTCTACCCGGCATTTGCCGCTCTTTATATTTCCTAGTTCACGATTACATGAATTACACACAAATTGATTTTGTGGGATATACACAAATTACAGTGCATTAAAGCTGCAGTAGTCAGTATATTTTTGGCATCATTGGGCAAAAGTCCCATAACAACCTTTCAGCATATTGTAACTCAAGTGTTCTGAGAGAAAACTAGACTTCTGCTCCTCCTCATGGCTCTGTTTTCAGGCTTTAGAAAATCTAGACTTTGGCCAATCACAGGTCATTTCAGAGAGAGAGAGAGCGTTCCTATTGGCTGTGCTCCGGCTGGTGGGCGGTGCTTGGTATTTCCTCAGCAGATCTCAACATGGCTGCCAGGTCACAAACATTCTCATCTAAACAGTACACTACAAGATGTTTCTGGAAACATCTGAGGAGAGAAATAGACATTACAGTAACAGAATATTGTTTTATAGATTACCTGTCTCATGCACTACAGTCAGGATATATTGACCGTTTTATAAAAATAACTTTTTATAATCATATTTGCTCCATTTCTGCAAACGATGTATGTGACCAGCCTACACCACAACA